>NC_134687.1:582831048-583176048 GCF_050947455.1 Rhinoderma darwinii | reverse complement strand
TGTGTAGCAGGCTGGATCCTATACTTGTGTAGCAGGCTGGATCCTATACTTATGTAGCATCCTAGATCCCATACTTGTGTAGGATCCTAGATCCTATCCTTGTGTACCAGGCTGGATCCTAAGCTTTCTGTGTGTAGCATCCTAGATCCTAAACCTATGTAGCGTCCTAGATCCTATCCTTGTGTAGCAGGCTGGATCCTAAGCTTTCTGTGTGTAGCATCCTAGATCCTAAACCTATGTAGCGTCCTAGATCCTATGCTTGTGTAGCAGGCTGGATCCTATACTTGTGTAGCAGGCTGGATCCTATACTTGTGTAGCAGGCTGGATCCTATACTTATGTAGGATCCTAGATCCAATACTTGTGTAGCATCCTAGATCCTATACTTGTGTAGCAGGCTGGATCCTATGCTTATGTAGCATCCTAGATCCCATACTTGTGTAGCAGGCTGGATCCTATGCTTATGTAGCGTCTTAGATCCTATACATGTGTAGCATCCTAGATCCTATACTTGTGTAGCATCCTAGATCCTAGACTTATGTAGCAGGCTGGATCCTATGCTTATGTAGCGTCCTAGATCCTGTACTTGTGTAGCATCCTAGATCCTATCCTTGTGTAGCAGGCTGGATCCTATGCTTATGTAGCGTCCTAGATCCTATACTTGTGTAGCATCCTAGATCCTATCCTTGTGTAGCAGGCTGGATCCTATGCTTATGTAGCGTCCTAGATCCTATACTTGTGTAGCATCCTAGATCCTATCCTTGTGTAGCAGACTGGATCCTATGCTTATGTAGCGTCCTAGATCCTATACTTGTGTAGCATCCTAAATCCTATACTTGTGTAGCAGGCTGGATCCTATACTTGTGTAGCATCCTAGATCCTATACTTGTGTTTCAGACTGGGTGCTCTGCTTACGTAGCATCCTAGATCCTATACTTGTTCAACTGGCTGGATCCTATGCTTATGTAGCATCCTAGATCCTATACTTGTGTAGCATCCTAGATCCTATCCTTGTGTAGCAGGCTGGATCCTATGCTTATATAGCATCCTAGATCCTATACTTGTGTAGCATCCTAGATCCTATCCTTGTGTAGCAGGCTGGATCCTATGCTTATGTAGCGTCCTAGATCCTATACTTGTGTAGCATCCTAAATCCTATACTTGTGTAGCAGGCTGGATCCTATACTTGTGTAGCATCCTAGATCCTATACTTGTGTTGCAGACTGGATGCTATGCTTATGTAGCATCCTAGATCCTATACTTGTTCAACTGGCTGGATCCTATGCTTATGTAGCATCCTAGATCCTATACTTGTGCAACAGACTGGATCCTATACTTGTGTTGCAGGCTAGATTCTATACTTGTATAGCAGGCTAAATCATACACTTGTGTAACAGACTGGCTCCTATGCTTGTGTAGCAGGCTGGATCCTATACTTGTGTAGCATTCTGGAACACCAGCCAACCGCAGGAAAGGGCAGGACTGCAAGGACATTCACCAACTTAAAATCAACCTGCCATGTACCTATTACACCATTACCAAAGACACCTTGTGGAAGTGGCCACAGCTTTATTAATGATTAAACATAATTTAAAACTCGCTTGAAGGTTTATCCATTTTTCTTTCTTCCAGACCTGATATGCAAAGAACTGCTGTTACCGCGGGCATGTAGGGTGCTGTTTTGCCTTCATAGCCATAAAACCCCGCCAAGGAGGGCGACCGATATACCTAATCGGTTCCCCGACCACCCCCACTCAGAAGTGCCAAACCACGCTCGCCCCCTTAGAGGAAATACAGCCGAATATGTCCATCCCGATATCGTTTAGATGAACACCGTCAGAAGCCAAGAGATCCGCATTGTCCCTTTCTATAAAATGATGGCGCAGCCCGATTCCTCCCATAGATCACACGAAGCGCGATATCCTTATGTTCAGGAATCTGCGCACTCTCTCCAACGCTGCCATGTCCCTGGCCCCACGCCAAACCTTTCTGGCAACAATCTCCGACCAAACTATCATGCACCTTGGAAGCAACTGCCTAAAGCGATCGATATCTGTCCGGATCAGTGACAGCAGGTCGGCCAACTTTACTGCCAATATCATTCCTTCCCGCATGAATTATTAGAACCATGGTGGCTGTAGTGTCCCTGCTAAGTGACACAATCTTATATGCAGCAATTGTACCCACCGTAGTCCCCTGAACCTATGCCATCGCACATCAGCTTGCACCAGACCTGTTACTGTCAAAAGGCCAATGTGCCGCACGTATAGCTGCCTAATGCACATACGAATGACCCACTATCCAAATCTGAGGCCTGCAGGCATCTGCTTAAGAAGGACAACAACACCAGTAAGTAACATGCTACTGAGGACGGCAAAACAAATATAAAATCATGAACGGAAACTGTATAGACATTAGCATGTATTAACGACCAAATCAGGACGAACATAGGATTTGAAACTACCCGAACTCCATCTACTCAGACGCATGATTGCGTTGTCATCTAAACCTAGAGCGTTCACCTCAGTAGCTGCTCCGATTCTAAAAGAATGCATACCAAATTCTTGTGCCGGTAAAGCCAAATGCCGTAAACATGATTTAAAAACAGCATTAAACTGAAAACGTGTAAGAGGTGCAGCGTTCAGCAAGAACATTTGTAAAGCAATTTCTCCCGATTATGGCAATACCTCATATGTGGTAATAAACGGCTGTTTAGACCCACGCCAAAGCTCAGAAGGGAAGGAGTGACATTTGGATTTTGGAGCACAGATTTTGCTGGAATTGTTTTTGGTGCCATGTCGCGTTTGCAACGCACTGGAGGGACCAAAACAGTAGAAACCCCCAAAAGTGACCCCATTTTGGAAACTACACCCCTCAAGGAATTTTTTTAGGGGTATAGTTAACATTTTGACCCCACAGGTTTTTTGCTGAATTTATTAGAATTAGTTTGTGAAGATGAAAATCGACTTTGTTTCTGAAAAAACATAGAATTTTCTAATTTTTACAAGCAATAAAGGAGAAAAAGCCCCCCAACATTTGTAAAGCAATTTCTCCCGATTACGGCAATACCCCATATGTGGTAATAAACGGTTGTTTAGACCCACGCCAAAGCTCAGAAGGAGCGACATTTGGATTTTGGAGCGCAGATTTTGCTGGAATTTTTTTGGTGCCATGTCGCGTTTGCAACGCACTGGAGGGACCAAAACAGTAGAAACCACCAAAAGTGACCACATTTTGGAAACTACACCCCTCAAGGAATTTTTTTAGGGGTATAGTTAACATTTTGACCCCACAGGTTTTTTGCTGAATTTAGTAGAATTAGTTTGTGAAGATGAAAATCGACTTTGTTTCTGAAAAAACATAGAATTTTCTAATTTTTACAAGGAATAAAGGAGAAAAAGCCCCCCAACATTTGTAAAGCAATTTCTCCCGATTATGGCAATAACCCATATGTGGTAATAAACGGTTGTTTAGACCCACGCCAAAGCTCAGAAGGGAAGGAGCGACATTTGGATTTTGGAGCACAGATTTTGCTGGAATTGATTTCGGTGCCATGTCGCGTTTGCAACGCACTGGAGGGACCAAAACAGTAGAAACCCCCAAAAGTGACCCCATTTTGGAAACTACACCCCTCAAGGAATTTTTTTAGGGGTATAGTTAACATTTTGACCCCACAGGTTTTTTGCTGAATTTATTAGAATTAGTTTGTGAAGATGAAAATCGACTTTGTTTCTGAAAAAACATAGAATTTTCTAATTTTTACAAGGAACAAAGGAGAAAAAGCCCCCCAACATTTGTAAAGCAATTTCTCCCGATTACGGCAATACCCCATATGTGGTAATAAACGGTTGTTTAGACCCACGCCAAAGCTCAGAAGGGAAGGAGCGACATTTGGATTTTGGAGCGCAGATTTTGCTGGAATTTATTTCGGTGCCATGTCGCGTTTGCAACGCACTGGAGGGACCAAAACAGTAGAAACCCCCAAAAGTGACCCCATTTTGGAAACTACACCCCTCAAGGAATTTTTTTAGGGGTATAGTTAACATTTTGACCCCACAGGTTTTTTGCTGAATTTATTAGAATTAGTTTGTGAAGATGAAAATCGACTTTGTTTCTGAAAAAACATAGAATTTTCTATTTTTTACAAGGAATAAAGGAGAAACCCCCCTCCCCACATTTGTAAAGCAATTTCTCCCGATTACGGCAATACCCCATATGTGATAATAAACTGTTGTTCAGACCCACAGCAGGGCTCATAAGGGAAGGACTGCCATTTGGAGCGCAGATATTGTTGGAATGGTTTTCGGTGACATGTCGTGTTTTCAAGGCCCTGGAGGGACCAAAACAGTAGAAACCCCCAAAAGTGACCCTATTTTGGAAACTACACCCCTCAAGAAATTTTTCTAGGGGTATAGTTAACATTTTGACCCCACAGGTTTTTTGCTGAATTTATTAGAATTAGTTTGTGAAGATGAAAATCTACTGTGTTTCAGAAAAAACATAGAATTTTCTAATTTTTAAAAGGAGAAAAAGCACCCCAACATTTGTAAAGCTATTTCTCCCGATTACGGCAATACCCCATATGTGGTAATAAACGGCTGTTTAGACCCACAGAAAGGCTCAGAAGGGAAGAAGTGCCATTTGGAGCGCAGATATTGTTGGAATGGTTTTCGGTGCCATGTCGTGTTTTCAAGGCCCTGGAGGGACCAAAACAGTAGAAACCCCCAAAAGTGACCCCATTTTGGAAACTACACCCCTCAAGAATAACATTTTAATTTTTTTCACAAATGCGTCATTTCTAGGACATATTTTTCCAAAATAGTACATGAAACTGATGAAACACACCCCAACATTTATTACCTAGTTTCTCCTGTGTCAAGAAATACCCCCACTTAGGCCGTAATCTGCTGCATGCCCACACAGTGTGACCCCAAAGCAAAGAAGCACCCTTTGGCTTTTCAGAACATAATTTTAGCTTGAATGAGTTGATAGGCCCCACTCCTTTCCTGTAAAGGATTTGAACTTGCAGAACTATTTGACACCCCTAGAAGTGACCCCATTTTGAAAACTGCACCCCTAAGGTATTCACCTAGTGGTTTAATGAGTGTTTGTACCGCTAGGTTTTCATAGCCGGAATCATGGTATTTAGGTGGTAATTTTTTTACCAAATCTATTATTTTTGGTACATGGTTGCCTTCCACAGCATATTAACCCGTAGAAGTGCATTTGCCAGTGTATGTAACTGTGTCGTGCCAACAAAGTAGATGACCAACAAATGTGTCAGTCCACAGCTGTTAACAACAGCTAAAGCAGGGAGAATTTAAATTAGAACTGTATTGGACTGAAGGGCAATATATTTGAGAACTGGAAGAAAAAAATTAGAACTTAAAGAGGCTCTGTCACCAGATTTTGCAACCCCTATCTGCTATTGCAGCAGATAGGCGCTGCAATGTAGATTACAGTAACGTTTTTATTTTTAAAAAACGAGCATTTTTGGCCAGGTTATGACCATTTTTGTATTTATGCAAATGAGGCTTGCAAAAGTACAACTGGGCGTGTTGAAAAGTAAAAGTACAAGTGGGCGTGTATTATGTGCGTACATCGGGGCGTTTTTACTTCTTTTACTAGCTGGGTGTTCTGACGAGAAGTATCATCCACTTCTCTTCAGAACGCCCAGCTTCTGGCAGTGCAGACAGCGTGTTCTCGAGAGATCACGCTGTGACGTCACTCACAGGTCCTGCATCGTGTCGGACGAGCGAGGACACATCGGCACCAGAGGCTACAGATGATTCTGCAGCAGCATCGGCGTTTGCAGGTAAGTCGATGTAGCTACTTACCTGCAAACGCCGATGCTGCTGCAGAATCATCTGTAGCCTCTGGTGCCGATGTGTCCTCGCTCGTCTGACACGATTCAGGACCTGGGGAAGTGACGTCACAGCGTGATCTGCCAGAAGCTGGGCGTTCTGAAGAGAAGTGGATGATACTTCTCGTCAGAACGCCCAGCTAGTAAAAGAAGTAAAAACGCCCCGATGTACGCACATAATACACGCCCAGTTGTACTTTTACTTTTCAACACGCCCAGTTGTACTTTTGCAAGCCTAATTTGCATAAATACAAAAATGGTCATAACTTGGCTAAAAATGCTTGTTTTTAAAAAATAAAAACGTTACTGTAATCTACATTGCAGCGCCTATCTGCTGCAATAGCAGATAGGGGTTGCAAAATCTGGTGACAGAGCCTCTTTAAGCATGTTCACAGGATGAAAGAACAGGGCTTTATAATGTCACATTTTTTTTTCAAAGGGACTAGTCATACAACATCTCTTTAGCCCCATCAATCTCTATATCCGAGACGAACGTGCCAAGGGACGTTGTCACAGCATTACCGGTCCCTGCCCGTCAAAGTAGGAACCGTAATTTGCGCAAAACAACAAATCACCTACAGAATATATAAAAGGGCAGTGTCCAACACCATCTTTATGGACAGTAAAGGATCACTAATCCCCTAAGATATTGTCAGTTTTCCTGGAAGTATTTTCGGGTTTAACGGGTTGTGCAAAAGCCTGAACAAAAAAAAAGCCCATAACGTATTGATCAGCAACAGCTCGTAAATTGAGTAACCTCCAAATATAAAGAAGTATGCCCATATCACCAAACAGTTTATAAGAATTAATATAATAGCTTTATATGGCAGGACATAGTTATAATAATAGGCAAACTCATAAAATGATAAAAAAAAATATGTATTGAAGGAATATTACATTTATATGAAATGATGCTGTCAAATAAAAATAATTTTTTTATCTCAAGTATGCTATTTCAGTGATTCCAACTGACATTATTTTGAAAACTCTACCCTTCAAGGTATTCATCTAGGGGTATAGTGAGAATTTTGTTAGGGGTTTTTCAAAAATATTTTAATTTTGTGTGACCAATTATAACGTGAAACCGCGTAGGTATTTATCTAGGGGTATAGTGAGAATTTTGTTAGGCGTTTTTCAAACATTTTTTAATTTGGTGTGACTACTTATAACGTGAAACCACTTTAGGTATTTATCTAGGGGTGTAGTAAGAATTTTTAGTTTTGTTTGGGCTTCTTTTACATTTTGTGGGCAAAAATTATTTGATATAAAATTACTCTGCTTCAAAAATCAATTTAGAATGGCCAATTTGTAAAATAAACGGGTGTATAAATAAAATAATCTAAAACTCTTGGGAGGTATGGTAAATTTTGAAGCATTCATTGATTCATAGGCTTGGCTTTTTGGGGCATGTCTCACACTGGTGGATAGTGTCTTTCCTAATGCCTTTTTTGGAACACACCCGACATCTTTTCTGGGGTCTTGTTTTCTTGTCAGTGGGGGGATTTAATGAGGGAAAGTGCTGGCCTGGAATTATACGGCAACTTTAATCTCCCAAAGAACTGCCCTCGCCTTCTGGGTTGTCAAATAAAAGGGCCTTGATTATTGTCTCCTGAAATTGGAGAAATGTGTTTCGATTGCCTGCGTATCTGGACACCACAAATGCGTTATACATTGCCATTTGGGTGAGGTGGACTGCCAGCTTCTTGTACCAGGTCTTACTTTTCCGCATGGCACTATACGGCTTTATGACCTGATCAGATAGATCCACCCCACCCATAAAGCGGTTATAATCCAGTACGCAGGCAGGCTTGGAAGTTGTGGTGCTGGAGCCACGAACTGGAACATTGATGCTGCTATCCTTATGGATGCTAGTTAGAATGTGGACATCTTTCTTGTCCCTATATTTCACTAGCAACATGTTGTCACTGCACATTGCTTTGCTTTCCCCTTTTGGCAAAGTCTGGCCCAGGAGGGTTTTGGGAAGGCCCTTAGAATTTTTTTTGATTGTGCCACAGGCCACTGTCGCTCTTGCCAAAAGGCACTTTTGGAGAGGGATGCTGTTATAAAAATTGTCTATATAGACATGATATCCCTGGCCAAGTAGCCGGTGTAAAAGATCCCACACAATTTTTCCGCTGACACTAAGGGAAGGGGGGCACTCTGGGGGATCAATTTTGGAATCCCTTCCCTCATAAATCCGGAAACAATGGGTGTACCCGGTGGAACTTTCACAGATCTTATAGAGATTTATTCCATACCGGGCCCTTTTATTTGGGAGGTATTGACGGAAGTGGAGCCTTCCCTTAAAACTGACGAGAGACTCGTAGACTAAATATTTTTATCTGGGGTGTAGATTTGGGCAAATTTTAAATTCAAATGATTTATGACAGGCCTTATTTTAAATAAACGGTCATAATTTGGATCATTGGGGGGTGGGCAGCGGGTATTATCTGCGTAATGCAGAAATTTGAGGACAACCTCAAATCTTCTTCTGGTCATAATGGTGCCATAAAGGGGGGTATAATATAGGACATCTGATGACCAGTAGTCCCTAATGCTGGGTTTCTTTATGAGGCCCATATTCAGTAACAGGCCCAAAAATTTGCAAAGCTCCTCAGAGTAGGTGGGGGTCCAATTTTGGTCTTTGGCATAGTAGGATGTGGGATTGTTGGCGAGAAATTGTTCCACATATAAATTAGTCTGTTTCACCATTTAATTTATAAATTCAGCGGAGAAAAATAATAAAAAAAAATCGAACTCTCCAAACCCCCTGGTCTCCACTTGGATTCCCGAGGATGCGGTGAAGTCGGGAACCATATCGCCTCACTATCGGGGGGGGGGTCAGAACCAGCAACTCTTCTGCTCGCTAGACGAAGATGATGTCAGCACGAACTCCATTTCATCTTCGCTAGCAGAGTCTGTATCTGAGCACAGCATAGCGTACGCCTCCTCTGGGCTATAAAATTTCTGTGCCATATTGTAGTAATGTAGTAATGTTACACTACAATGTAACAGCTCTAATTTTATTGTAACCCTAAAATGTAACTGTCACTAAGAAAAAAATTTGTTTTTTTGAATTTTTTTTTTTATATATTTTTTTTGTATTTTTTTTGTTTTTTATTAACTGGACTGTGACTGTATGTGGCACGGCAACAGTGAATGGTGGCGATCTGTGTGTATCGGACTGGACGCTGACACGGATCAATGTTCTCTCGCTGGGCAGTGAGGGGACGATCTGGGGGTATTTAGGCTATCGCCTAACGTAATATGGCGCAGTATTTTCACTGGGGTAATGGGTGGGCGATTTGGGGATTATTTTATAACTACTGGGACAGGAGAGATCTGAGGAGATCTGGGAGGATCTGGGGAGATCTAGAAGAGATCTTTATTCACTTTATTTTAACTTTTTCTCTCTGACAGGGCTTCACACGACGACTCTCACAAGCTCTTTGACAGAAATGATCTTGTCAGAGTCGGCGATGAGGAGAATCCTCTGTCTTTTGTTTACATATGCTGTGATTGGTCATTCATTTTTGAATGACCAATCACAGCCATCGACGTCACAGGACCACTTTGATTGGTCCTGTGCCGGCGAGCAGCAAGTGTTTGTTGCTACTCGCCGCCGTGATCTGCCTGCTGTCACCATGTCAAGTGACATGGTGACAGTTTATCGTCTGGACGTTACTGTACGTGATAATGCGGGAATGCACCGCAGATTATGACGTACAGTAACGTGATCCCGCGGGAAGGGGTTAAGCAATCCACACCCACTACTATATCAGAAAATAAAAGGCCACCAGGCCTATTGGCGCTAGGTGCCACCAGCTCACTAATGTGCAGCGCTGCAAAAAACGCCAATGAAAAAAACGCGCGGAACCGAGCACCTTCATATGCATCACAGCAAACCCTCCCCACCACCGATAAAATCTTACCTAATAACACATATGAAACAGGGCATCTCATGTCCCCCGTGTCCTTCTCTTTTTTCCAACCTATGAGTGCCTGCCTTACAATAAAACTCTTTGTAATGTCCGTGACGTCCCACAACTTTAACATGAACGCAACTCCAGCCAAATATTTACAAACCGTAGCAGAACTACTGCCGATTTGTCACAAGTGGACCATGAAATCCAAAGTGACATCCAAATGGCAGTTGTCATCCAAAGGGAATCTATTTATATAGCTATATAAATCTATATATTAGTATTAAATCTATATATTAATCTATATATTAGCGACTTGTAACCATAAAAGCCACGCCTTACAATGGCTCTTCAATGTAGCTGGGACAACAAAACACATCAAAAGGTTCACAAGTTGGCTTCTACTACCTCCCGCTCCAAATACCCACGGATGCAATTCCCTAAACACTGACATCTGTGAACGAGACAAAGCATCAGTCATCTTATTGTAAACACCCGGAACATGTTTTGCACAAAACGAAACATTAACCCCTTCGTGCTCAGCGACGTACTATTCCGTCGCACTAAGTAAATCGTTCGCGCTCAGCGCCGGAATAGTACGCCCAGGGGAAAATGCATCGCCATTTTCCCCCGGCGTTTCATCGAACTGTGATGCCTGCTATTTCCGACAGCTCAGTGTGCAGGGACCAATCGTAGTGGTCCCACCTCCGCAATCGCTGCTATTGGTTACTTAGTGACGACGGACCAATAGCTGCGATCGTATACGTAATTTCCTGCTCTGACCTCAGATCCTGCCTCACCCGCTCTCTGTTGGAGTTTGAGAGTCGTTAAAAGCAGTTGTGGTGTGCGGCAGTGCAGTTTAGTTTAGAGAAAACCAGTGTAGCAGTAGTTTCAAAACTTTTCCCATCTTCTATCCACTTCCCACTCCTGTCCGTGTGTTCCCCTTGTCACCCACGTTTTTGGTCAGTGAGCTCTATCACTTACCACTTTTGAGTCTTCAGGGCCACATTTTGGTCCCTGGGGATTGTTATTTTTTTTGAAATTTTCTTTATAAAATATAATAAAAACAAAAAAAGTCAGTTTAGAAAGTCAGCAGATAGTTTAGTATTAGGGTTAGCTAGTGTCAGGGAACCGTCAAAAAGTGTAGTTAGGTATAGCGTCATAGAATTTAGCGTCAGGAATCAGTCACAGTTAGTTGGGTTTAGCGTCAGGAATCCGTCACCGTAGTTACGTTTAGCGTTTGGGATCCATCACTGTAGTTTAGCGTCAGGGAAGTTCACATAAAATCAGTTGTTAGCGTCAGGAAAGCTCGGAATATTCTAGATAGGTTTAGTGTCAGGGAATAGTCACCGTAGTTAGGTTTAGCGGCCGGAAAGCTCAGAATAATCTAGTTAGGTTTAGTGTCAGGGAATAGTCGCCGTAGTTAGGTTTTGTGTCAGGGAAGTGCACATAAAATCTAGTTAGGTATAGTGTTAGGAACTCTTGCCCTAGTTAGGTTTAGTGTCAGGGAAGTCCACTCGTTCATTAAAATAAAATAAAAAATCTATAAATATATATATATATATATATATATATATATATATATATATATATATATATACAGTGAAGGAAATAAGTATTTGATCCCTTGCTGATTTTGTAAGTTTGCACACTGTCAAAGTCATGAACAGTCTAGAATTTTAAGGCTAGGTTAATTTTACCAGTGAGAGATAGATTATATAAAAAAAAAAAACAGAAAATCACATAGTCAAAATTATATATATTTATTTGCATTGTGCACAGAGAAATAAGTATTTGATCCCCTACCAACCATTAAGAGTTCTGCCTCCTCCAGACCAGTTACACGCTCCAAATCAACTTGGTGCCTGCATTAAAGACAGCTGTCTTAAATGGTCACCTGTATAAAAGACTCCTGTCCACAGACTCAATTAATCAGTCTGACTCTAACCTCTACAACATGGGCAAGACCAAAGAGCTTTCTAAGGATGTCAGGGACAAGATCATAGACCTGCACAAGGCTGGAATGGGCTACAAAACCATAAGTGAGACGCTGGGTGAGAAGGAGACAACTGTTGGTGCAATAGTAAGAAAATGGAAGACATACAAAATGACTGTCAATCGACATCAATCTGGGGCTCCATGCAAAATCTCACCTCGTGGGGTATCCTTGATCCTGAGGAAGGTGAGAGCTCAGCCGAAAACTACACGGGGGGAACTTGTTAATGATCTCAAGGCAGCTGGAACCACAGTCACCAAGAAAACCATTGGTAACACATTACGCCGTAATGGATTAAAATCCTGCAGTGCCCGCAAGGTCCCCCTGCTCAAGAAGGCACATGTACAGGCCCATCTGAAGTTTGCAAATGAACATCTGGATGATTCTGAGAGTGATTGGGAGAAGGTGCTGTGGTCAGATGAGACTAAAATTTAGCTCTTTGGCATTAACTCAACTCGCCGTGTTTGGAGGAAGAGAAATGCTGCCTATGACCCAAAGAACACCGTCCCCACTGTCAAGCATGGAGGTGGAAACATTATGTTTTGGGGGTGTTTCTCTGCTAAGGGCACAGGACTACTTCACCGCATCAATGTGAGAATGGATGGAGCCATGTACCGTCAAATCCTGAGTGACAACCTCCTTCCCTCCACCAGGACATTAAAAATGGCTTGTGGCTGGGTCTTCCAGCACGACAATGAACCGAAACATACAGCCAAGGCAACAAAGGAGTGGCTCAAAGAGAAGCACATTAAGGTCATGGAGTGGCCTAGCCAGTCTCCAGACCTTAATCCCATCGAAAACTTATGGAGGGAGCTGAAGATCCAAGTTGCCAAGCGACAGCCTCGAAATCTTAATGATTTACAGATGATCTGCAAAGAGGAGTGGGCCAAAATTCCATCTAACATGTGTGCAAACCTCATTATCAACTACAAAAAACGTCTGACTGCTGTGCTTGCCAACAAGGGTTTTGCCACCAAGTATTAAGTCTTGTTTGCCAAAGGGATCAAATACTTATTTCTCTGTGCACAATGCAAATAAATATATATAATTTTGACTATGTGATTTTCTGTTTGTTTTTTTTTAATATAATCTATCACTGGTAAAATTAACCTAGCCTAAAAATTCTAGACTGTTCATGTCTTTGACAGTGGGCAAACTTACAAAATCAGCAAGGGATCAAATACTTATTTCCTTCACTGTATATATAAAAAAAAAAAAAGTTTAGATGCTTGGTTATCTGCAGCATCTCAGCTAGTATTAGGGCTTGTTAGTGTCAGGGAATCGTTCTATAAAAACAAAATAAAAACGTTTTAGGTAGCAGTCTATTGCTTCTACTAGTACTAATAAAAGTACTAATAAAAGTATACTTTTATTTTGTTCTTGTCAAGCACACACGCTCTGCCTGTGCAAGACAACACATTTTGCAAAGTCTATGTTAAAGATCTGCCAGGCACAGCTTCTGTATCCACGCCCATAGGTAATCAGTCTGCTCCTGCTTCTATGTCTGTGAGACTGACTCCATCTTCCACCACTCAGGATGGCAGGCTTAGGAGTGGGAGAGCCTATCACAGCCTGGCCAGACGGAGCTAGCTCCCGCCCTCTGTCTATTTATACCTGCTTTTCCTGTTCCTCCTTGCTTGTGATTCTTCTTGTTTTGTTTCCTGGCCCTGCTGCAGCTTCTTGAACCATTTGACCCTGCTTCATATTGACCCTGGCTTACTGACTACTCTCCTGCTCTGCGTTTGGTACCTCGTACACTCCTGGTTTGACTCGGCTTGTTCACTACTCTCCTGCTCTGCGTTTGGTACCTTGTACACTCCTGGTTTGACTCGGCTCGTTCACCACTCTTGTTGCTCACGGTGTTGCCGTGGGCAACTGCCCCTTTTCCCTTGCTTCTGTGTACCCTTGTCCGTTTGTCTGTCGTGCACTTATTGAGCGTAGGGACCGTCGCACAGTTGTACCCCGTCGCCTAGGGCGGGTCGTTGCAAGTAGGCAGGGACTGAGTGGCGGGTAGATTAGGGCTCACTTGTCTGTTTCCTTACCCCCATCATTACATAATCACAAGCCCATATACCTACTCTACCCTGGTCCTTCACACTACTATGGACCCCCTTGAGACCCTGGTTCAGCAAATGCAGGGTCTCTCCCTACAGGTCCAGGCCCTGGCTCAGAGGGTCAACCAGCCTGATGCTACCATGGTAGTGCCCCTCACCTTACCTCTTGAACCCCACCTCAAGTTGCCTGACCGGTTCTCAGGGGACCGGAAGACTTTTCTCTCCTTTCGGGAGAGTTGTAGGCTCTATTTTCGTTTAAAGCCCCACTCCTCAGGTTCTGACAGCCAGCGGGTGGGTATAATTATGTCCCGGCTCCAGGAAGGGCCCCAAGAATGGGCCTTCTCCTTGGCTCCTGACGCCCCTGAACTTTCCTCCGTTGATCTTTTCATTTCTGCTCTCGGACTCATTTATGACGAGACTGACAGGACTGCCTTTGCCGAGAGTCAGCTGGTGACCTTACGTCAGGGTAAGAGACCTGTTGAGGAGTATTGCTCTGACTTTAGGAAGTGGTGCGTAGCTTCTCGGTGGAATGACCCTGCCTTAAGGTGCCAGTTTAGGTTGGGTCTGTCGAACGCCCTGAAAGACCTGCTAGTTAGCTATCCCTCTTCTGACTCCCTAGACCAGGTTATGGCTTTAGCGGTACGACTTGACCAACGTCTCAGGGAACGACAACGTGAACGTTTTTGTGATTTCTCCTCTGACTCCCCCATGATGCCTCCCGAGGTACCGTTGCTTTGTTCTTCCATGGAAGACTCGGAGGTACCTATGCAACTTGAGGCCTCCGTGTCCCCCCAACAACGTAGAGAGTTCCGCAGGAAGAATGGTCTCTGCTTCTATTGTGGGGATGACAAGCATCAAGTGAACACCTGTCCTAGGCGTAAGAATAAGCAGCCGGAAAACTTCCGCGCCTAAGTGATCATCGGGGAGGTCACTTGGGCGCACAGGTATTTCCCGTAAATATGAAACGTAATAAAATCTTGCTTCCCTTTCAGATCTCTTTTGGTGCTAGGTCTGCTACCGGCAGTGCCTTCGTGGATTCAGGGTCGTCTGCTAATATCATGTCTGTGGAATTTGCTATGTCTCTAGCTATGCCTTTGGTTGATTTGCCTAAACCTGTCCCGGTAGTGGGTATCGACTCCACTCCTCTTGCTAATGGTTATTTTACACAGCATACCCCTGTTTTTGAACTCCTTGTTGGCTCCATGCATTTGGAGCAGTGCTCTGTACTGTTGATGCAGGGATTATCGTCCGATTTGGTTTTAGGCCTTCCCTGGTTGCAGTTTTATAATCCCACGTTTGACTGGAATACTGGGGATCTTACCAAATGAGGTAATGAATGCTTGACGTCATGTTTTTCTGTTAATTCTATTTCTCCCCCTGAGGAGGTGAACACGCTACCTTAGTTTATTCAGTACTTCGCTGATGTTTTCTCTAAGGAGGCCTCCGAAGTGTTACCTCCTCATAGAGAATACGATTGTGCTATCGATTTGGTACCAGGAGCTAAGCTCCCTAAGGGTAGGATATTTAATCTCTCTTGTCCCGAACGTGAAGCCATGAGAGAGTATATCCAGGAATGCCTGGCCAAGGGTTACATTCGCCCCTCTACTTCTCCGGTATGTGCTGGCTTCTTCTTCGTAGAGAAGAAGGATGGTGGTCTTAGGCCATGCATTGACTACCGTAACTTGAATAAGGTCACTGTAAGGAACCAGTATCCCCTTCCTTTGATTCCTGATCTCTTTAATCAGGTTCAGGGGGCCCAATGGTTCTCTAAGTTTGATCTACGGGGGGCGTATAACCTTATCCGCATCAAAGAGGGAGATGAGTGGAAGACTGCGTTTAACACGCCCGAAGGTCGTTTTGAATACCTCGTCATGCCCTTTGGGTTGTGTAATGCTCCCGCGGTCTTCCAGAATTTCATAAATGAGATTTTAAGAGATTACCTGGGGGTATTTATTGTAGTGTACCTTGATGACATACTTGTGTTTTCCAAGGACTGGTCCTCCCACATTGAGCATGTCAGGAAGGTGCTCCTGGTCCTTCGGGAAAACAAACTGTTTGCGAAGACCTAAAAATGTGTGTTTGGGGTGCAGGAGATACCATTTTTGGGTCAAATCCTCACTCCTCATGAATTCTGCATGTTCCCCGCCAAGGTCCAGGCTGTGGCGGAATGGGTCCAACCTGCCTCCCTGAAGGCGTTACAGTGCTTCTTGGGGTTCGCTAATTATTACAGGAGATTTATTGCTAACATCTCGGTCATCGCTAAGCCTCTTACGGACCTCACTCACAAGGGTGCTGATCTCCTCCGCTGGCCTCCTGAGGCTGTCCAGGCTTTTGAGGTCCTTAAGAAGTGCTTTATCTCGGCCCCGGTGTTGGTTCAGCCCAACCAAATGGAGCCATTTATCGTGGAGGTTCACGCGTCCGAGGTGGGAGTGGGGGCTGTCTTGTCCCAGGGTACCAGGTCCCTCACCCATCTCCGTCGCTGTGCCTACTTCTCCAGGAAGTTTTCGCCCACTGAAAGTAACTATGATATTGGCAACCGCAAACTCTTAGCCATTAAATGGGGATTTGAAGAGTGGTGCCACTTCCTGGAGGGGGCTAGGCACCAGGTAACGGTCTTTACCGACCACAAGAATCTGGTTTTCCTAGAATCTGCCCGGAGGCTAAACCCGAGACAAGCTCGATGGGCGTTATTTTTTACCAGATTCAATTTTTTGGTTACCTATAGGGCTGGGTCTAAAAATATTAAGGCTGATGCACTGTCGAGTAGCTTCATGGCTAGCCCTCCTTCGGAGGAAGATCCTGCTTGTATTTTGCCTCCAGGTATAATAATTTCCTCTATTGATTCTGATTTAGTCTCTGAAATTGCTGTTGATCAAGGTTCAGCTCCCGGGAACCTTTCTGAGAACAAGCTGTTTGTTCCCCTGAAATTCCGGCTAAGGGTACTTAGGGAAAATCATGACTCTGCACTATCTGGTCATCCAGGCATCCTGGGTACCAAGCACCTCATTGCCAGAAACTATTGGTGGCCTGGGTTGCCTAAAGACGTTAAGGCCTACGTCGCCGCTTGTGAGGTTTGTGCTAGGTCCAAGACTCCCAGGTCCCAACCAGCGGGCTTACTACGTTCTTTGCCCATTCCCCAGGGACCTTGGACCCATATCTCCATGGATTTTATCACGAATTTGCCTCCATCCCAAGGCAAGTTGGTGATGTGGGTTGTAGTAGACCGCTTCAGTAAGATGTGCCACTTTGTGCCCCTCAAAAAACTACCCAATGCTAAGACGTTAGCTACCTTGTTTGTCAAACACATCCTGCGTCTCCATGGGGTCCCTGTCAATATTGTTTCTGACAGAGGGGTACAATTTGTTTCTTTGTTTTGGAGAGCCTTCTGTAAAATTTGGAGATTGATCTGTCATTCTCCTCTGCCTTCCATCCTGAAACTAATGGCCAAACCGAGAGGACTAATCAGTCTCTAGAACAATATTTAAGGTGGTTTATCTCTGACTGTCAATGTGATTGGGTCTCATTCATTCCCCTCGCCGAATTTTCCCTTAATAACCGGGTCAGTAACTCGTCAGGGGTCTCCCCCTTTTTCTGTAATTTTGGATTTAATCCACGGTTCTCCTCCGTTTCACCTGGTAGTTCAAACCATCCCGAGGTAGAGGTCGTTCATCGGGAACTGTGCACAGTCTGGGCCCAGGTTCAGAAGAACCTAGAGGCGTCCCAGAGCATACAAAAAACTCAGGCAGATAGAAGACGTTCTGCTAACCCCTTGTTTATGGTCAGGGATCTGGTGTGGCTATCGTCAAAGAACTTGCGCCTTAAAGTCCCGTCCAAGAAGTTTCCTACCCGGTTTATAGGGCCGTACAAGGTCATTGAAGTCCTCAATCCTGTCTCCTTCCGACTGGAGTTGCCCCCATCTGTTAGGGATCTGCCAGGTACTACGTCTAGGTATACTCCTGGGATTAATCAATCCACACCTGAGGCCAGACCTGTTCGACTGACACCATCTCCCACCAACCAGGGTGGCAGGCTCAGGAGTGGGAGAGCCTATCGCGGCCTGGTCAGTCGGAGTTAGCTCCGCCCCCTGTCCTTTATTACCTGCTGTGTTCTCCTCCTCAGTGCTTGTAATTCTTTTGGATTCCTGGCCCCACTGCTGCTTGCTCCAGCCTGCTTCTGCCGTGCTTCTGCCTTGCTGCTGTTCTGCTTAACCCGCTTTGCTTTGCCTCCGGCTTGCTTCCTCCTCCGTGCTCACTTGGGTATACTCCACTTCATCCAGGTCCTGACAACTCATTCACCGCTCCGTTTCCTCGCGGCGTTCCGTGGACTACTGCCCCTTCCCTTGCGTGTTCCCTGTTTGTTCTCCCGTGCACTTAGACAGCGTAGGGACCGCCGCCCAGTTGTACCCCGTCGCCTAGGGCGGGTCGTTGCAAGTAGGCAGGGACAGGGCGGTGGGTAGATTAGGGCTCACTTTCCCTTCACCTCCTTCCTGCCATTACATAATTACAAGCCTCTTACCTAGTCTACCATATCCCCTACGCTGACGCTATCATGGACCCCCTTGAGACCCTGACCCAGCAGATGCAGGGCCTCTCCCTACAGGTCCAGGCCCTGGCCCAGAGGGTCAACCAGGGTGACGTTGCCGTAGTAGTTCCCCTCACCTCACCTCTAGAACCCGACCTCAAGTTACCTGACCGGTTCTCAGGGGACCGTAAGACGTTTCTCTCTTTCCGGGAGAGTTGCAGACTGTATTTCCGCCTTAAACCCCACTCCTCAGGTTCCGAGAACCAGCAGGTGGGTATCATCATATCCCGACTCCAGGAAGGGCCCCAAGAGTGGGCCTTCTCCTTGGCTCCTGACGCCCCTGAACTTTCCTCTGTTGATCGCTTTTTCTCTGCCCTCGGACTCATTTACGACGAGACTGACAGGACTGCTTTAGCCGAGAGTCAGCTGGTGACCTTACGTCAGGGTAGGAGACCGGTTGAGGAGTACTGTTCTGATTTTAGAAAGTGGTGCGTAGCTTCTCGGTGGAACGATCCGGCCCTAAGGTGCCAGTTTAGGTTAGGATTATCTGACGCCCTGAAGGATCTGCTGGTTAGCTACCCCTCTTCTGACTCCCTTGACCAGGTTATGGCCCTAGCAGTACGACTTGACCGACGTCTCAGGGAACGTCAGCTTGAACGCTTCAATGTGCTCCCCTCTGACAATTCTGCGATCCCCCCCGAGGTCCCGTCTCCTCGCCCCTCCACGGAGGACTCGGAGGTACCTATGCAACTCAGGGCCTCCATGTCCCCTCGACAACGTAGGGAGTTTCGCAGAATGAATGGTCTCTGCTTCTACTGTGGGGACGACAAGCATCTTATGAACACCTGTCCCAGGCGCAAGAATAAAAAGCCGGAAAACTTCCGTGCCTAAGTGATCATCGGGGAGGTCACTTGGGCGCACAGGTATTTCCCGTTAATGTGAAACACAATAAAATTTTGCTTCCCTTTCAGGTCTCGTTTGCTGGCCGGTCTGCCACTGGCAGTGCCTTCGTGGATTCTGGCTCATCTGCTAATATCATGTCTGTGGAATTTGCTATGTCTCTAAAGATGCCATTTATTGATTTACCTTATCCTATCCCTGTAGTAGGTATCGACTCAACTCCCCTTGCTAATGGTTATTTTACTCAGCATACTCCTGTTTTTGAACTCCTGGTTGGCTCCATGCATTTGGAGCAGTGCTCTGTACTGGTGATGCAGGGATTATCGTCTGATCTGGTATTAGGTCTTCCCTGGTTGCAGTTGCATAATCCCACGTTTGATTGGAATACTGGGGATCTCACCAAATGGGGTAGTGAATATCTTATGTCATGTCTTTCTGTTAACTCTATTTCTCCCCGGGAGGAGGTAAACACGCTTTCTGAGTTTGTTCAGGACTTCGCCGATGTGTTTTCTAAGGAGGCCTCCGAGTTGTTGCCCCCCCATGGAGATTACGATTGCGCCATCGATTTGGTGCCTGGTGCCAAGCTTCCTAAGGGTAGGATATTTAATCTTTCATGTCCTGAACGTGAAGCTATGAGGGTGTATATCCAAGAATGCCTGGCCAAGGGTTTCATTCGCCCCTCGACTTCTCCTGTAGGTGCTGGCTTCTTCTTTGTGGGGAAGAAGGATGGTGGTCTTAGGCCGTGCATTGATTATCGTACCCTGAATAAGGTCACCGTAAGGAACCAGTACCCACTTCCTTTGATTCCGGATCTTTTTAATCAGGTTCAGGGAGCCCAATGGTTTTCTAAGTTCGATCTACGGGGGGCATATAACCTCATCCGCATCAAAGAGGGGGATGAGTGGAAAACTGCGTTCAACACACCCGAGGGTCATTTCGAATACCTGGTCATGCCCTTTGGGTTGTGTAATGCCCCTGCTGTCTTCCAGAATTTTATTAATGAAATCCTGAGAGATTACCTGGGTAATTTTCTTGTTGTGTAGCTTGATGACATACTGGTGTTTTCCAAGGACTGGTCCTCCCATGTGGAGCATGTCAGGAAGGTGCTCCAGGTCCTTCGGGAGAATAATCTGTTTGCTAAGACTGAAAAATGTGTCTTTGGGGTACAGGAGATACCATTTTTAGGGCAAATCCTCACTCCTCATGAATTCCGCATGGACCCTGCCAAGGTTCAGGCTGTGGCGGAATGGGTCCAACCTGCCTCCCTTAAGGCGTTACAGTGTTTTTTAGGGTTCGCCAACTATTACAGGAGATTTATTGCCAACTTCTCGGTCGTCGCTAAGCCTCTTACGGACCTTACTCGCAAGGGTGCTGATGTCCTCCATTGGCCCCCTGAGGCCGTCCAGGCCTTTGAGACCCTCAAGAAGTGCTTTATCTCGGCCCCCGTGCTGATTCAGCCCAACCAAGAGGAGCCATTTATTGTGGAGGTTGACGCATCCGAGGTGGGAGTGGGGGCCGTCTTGTCCCAGGGTACCAGCTCCCTCACCCATCTCCGCCCCTGTGCTTACTTCTCTAGGAAGTTTTCGCCCACGGAGAGTAACTATGATATTGGCAACCGCGAACTTCTAGCCATTAAATGGGCGGCACTTCCTGGAGTGGGCCAGACACCAGGTAACGGTCCTTACGGATCACAATAATCTGGTTTTCCTAGAATCGGCCCGGAGGCTTAATCCTAGACAAGCTCGGTGGGCACTATTCTTTACCAGATTTAATTTCTTGGTTACCTATAGGGCTGGGTCCAAGAATATTAAGGCTGATGCCCTGTCACGTAGTTTCATGGCCAATCCTCCTTCCGAGAAGGATCCTGCTTGTATTTTACCCCCTGGTATAATCGTTTCTGCCACGGATTCTGATTTAGCTTCTGATATCGCGGCTGATCAGGGTGCAGCTCCTGGGAACGTCCCTGGGGACAAACTGTTTGTTCCCCTGCAATACCGGCTAAGGGTACTCAGGAAAAGCCATGACTCCGCTCTATCTGGTCATCCTGGCATCTTGGGCACCAAACACCTCATTACCAGAAACTATTGGTGGCCTGGGTTGCCTAAAGACGTTAGGGCTTACGTCGACGCTTGTGAAGTTTGCGCTAGGTCCAAAACCCCTAGGTCCCGACCTGCGGGCCTACTATGTTCCTTGCCCATTCCCCAGAGACCTTGGACCCATATCTCCATTGATTTTATCACCGATTTGACTCCATCTCAGGGCAAGTCGGTGGTGTGGGTGGTAGTAGACCGCTTCAGCAAGATGTGCCACTTTGTGCCCCTTAAGAAGCTACCTAACGCCAAGACGTTAGCTTCTTTGTTTGTGAAACACATCCTGCGTCTCCATGGGGCCCCAGTCAATATCGTTTCTGACAGAGGGGTACAATTTGTTTCCTTATTTTGGAGAGCCTTTTGTAAAAAGTTGGAGATTGATCTGTCCTTCTCCTCCGCCTTCCATCCCGAAACTAATGGCCAAACGGAGAGGACTAACCAGTCCCTGGAACAATATTTAAGGTGTTTCATCTCTGACTGTCAATTTGATTGTGTCTCATTCCTCCCCCTTGCTGAATTTTCCCTGAATAACCGGGTCAGTAACTCGTCAGGGGTCTCCCCGTTTTTCTGTAATTTCGGGTTTAACCCAAGGCTCTCCTCCGTTTCCCCTGGTTGTTCCAATAATCCTGAGGTAGAGGATGTTCATCGGGAACTGTGCACAGTCTGGGCCCAGGTTCAGAAGAACCTAGAGGCGTCCCAGAGCGCACAAAAGATTCAGGCGGATAGTAGACGTTCTGCTAACCCCCGGTTTGTCGTCGGGGATTTGGTCTGGTTGTCGTCCAGGAACTTGCGCCTTAAGGTCCCGTCCAGGAAGTTTGCTCCCCGATTTATTGGGCCTTATAAGATCATTGAAGTCCTCAACCCTGTATCCTTCCGTCTGGAGCTGCCCCCATCCTTTCGCATACATGACGTCTTCCATGCCTCCCTCCTTAAACGCTGCTCCCCGTCCTGGTCCCCCTCGAGGAAACCTCCTGTTCCCGTTCTCACCCCTGAGGGGGTGGAATTCGAGGTGGCCAAGATTATGGACAGTAGGATGGTCCAGGGCTCCCTCCAGTACCTGGTCCATTGGAGAGGGTACGGGTCGGAGGAGAGGACTTGGGTACCTGCCCGTGATGTTCACGCTGGGGTATTGATCAGGAGGTTCCACCTTCTCTTCCCTACTAAACCGGGTCCTCTTAGTAAGGGTCCGGTGGCCCCTCATAAAAGGGGGAATACTGTTAGGGATCTGCCAGGTACTACATCTAGGTATACTCCTGGGATTAATCAATCCACACCTGAGGCCAGACCTGTTCGACTGACACCATCTCCCACCAACCAGGGTGGCAGGCTCAGGAGTGGGAGAGCCTATCGCGGCCTGGTCAGTCGGAGTTAGCTCCGCCCCCTGTCCTTTATTACCTGCTGTGTTCTCCTCAGTGCTTGTAATTCTTTTGGATTCCTGGCCCCACTGCTGCTTGCTCCAGCCTGCTTCTGCCGTGCTTCTGCCTTGCTGCTGTTCTGCTTAACCCGCTTTGCTTTGCCTCCGGCTTGCTTCCTCCTCCGTGCTCACTTGGGTATACTCCACTTCATCCTGGTCCTGACAACTCATTCACCGCTACGTTTCCTCGCGGCGTTCCGTGGGCTACTGCCCCTTCCCTTGCGTGTTCCCTGTTTGTTCTCCCGTGCACTTAGACAGCGTAGGGACCGCCGCCCAGTTGTACCCCGTCGCCTAGGGCGGGTCGTTGCAAGTAGGCAGGGACAGGGCGGTGGGTAGATTAGGGCTCACTTTCCCTTCACCTCCTTCCTGCCATTACACCATCTTTTCGAGTACACGACATGTTTCATGCCTCCCTCCTTAAACGCTGCTCCCCGTCCTTGGCTCCCTCGAGGAAACCTCCTGTCCCCGTTCTCACCCCTGAGTGGGTAGAATTCGAGGTGGCCAATATTGTGGACAGCAAGATGGTCCAAGGCTCCCTCCAGTACCTGGTCCATTGGAGAGGATACGGGCCTGAGGAGAGGACTTGGGTACCCGCCCGGGATGTTCATGCTGAGGTATTGATCAGGAGGTTCCACCTTCGTTTCCCCAATAAACCAGGTCCATCTAGAAAGGGTCCGGTGGCCCCTCATAAAAGGGGGGGTACTGTTAAGGATCTGCCAGGCACAGCTTCTGTATCCACGCCCATAGGTAATCAGTCTGCACCTGCTTCTATGTCTGTGAGACTGACTCCATCTTCCACCTCTCAGGATGGCAGGCTTAGGAGTGGGAGAGCCTATCACAGCCTGGCCAGACGGAGCTAGCTCCCGCCCTCTGTCTATTTATACCTGCCTTTCCTGTTACTCCTTGCTTGTGATACTTCTCTGTTGGTTTCCTGGCCCTGCTGCAGCTTCTTGAACTTCTTGTCCCTGCTTCGTATTGACCCTGGCTTACTGACTACTCTTCTGCTCTGCATTTGGTACCTCGTACACTCCTGGTTTGACTCGGCTTGTTTACTACTCTCCTGCTCTACGTTTGGCACCTCGTACTCTCCTGGTTTGACTCGGCTCGTTTACTACTCTTGTTGCTCACGGTGTTGCCGTGGGCAACTGCCCAGTTTCCCTTTGTTCTGTGTTTCCTTGTCTGTTGTCTGTCGTGCACGTATTGAGTGTAGGGACCGTCGCCCAGTTGTACCCCGTCGCCTAGGGCGGGTCGTTGCAAGTAGGCAGGGACTAAGTGGCGGGTAGATTAGGGCTCACTTGTCTGTTTCCCTATCCCTGTCATTACAGGGGCACTTCCTCTGTCTGGAAAAAAAAAAGGTTGAACCTGCAGAGGCGACCAGCCTTCTTTACGGTGAGAACTGTGAATCTATGGAATAGTCTACCGCAGGAGCTGGTGACAGCAGGGACAGTCGATGGCTTTAAAAAAGGCTTAGATAATTTCCTAGAACTCAAAAATATAAGCTCTTATGTGTAGAAATTTTTTACTTCCATCTTCCCATCCCTTGGTTGAACTTGATGGACATGTGTCTTTTTTCAACAGTACGAACTATGTAACTATGTATACGTGGTGGCAAGATTTTTTCTAATCTAGACCTGCGTGGGTTTACAACCTAATCTGGATTTGCCGGGGTGACGAATGGAAGACTGCATTTAACACCCGTGACGGACACTATGAATATCTAGTAATGCCCTTCGGCCTGTGTAATGCTCCCGCGGTCTTCCAGGAGTTCGTTATTGACATCTTCTGCGGCCTCCTCTATGTTTGTGTTGTGATCTATCGTGATGACATCTTGATTTTTTCTCCAGATCCAATGACTCATCGGAGACATGTCTGTCAAGTTTTTCTGCGGTTAACGGTTAAGAATCGCCTGTACGCCAAGTTGGAGAAGTGCGTATTTGAGAAAGATGCTCTACCCTTCCTGGGCTACATCATCTCGAATCAAGGTCTCAAGATGGATCATAAAAAGGTAAAGTCCGTCATGGAATGGCCACGCCCTAAAGGCTTGAGGGCCATATAGCGCTTCCTGGGATTCTCCAATTTCTACAGAAAGTTTATTCCAAACTACTCACTGACATCTCCTATCTCTAACCTCACCAAGAGAGGCATGAACGCCTAGGTGTGGACTCCAGAAGCAGAGTCCGCATTTAATAGCCTGAAGAGTGCCTTCACGTCAGCCTCTATCCTCCATCATCCAGATGTTTCTCGACAGTTCTCGTTGGAGGTGGACGCCTCCTCTGTCGGTGCTGGTGCACTCCTGTTTCAGAGAGGTTCCAAGGGCCTGTCAATGGTATGTGGCTATTACTCTAAGCTCTTCTCTTCCGCAGAACGCAACTACTCGATTGGGGATCAGGAATTACTGGCCATTAAATTGGCTCTGGAGGAGTGGAGACATCTATTAGGGGGCGCAGTTCATCCCATCTTGATATTTACAGACCACAAGAACCTCACTTATCTCCAGACGGCCCAACGACTGAATCCTCATCAGGTCAGGTGGTCGCTGTTCTTTGCCCGGTTCCAGTTTGAGCTCCATTACTGTCCAGCTGACAAGAATGTGAGGGCCGATGCCTTGTCCATGTCATTCGAGACAGAGGACACTATGGAGTCTCCACAGAGTATCATTAACCCATCCTGCATCATTCCCCCGGGGAGGACCTTTGTGCGTCTTGCGGACAGAAGAAGAATCCTCCGCTGGTGACACAGTACCAAATTGGCAAGTCACGTGGGCACCCGTAAGACCCGAGAGTCGGTTTGCTTGTTAGTTCTGGTTGTCCACGCTGCCCAAAGACATCATAGACTTTGTCTCCTCCTGCACAGTGTGCGCAGCAAAGAAGGTTGCCCACTCCAAACTGGCAGGTCTGCTCCAGCCGTTGCCTGTGCCCGATGCCCCCTGGCAACATATTGCTACGGACTTTGTCACGGACCTGCCTTTCTCTGCTGGTTGCAGTACGGTCTGGGTGTTGGTGGACCGATTCTCCAAAATGGCTCATTTCGTTCCACTGTCCGGCCTACTGTCTGCTTCCCGACTGGCCAATCTCTTCGTCCAACACATCTTCCGTCTGCACGGCTTGACTCTACATATTGTGTCGGATCGGGGGGTTCAGTTCACCTCTAAGTTCTGGAGAGCCCTCTGCGTATTCCTCGGTGTGAAGTTGGACATTTCCTCTGCCTACCATCCCCAGTTCAGTCGTCAAGTCCAGAGAATAAACCAGATTATGGAGAACTATCTACGACACTTTATCTCCTGGCAGCATGATGACTGCGTGATTTATAAGATGCAATCCGTGAGTCCGAATGGACTAAAAGAGTCATTCAATTTCGGATGCTTTCTCTAATTTTTACTCTCTACGGTAACAGTTTATAGCCAAAACTTTACTGTTTTTCCAATTGGTAACACAAACGGTATGTTTAATCTGTCCCATACCTCCGGTAGTGCATTATACCTATATAGATGGAACCATCTGGCAACAAAATTAAAACACAAATAATAATAAAAATAAATATATAAATAATAATAAAAATAACAATAAAAAAAATTGTAACAAAGAGACAAATAAAACTAAAAATAAATATTAACAAATATTTGCTTGGGGTAGGTAACATGCATCCAATAAAACAAAATTTGTATAAAAAACAATAAAATTAATAAATGTTGTGACACTTGAGATGTTGTCACAATACAATTCTCAATACCATTCAACAATAATATAAAAAATAAAAATATGGAAAAAATATGATAAAAAATGTGATGAAAAACAATGTTAGTTAAATCCAATAAAATACAAAACAAAAAAATAAATAAAAAATCCAATAAAAAATATATATAAATATATATAAGTATAGATTGAAATAACAATTTGTGGTGATAAACTTTCTATAATAAATACACTTATGAACCTTTGGGTGCTCAACATGGATAGGTATTTGTATGCCATGATAATAATCTTTCCTTTTTATTATTTTTGAGACTATTAGCTCCAGCCTGTGGGAGTTTTTTTTATCAATTAAACATTATCTTTATTTTACTGAGTTGTGATTGACCGTGACAGCTGTCAATCCCAACTCCCAACATAAAGGCGACAGTAGGGCTGTAGTATAGTATAGTTGGCTTTTTTTTCTGTGGCTACCGACTCACCAACCCTATGACAAAAAAGGGTACAGAATTCAGAAAGGCAGGCGAGAAATTGTGGAACGTCGTTGAAATACCATTTCTCTGCCCTGATAAAAGACATCAATCAATTGTGCCTGATGGACTTCTCTAGTCTCTGACTGTACCGATTGTCACAGAAAGAGAGCAACATTTAAGAAGTTGTTGATTGGCTGTTTAAGAGTAGAGAGCAGTGCAGGATCATATACAGTGAAGGAAATAAGTATTTGATCCCTTGCTGATTTTGTAAGTTTGCCCACTGTCAAAGACATGAACAGTCTAGAATTTTTAGGCTAGGTTAATTTTACCAGTGAGATATAGATTATATAAAAAAAAAAAAAGAAAATCACATTGTCAAAATTATATATATTTATTTGCATTGTGCACAGAGAAATAAGTATTTGATCCCCTACCAACCATTAAGAGTTCAGCCTCCTCCAGACCAGTTACACGCTCCAAATCAACTTGGTGCCTGCATTAAAGACAGCTGTCTTAAATGGTCACCTGTATAAAAGACTCCTGTCCACAGACTCAATTAATCAGTCTGACTCTAACCTCTACAACATGGGCAAGACCAAAGAGCTTTCTAAGGATGTCAGGGACAAGATCATAGACCTGCACAAGGCTGGAATGGGCTACAAAACCTTAAGTAAGACGCTGGGTGAGAAGGAGACAACAGTTCGTGCAATAGTAAGAAAATGGAAGACATACAAAATGACTGTCAATCAACATCGATCTGGGGCTCCATGCAAAATCTCACCTCGTGGGGTATCCTTGATCCTGAGGAAGGTGAGAGCTCAGCCGAAAACTACACGGGGGGAAATTGTTAATGATCTCAAGGCAGCTGGGACCACAGTCACCAAGAAAACCATTGGTAACACATTACGCCGTAATGGATTAAAATCCTGCAGTGCCCGCCCCTGCTCAAGAAGGCACATGTACAGGCCCGTCTGAAGTTTGCAAATGAACATCTGGATGATTCTGAGAGTGATTGGGAGAAGGTGCTGTGGTCAGATGAGACTAAAATTGAGCTCTTTGGCATTAACTCTACTGGCCATGTTTAGAGGAAGAGAAATGCTGCCTATGACCCAAAGAACACCATCCCCACTGTCAAGCATGGAGGTGGAAACATTATGTTTTGGGGGTGTTTCTCTGCTAAGGGCACAGGACTACTTCACCGCATCAATGGGAGAATGGATGGAGCCATGTACCGTCAAATCCTGAGTGACAAACTCCTTCCCTCCACCAGGACATTAAAAATGGCTCGTGGCTGGGTCTTCCAGCACGACAATGACCCGAAACATACAGCCAAGGCAACAAAGGAGTGGCTCAAAGAGAAGCACATTAAGGTCATGGAGTGGCCTAGCCAGTCTCCAGACCTTAATCCCATCGAAAACTTATGGAGGGAGCTGAAGATCCGAGTTGCCAAGCGACAGCCTCGAAATCTTAATGATTTACAGATGATCTGCAAAGAGGAGTGGGCCAGAATTCCATCAAACATGTGTGCAAACCTCATCATCAACTACAAAAAACGTCTGACTGCTGTGCTTGCCAACAAGGGTTTTGCCAGCAAGTATTAAGTCTTGTTTGCCAAAGGGATCAAATACTTATTTCTCTGTTCACAATGCAAATAAATATATATAATTTTGACAATGTGATTTTCGTTTTTTTTTTAATATAATCTTTTTAACTAAGCCTAAAAATTCTAGAATGTTCATGTCTTTGACAGTGGGCAAACTTACAAAATCAGCAAGGGATCAAATACTTATTTCCTTCACTGTAGGAGATGGGCACAGCTCCCGTCACATTTGTAAGGGCATTGCTTTGGCAAAAACGACTCCGATTTTTTTTATGGTCACTGCTATGTGGGGGCAAGTTTACACCTGAAAAAGTTGCTTCAAAACGTACTTCTATGCTTCCATTATTGTGGCTCCCAAGAGGCATTAAGTCAGCCAGCCCTGATAAATATGTTCTTTTGCATTTCATACATTATAATGTCTCAGTTAGTTCACTAGACATTGAATAAACTGAACAATTATTTTGTCAGACTTCACTTTTGCTAATAATGTATCTTTTATTTGTGCACAAGTAAAAGGAAGAACAGATAGAACAGTGTGTTTTATAAGGAAAAGTAATTTCTTATGTATTGATTAAAAGTTTATTTGGCAAAGTCAAGCGGCCACACAGATTTAATTTCTCTACTGTGAAGTTTGATAAATGAGAGAAAAACAGGAATGGATTTTAACCCCTTCCCGACATTTGACGTCTGCAGGGGTGGGATTCAAATTTTTAACAACAGGTTCCCTGTTTTTCGGACGAAGACATGCGGGGAGGGGGGATTAGTTAATAGTGTTTTGCGGTGTATCGTGCCATTGAAAATGTTTCTAATAATAAAATAAAACAATTCTGATATTCCAAATACCCCCTACATTAAAGTGGACTCTAAATAAAGAAATTCCCTGTCCAGAATGTTTTAGTGTAGATTGCCACAGTATTTACTGTATATAATTACATAAGCGTACAGACCTACCCACACATTATATTAAACTCACCCATTGCGTATAGGCCTATATGCGCACATTCAATATCCCAAGCGTGCTCAGCCCATTTAGTTAGGCTGTGCACATGAGAAGGGTGGAGGACAGTGCGGCGTGTGCAGTAAGCCGCGACAACTCTCCCGGCTAATGCACAGATATGGTGCCAGGAGCTATCTCAGTACATATATACATCACCAGAACAAAGCTCAGTACATATATACAGCACCAGAACAAAGATCAGTACAAATATACAGCCCCAGGACAAAGCTTAGTACATAAATACAACACCAGAACCAAGCTCAGTACATATATACAGCACCAGAACCAAGCTCAGTACATAAATACAGCACCAGAACAAAGCTCAGTACATATATACAGCACCAGAACAAGGCTTAGTACAAATATGCAGCACCAGAACAAAGCTCAGTAGATAAATACAACACCAGAACAAAGCTCAGTACATAAATACAGCACCAGAACAAAGTTCAGTACATATATACAGCACCAGAACAAAGCTCAGTACATATATACAACACCAGAACAAAGCTCAGGATATTTATACAACACCAGAACCAAACTCAGTACATATATACAACACCAGAACAAAGCTCAGTACATATACACAGCACCAGTACAAAGCTCAGTACATATATACAGCACCAGGACAAAGCTCAGTACATATATATATGTTTTGAGCTTGGTTGTTCTGATATATATGTACTGACCTTTGTTCTGGTGCTGTATATATGTATTGAGCCTTGTTCTGGTGCTGTATATATGTACTGAGCTTTGTTCTGGTGCTGTATATATGTACTAAGCTTTGTTGTGGTGCTGTATATATGTACTGAGCTTTGTTCTGGTGCTGTATATATGTACTAGGCTTTCTGGTGCTGTATATATGTACTGAGCTTTGTTCTGGTGCTGTATTTATATGCAGAGCTTAGTTCTGGAGTTGTATATATGTTTTGATCTTCTCTTTGGTGCTGTATATATGTATTGAGCTTGGTTGTTATGATGAATATAACTCCAGAACCAAGCTCAGTACATATATACAGCACCAGTACAAATACAGCTCAGTACAGAGATAATTTGCACATTTAGTTTAACCCCTGCCATATAAGTTTGTACGGTATAAGACTGCAGCTTCTAGTATAGCCAGAACTATGGTAAGGATGTGCTGGGAGTTGCTGTTTCACAAAAAAGAACGATACACACATCATCTTGCTGCAGATCATACAGTGACTACAGTAGTGAGCAGTCACAGGGAGAATAAACATCTACATTTAGTGACTCACCGGTGATGACTTCTCAGATTCTAGTCGTTCTCTTTACTTTTCCATCTTGTCCATAACTCTTATGATGCCTCCTGGCCATGACCCATTTCTGCAGAAATGGGTACATTTGCTGCTCAGATATCCTCGGAAGCTCACTTTTTCAACATTTCTGCACCTATAAACGAAGAGAAAATTCTTATGGTACCACACTCTATGCCCCCAAATATAATAGTAGCATACACAGTGTCCCTGAATATAATAGCGCTACACACTGTGCCCCTGAATATAATAGTAACATACACTGTGCTCCTGAATAAAATTGTGTCAAACACTGTAAAGTAATGCACCACACACAGTGCCCCCTGTAGATAGTGCCCCTCATAGAGCTCTTTCTAGAGATAGTGCTTCCAGTGGAGCCCTCTGTAGATAGTGCTCCCAGTAGAGCCCTCTGCAGATAGTTCTCCCCATAAAGCCCTCTGTAGGTAGTAGTGTTCCCTGCAGACAGGGCCCCCTGTAGCGTTCCCTGTAGACAGTGCCCCCTGTGGCATTCACTGTAGCATTCCGTGTATAGTGCCCCCCGTAGATAGGCCCTCCTGTGGCATTCCCTGTGGATAGAGCCCCCTGTGGCGTTCCCTGTAGATAGAGCCCCCTGTGGCATTCCCTGTAGATAGAGCTCCCTGTGGTGTTCCCTGTAAATAGAGCCCCCTGTGGCATTCCCTGTATATAGAGCCCCCTGTTGTGTTTCCTGTAGATAGAGCCTCCTGTGGCGTTCCCTGTAGATAGAGCCCCATGTGCCCCTGTGGCGGTCCCTGTACATAGGGCCCCATGTGGCGTTCCATGTAGATAGGGCCCCCTGTGGTGTTTCCTGTAGATAGAGCCCCTTGTGGCATTCCCTGTAGATAGAGCCCCGTGTGGCGTTCCCTGGGGATAGAGCCCCCTGTGGAATTCCCTGTAGATAGAGCCCCCTGTGGCAGTCCCAGTAGATAGGGCCCCATGTGGTGTTCTCTGTAGATAGGGCCCCCTGTGGCATTCCCTGTAGATAGAGCCCCCTGTGGCCCTTTGGCGGTCCCTGTAGATAGGGCCCCATGTGGTGTTCCCTGTAGATAGGGCCCATTGTGGCGTTCCCTGTATATAGAGCCTCCTGTGCCCCTGTGGCGGTCCCTGTAGATGGGGCCCCATGTGGTGGAATAAAGTGTGGTGGAATAAAGCCTCTCTCTCGAATTATCTACAAAAAGATATTATCCCTCGCGGCCTAAGGATACAGTTGTTCCCCTCCTTTCCGGTTGATAACACAACCTTTAGGAGGAAGTGGGAGGAGTCATGCAAAAATTGTTCGAGGAATTTCCTGGAACTTCTTATTGGGTTAGATAAGAAAACTCTGGAGATCACTGAAGTGGAAATTGAGGAATTAAACGATAAACTAAAGAAGGAGCTGAATGAGAAAACACTTAAGAAAATTTGAAATTGAATTGGATAACGATTTTAAAAAGTGGGAGAGTGAGGTGCAAGCAGACAAGGCTAGGAAATTTAAAAGAGATCTTGCAGACTACCAGTCTAATAGTGCCTACAGATGGCAAAGATCTGGGCGACCTGTATCCTCATCACGATCATCTTCTGTGTCATCTACCAGAAGCAATTTAGGGGAACGTTTTTTAGACAAACGTACACCCACAACAAACCAAGAGGAATCAGATCGGTCTCGAATGCACACCCGGAATTTTCACAAAAGGAAAAATTATGGAGGCATCAGAGAGAATCAAATGAAAAGGAAATATTAAAGGTAATCAATTTGTCAAATATTGATCTCTCCGATTCACAGATTTCTGTTCTAAGTAGGGGCTTAACTTTCTCACCTTCTGCTAACTTTGACCTCTTTGAAGCGGTCAAGAATTTGCATCTTTTTGCCCGTAAGCTCATGCTGAAACGTTATTTTTCAAATCCGGATGAGTTCGTACCATCTAGTGATGTTGAAAGGGAGACCCTTAACCCCTTCGCGCTCAGGTCAGTACTATTAAGTCGCGCTGAGCGCATCGTTCGCGCTCAGCTCAGTAATAGTACTGACCTGAGTTAACACGGCGCCATCTTTCCCCGGCGCGTGTTTGAGCTGTGATACCTGCTGTTTCCGACAGAAGGCTATCACAGCTTAGTGTGCAGGGACCGATCGCGGTGGTCCCCGCCGATTAACCCCTTAGAAGCCGCGTTCAATAGCGATTGCGGCTTCTTAGGGGTTAAGCTGCCATCGCCGGCCTGCTACACGATAACAGGCCGCGATGGCTACTATGGCAACCAGAATCCTAACAATGGACTCTGGCTACGCCATCGACGGAAGCCTAGTGGGTCCTGACAAAGTCAGGACCCACTATGCCTGCTGACAGCAAACAGCTGACAGTTCTAATACACTGCACTACGTATGTAGTGCAGTGTATTAGAATAGCGATCAGAGCCTCCCGCCCTCATGTCCCCTAGTGGGACAAAGTAAAAAAAGTGTAAAAAAGTAAAAAAAAGTTGTGTCAAAATAACAAAATAAAAGTTTTAAAAGTGCTAAAAGTAAAAATCCCCCTTTTTCCCTTATCAGTCCTTTATTATTAATAAAAATATATAAATAAACAAACAAACTATACATAATTGGTATCCCCGCGTCCGTAACGTCCTGAACTACAAAACAATGTTGTTATTTATCTTGCACGGTGAACGCCGTAAAAGAAAATAATAATAAACTGTACCAGAATCACAATTGTTTGGTCACTTCATCTCCCAAAAAATGGAATAAAAAGAGATCAAAAAGTTGCATGTACCTAAAAATGGTAATTATCGAAACTACAGTTCGTTACGCAAAAAATAAGTCCTCTTATAGCAGACTTTGCACCTCTTTTGACTTTTTCCCTTCTTGCCAGTTTGGGGAACTTCTCCTGGAAAGTGTTGCCGCCCTGGTACGATGCGTGTGGCCCCGCTTCCAGAAGTACTGGGTGCCCCCCCTTCTTGGTCCCTAAAGATTAGGTTCTTGATAATCACCTCTTGAAATTCCAGGAAAGTTCCCGTCTGGCCTGCACATCGACGTAGCACGTACGCATTGTACAAAGCCATCTGTATGATGTGCCCGGCCAGCTTCTTATACCACACCGCATGGCGCTGTAGGGCTTCAGGATTTGATCTGACAAGTTCATCCCTCCCATGTACCTATTGTAGTCCAGGATGCAGTCTGGTTTGGGGGTGGCCTTTCCTTCATATATCCTAAATCTGTAGGTATACCCTGATGCACTCTCGCACAGCTTATACATCTTCACACCATACCTTGCCCTCTTACCCGGCAGATACTAGCGGAATTGAACCCTCCCTTTAAAATGTACCAGGGACTCATCAATAGAAATACACTTCTTGGGGGTGAATGCTTTGGAAAACCGGGCACTGGAACGGTCTAATAGGGGTCTCTGTTTATACAAACGGTCAAAACTGGGGTCATCTCGGGGTGGGCACGGCTCATTATCAGTATAATGTAAGAAGCGAAGTATTGCCTCATTTATTTATTTTTTTAGGTTCCAGTTCAGTTCTGAAGTTGCTTTGAGGGGCCCATATATTAGAAACCCCTATCAAACACCCCATTTTAGAAACTAGACCCCTCAAAGTATTCACAACAGCATTTAGAAAGTTTATGAACCCTTTAGGTGTTTCACAGAAATTTAGAGCAAAGTAGAGGTGAAGTTTACATTTTTTTTTTTGTCAGAAAATCCTTTTTATTCCATTTTTTTTACAACACAATTGGATTTATCAGAGAAACGCAACTTAATACGTATTGCCCAGATTCTGCAGTTTAGAGAAATATCCCACATGTGGCCCTCGGGCGGTAATGGACTGAAGCACCGGCCTCCGAAGCAAAGGAGCACCTAGTGGATTTTGAGGCCTCTTTTTTATTAGGCACCATGTCCGGTTTGAAGAGGTCTTGTGGTGCCAAAACATTGGAAACCCCCCAAAAGTGACCCCAATTTGGAAACTAGACCCCTTGAGGAATCCATTGTAGTTTTCTTGGGGTGCATGCGGTTTTTTGATCAGTTTTTATTCTATTTTTAGGTGGAATGGTGACTAAAAAACAGCAATTCTACTATTGTTTTTTTATTCTATTTTTTTTACAGCGTTCACCGTGCGCTATAAATGACATATTCACTTTATTCTGCGGGACGATACGATTACGGCGATACTGGATGTTTATAGGTTTTTTTTATGTTTTATGACGTTTGCACAATAAAATACGTTTGGTAAAAAATCATTCACTTTTTGTGTTACCTTATTCTAAGAGCCAGAACGTTTTTATTTTTCAATCTATAAAGCCGTGTGAGGACTTATTTTTTGCGTAACGAACTGTAGTTTCGATCAGTACCATTTTTAGGTACATGCGACTTTTTGATCTCTTTTTATTCCATTTTTTGGGAGGTGAAGTGACCAAACAATTGTGATTGTGGTACGGTTTATTATTATTTTATTTTACGGCGTTCACCGTGCGGGATAAATAACAAAATAATTTTGTAGTTCAGGCCGTTACGGACGCGGCGATACCAATTATGTATAGTTTATTTGTTTGTTTATATATTTTTATTAATAATAAATGACTGATAAGGTAAAAAGGGGGATTTTTACGTTTAATACTTTTAAAACTTTTATTTTCTTATTTTGACACATCTTTTTTTTACTTTTTTTTACTTTATTACTTTGTCCCACTAGGGGACTTGAGGGCAGGAGGCCCTGATCGCTATTCTAATACACTGCACTACATGCGTAGTGCAGTGTATTAGAACAGTCAGCTACTCACTGACAGCAAGGATAGTGGGTCCTGACGTTGTCAGGACCCACTAGGCTTCCGTCTATGGCATAGCCGGACGCCATTGTTTGGTGTCCGGTTGCCATAGTCACCATCGCCGGCCGCTATCGTGTAGCAGGCCGGCGATGGCAGCTTAACCCCTAAAAAGCCGCGATCTATATAGGGTGGTGAGGGGTGCAGTTTCCAAAATGGGGTCAGTTTTTGGGGATTCCTACTGTTTTGGCACCTCAACACCTTTCCAAACCTGGCATGCTGCCTAAAATGTATGCTAATAAAAAAGATGCACCAAAATGCACTAGGTGCTTCTTTGCTTCTGGGGCTTGTGTTTTAGTCCACAAGCGCACTAGAGCCACATGTGGGACATTTCTAAAAACTGCAGAATCTGGACAATACATATTTAGTAGTGTTTCTCTGGTAAAACCTTCTTTGTTACAGAAAAAAAATAGAATAAAATTGAAATTCAGCAAGAAAAATGAAATTTGCAAATTTCACCTCTACTTTGCTTTAATTCCTGTGAAATGCCTGAAGGGTTAAAAAACTTTATAAATGCTATTTTGAATATTTTGAGGGGTCTAGTTTTTAAAATGGGGTGTTTTATGGGGGTTTCTAATACATAGGCCCCTCAAAGCCCCTTCAAAACTGAACAGGTACCTTAAAAACAAGGCTTTTGAAATTTTCTTAAAAATATGAGAAATAAAATAATGCTCTAAAGACTATGCAGATCTAAAGTAGACTTATGGGAAATGTGAACTAGTAACTATTTGGGCTGTTATAACCATCTGTTTTACAAGCACATGCATTTAAATTCGGAAAAATGCTATTTTTTCAAATTTTTCTCTAAATTTTGCAATTCTTCACAAATAAACACTGAATATATCGACCAAATTTTACCACTAACATAAAGCCCAATGTCTCACGAGAAAACAATCTCAGAATCGTTTGGATAGGTTTAAGCATTCCGACGTTATTACCACATAAACTGAAATATGTCAGATTTTAAAAATGGGCTCTGAGTCTTAAGGCCCAAACTAGGCTGCGACCTTAAGGGGTTAAAGCATTAGAGGAATTGCGGGGTAAAAGTTTTGAAGATGAGACGAGTATAAATAAATTTCCGTTATGCACCCGTAAAAAATCCACGACATTTCCATCCTTTTCCCTTTGTCCACCGGTTGATATCTTTGTCAGGTTGGTCACAGAGGATTTTAGAGCAATTTCTAATAATTATAGTGACAACTTGAAACCCTGTGAGAGCTTGGCTTTGAGGGAACTGAAACAAATGAAAGATGTTGTATTCAAGCCGGCGGATAAGGGTGGAAATGTCGTGGTATGGCCCTGTGATATGTACGAAAGAGAGGTTGGGAGACAACTTGGTGACAAGGAAACCTATAGGGTCTTAGAGCAAAATCCCATGAGGCTGTTTAGCTCCAAATTAGATACCATTTTGCGGACAGCAGTTGAGAAGGGTATCATCACATGGGAGGTTCATGAGAGTCTGAGTGTTAGAGAGCCTAGAGTACCAACGTTATACCTTTTACCTAAGGTGCATAAAGATGTTAAATGCCCTCCTGGCAGACCGATTATTTCGGGAATCGGTGGGATTTGTGAACTGACCTGCAGATTCATTGATTTCTATCTCAGACCTCATGTGGAAACTCTTCCATCTTACATACGTGATTCCACTGATATTCTTGTATCTCTTGAAGGTCTGAGATTGGAACCTGATATGTATCTGGTCACAAGTGATGTAGAATCCTTGTATACATCAATACTTCATGATCTAGGTCTACGTGCGTGTAGATTTTTTCTGCAGACAGGTAATATGGCATTAGAGATGGTTGAGCTCATCCTGGAACTACTGGAATATGTGTTGAGACATAACTTTTTTGTTTTCAAGGATAAATACTATTTACAAAACCGTGGCACTGTGATGGGGGCAACTTGTGCCCCATCCTATGCAAATTTATTTATGGGATTTTGGGAAAGATCCTAGATAACAAATGGTAATTATTGTGATGAGTGGCATGTTTTGTCATGGAGGCGTTTTATTGATGATGTCTTGTTTATTTGGCAGGGTACTGAGGATGAGCTCAACCTATTTCTGAACCATCTGAATACTAATGAAATGGGTATTAAATTAGTAAGCAAGTATAGCAAAACCGAAATTGATTTTCTGGACCTAAAGATAAAGGTTGAAGCTGATGGTAAGCTTAATACCGATATTTTTAGAAAAACCACTTCTGTGAACTCGTACCTAACGGCTGACTCCTCCCACCCTAGACACATCATTAGGGCCATCCCAAGGGGGCAATTCCTCCGAGCCCGAAGGATTTGCTCTACTGAGGATGGATTTGAGCATCGATCCAAGGATCTTTTGAATAGATTTCTCAATAGAGGTTATGAAGTATCGGATGTGATACGTGAATATGAAAATGCTAAAACAAAGACCAGAGTTGATCTACTTAAACCCCAAGAAAAGGGAACAAAAGGGCCTGATGATAACGTGGTAAGATACATATCAGGGTACAATAAACAGTGGAACATCATGCGTGGGATTTTTAATAGACATTGGTCTATTTTGAAAACAGACAAACGCTTATCTAGAATTATTACTCCTTTCCCTGCTATGACACCACGTCGGAGCCCCAATCTCCGTGATATCCTTGTTAGGAGTCACTATGTTCCCTCTGTATCCAACAAATATTTATTTGGATCAAGAGGGCCAAAATGGGGCAACGTGTCATGTGGAGCATGTCAAACAATGGAGAGAACGGATTCGTTCTCTGGCTCGGATTGTACCAAAATATATAAAATTGTGCATTTTGTAAACTGTAATACAAGGAATGTTATTTACCATGCACGTTGTCCTTGTAATAAGATCTATATCGGAATGATCTTGCGTGATCTGAAAATACGTATAATGGAACATATCAGGGATATCGAGGGTATTCAGCATCAACAAATTGGGGATAATGACATCCTCTTTGGTGATAGGAGTAAACCTCTTGCAAGGCATTTCAAGGAGTTTCATGGCAGCAATTGGAGACTGCTGAAAGTAAAGGGAATTGATCGTATCTATGCTGGAAACCGTGGGGGGGATATTATGAAAAACCTTCTAAGAAAGGAAATTAAATGGATTGTTACGTTAGACACATTGTCCCCAAAGGTTTTGAACGAATCACAAAGTTTTGCATCCTTTTTGTAATAATTTTGTTTAAGACTAATGCTGTTTTTATTTGTTGCTAGTGTCAAGTGATTGGATCTTTGTAAAAAGCGAACATCGAAGATCTTGAATTAAACGGAACTATGTTAAAGACAGAATATGCGGGACGATATGAATTTCTGGAATATGTACACAGTTGTTCATACATATATATGTATGTATTTTATAAATATGTCTCTCTGTGTATAAGGATGTAGAGATATAGGTAGTGTATATAATGATAAAAAGAGTAAAGCAGCACAGCAACAGCAGTGGGTGCAGGCCTCCTAGGTTGAGGCTAGGAACCCTTGTTAATGAAATCCAAAAAAATGAAGAGGCAGCACTCCAAGGAAATTGGTGAAAAAAAATGGTGTGTTTATTGACCCCAGGCAGGCAACTTTTCGATCCGTCTCTATGGGATCTTTGTCAAGCCTATGTTTATATACAGATATATCTCTTATTCTGCCAGTTTATGATATAATACGGAGACTGTGGAATATTTATATATGTATATATGTTTAGTGCTGATAGAATTGGGTCAATATATATATATATATATATATTTATAATTACTTTGGTTGTATGTTAATAATGAGTTTGTCTGACCCTATTTATTTTAGGTTTGGGTTTTTGTATTAATGCAGAATGTAATTTTACTGTATATTATTGTATATTTGTACAGAGTTTCTATATCATGTATAATTTATGTATACACGGTGTGTTTCACTTTTTTACATATTAGTGTTCTGATAGTATGTATTTAATTTTTTAACACATATATTTATATATTTTTAAATTATGAACTGTAATATTGTTCTAATCTCACTATATAATTACACATATATGTTTCTAACAATTTTATGTTATGTGTATAATAATATATTCACTTTATCAATAATTCCTGTTGGTAGGGTGGCTCTCTGATCGGGATTATCACCCACGAATCCATTGACTTACACTTGTGCACTTTATAATTATTATTATTATGATTGTGGGTCTGTCCTGGTTTTTTGATGATCCTCTTATTATTAATTTTGGTTTTTATATATACACACGTTGTTATGTTTAATATTGGTATATTTATGGTAAATTATTCATATTTCATGGAACAATAGGTGTTGTAGTGTTTAATAATGGTTTTAGTCATGTACAGTGAAGGAAATAAGTATTTGATCCCTTGATGATTTTGTAAGTTTGCCCACTGTCAAAGACATGAACAGTCTAGAATTTTTAGGCTAGGTTAATTTTACCAGTGAGAGATAGATTATATAAAAAAAAACAAACAGAAAATCACATTGTCAAAATTATATATATTTATTTGCATTGTGCACAGAGAAATAAGTATTTGATCCCCTACCAACCATTAAGAGTTCAGCCTCCTCCAGACCAGCTACACGCTCCAAATCAACTTGGTGCCTGCATTAAAGACAGCTGTCTTAAATGGTCACCTGTATAAAAGACTCCTGTCCATAGACTCAATTAATCAGTCTGACTCTAACCTCTACAACATGGGCAAGACCAAAGAGCTTTCTAAGGATGTCAGGGACAAGATCATAGACCTGCACAAGGCTGGAATGGGCTACAAAACCATAAGTAAGATGCTGGGTGAGAAAGAGACAACTGTTGGTGCAATAGTAAGAAAATGGAAGACATACAAAAGGACTGTCAATCGACGGTGTTGCTATCAGTGTGTGAAGAGTGGGAGAAGAGGGTTGCATTGACAATCCAACACAATGGGCAGCACTTTGAACACATTTTATAAATGGTTAGAAACTTGTAAATAACTCATGAAAGAATAAAGTAACGTTAAAACCAAGCACACCATTGTTTTTCTTGTGAAATTCTCGATAAGTTTGATGTGTCACATGACCCTCTTCCCATTGAAAAAACTAAAGTTAGATACAAAATGGCTGACTTCAAAATGGCCGCCATGGTCAACACCCAGCTTGAAAAGTTTCCCCCCTCCCATATACTAATGTGCCACAAACAGGAAGTTAATATCACCAACCATTCCCATTTTATTTAGGTGTATCCATATAAATGGCCCACCCTGTACAATGGATCATGGTGGCACAAAGATTTTCTCAATTTATAATTACCTTAGGGACAGACAACATTACCTCTAAGAAATCAATAGCATTGCCTTGTAAGGTCAATCCAGATATGTTGTTTTACAAAGCAGACGTTCCTTCAAGTATTAAAGATATGACACCTCATGTTCAGGGCTGGAATATAGAAGGGTTAGAAGGGGCACATTTCGTCATCTATCGGCCTCTACCTTTCTCCTCAAGATAATTCACAGGTCTAACAATAAGTCTGGATCAAGTTGCTTAGCATTAATAGAATTGGGAACCCAGAGCCTACGAATTGTTATTTGTGCAGTCTATGGCACAGTATGGTGGTTTTACTTGGGAATTGTATAGCAGTCAGTGGCGTAACTACTGCTGTAGCAGCCATAGTGGCTGCTACGAGGCCCATGCCAACTGCAGTCACGGCTCCCCCATGCCGCTGTGGCTGCTACAGCTGTAGTGACGCCCTATTCAATAGTATCTGCGTACTTATGTGGCACTTATGTGGTACTTACTTGTGCCACTATATACAGGGGAAGTATGTGGCACTATCTACAGGGAGGTGTGTGGCACTATTTACAGGGGGGGCTGTGTGTGGTATCATCTACAGGGGGTATGTGTGGCATCATCTCCAGGGGGGGTGGCATCATCTACAGGGGGTGGCATCATCTACAAGGGGTGGCATCATCTACAGGGGGGTGTGTAGCATCACCTAGAGGGGGTCTGTGTGGCATCATCTAGGGGGGTCTGTGTGGCATCATCTACAGGGGGCTTGTGCGCATGAGTGGCCGTCGCTCCATTAATTAGGTTTTGTTTTTTACCTGTGGCTATCCTGCTGTTATGAAACTAAAACTCCCATCATGCACTACAAGTTACTGACTGCTATCGTATACTGGCGAGTCACAGCTAAAAGACCACTGCAGTATACTGTATTGAATACAGTGTTAAAGTTTTTATGTATTACGTTGTACATTTATGTTACACTTAAAGGCTATGTACACCTTTGAAAACTATTTTTTGCAAATTTATAATTACTTTTTATTAAAAAATATTTTTACTTTCTCAGATTCAGCTGCTTTGTAGCCATTATACAGAGCAGCTGTATCGTGCGCTGAGACCTGAATCCGTCAGGTCAGCGGACCTGACGGGCTCAGTGTCAGCAGGTTCTGCCCATGTCTCTGACACACAGGATCCACCTGTTATTGATCACATCTAAGTTATGAACTTAGATGTGATGGATAACAGGTGGATCCTACGTGTCTGACCTGCTGTCACTGAATCCGTCAGTCCCGCGAATGATACAGCAGCTCTACAAACAAGATACAAAGCAGCTGTATCTCACAAATCATATGAGAGATGTATCTCTCTTGTTTGAAAGTTGCACCAAATACACTGTCATTTTTATAAAAAGAAAAAAAAAAGAATCACTTTCAAAGGTTTACATAGCCTTTAACCTGCATTCTGTATACTTTTTTCTTTGCGAGGATTACCTCCATGAAAGATTATTTTTCTGTGCAATTTTGGGTGGTGGGCTCACAGTAAGTGTTTCTGTACATAGGCTTTCTATTCACTTGAGCATAAGAAGTCACAGACATTTCTTGATCAGAGCCTTTCTGAAGTTCACGTCTATTGAGGTTTCCTGTCTCTGCACCATTATAATGCATGAAACTAAACTTGTGTTAATGCCTGTAATTCACACAAAAGAGTTAAAAGAGCTTCCCTTCCTAAATAACTGCCGTCACGGCCCCCCCATGCCCGGTGGCGCTGATAGCAGCCGCTGTGGCTGCTACAGCAGTAGTGACGCCACATTCAATAGTATCTGCATACTTATGTCGCAGATACTATTGATAGGGGCCCCCAGAGCAGTTTGCTTGAGGGACACATGGTAGCACAGTCCCATTATTAATTTTTAATTAATGTTTTATTTTGGTACTTGGTTTGTTCCTGCTCTTTCTCCCCTCCTTTTTTTATTCCCACAGTGGTTCTTACCTTATGAGGTCAATCTCAGGTCAGCTGTATGGAACATATGAGCAGGTTCTGTAATTTTCTGTTTCAATATTGATATATTCTGATTTTATGGCGGGAAGATTTTCCTTTAAATAGGCAAGCGCTCAGCTGTTCAGGTGCCAGTTTTCCCGGACCTTCAGAACCAGCGCAAGATGGAAGACCTACCTCACCAGCTGCTATGAAGAGCGGAAGATGCCGGCGGAGAAGATTGGCTACGAAAATGCCTGAGAGAGCCGCCACTAGCAGCTTCATCTGTTCAGCGGTGGGAAGTGCCGACGGAAGAAACAGGAAGTGAGGTGATGGAGGCGTCACTGAGAAATGATTTGGCGCCAACGTCTGACAGGATTTCTGGGGAGGTAGAGCAGACTAAGGCTAAGCGTCTCAGGAGGAGCAAAAGCGCTTATACACCACCCCTTCACAGCAGCCGGCGTTCGGGAGGAAGCAGAGCGACGTCATCTAAGAGGAAGAGCGGGTCCAGTGTTCGCTCTGCAAGCCGGAGGTCAGAAATATCAGCTGATCGGAGGAGGGAGAATCAGCTGACTGTGGAGGACACTTCGTCTGCGGAGCTGTTTAGTTTCCAACAGCCAAATCCTATCGGACAAGGACATAGACAGGAGCTACAGCAGCCAGAGGTGGGGATGCAGCGAAGTAAGCAGGGAGGACATTTACAAGCTCACTTATCCCAGCAGGTTCAAGGAGCATAGTAAAAAAAAAAAAGAAAAAAACATAATTGGTATCGCCGCGTCCGTAAAAGTCTGAACTATTACAATATATCATTATTTAACCCGCACGGTGAACGCCGTAAAAAAAATAAATTGTAAACGCCAGAATGTCTATATTTTGGTCACCTAATCTCCCACAAAAAATGTAATAAAAGCGATCAAACCGTCGCATGTACACCAAAATGGTATTATTAAACACTACAGCTTATCACGCAAAAAATAAGCCCTCATACCACTTAATCGACGGAAAATTAAAAAAGTTATGACTCTTGGAATTTGGCGGCACAAAATAAATTTTATTTTTTACACTTAGGTTTTTACTTGTAAAAGTAGTAAAATCTAGAAAAACTATATATATTTGGTATCGCCGTAATCGTATTAACCCACAGAATAAAGTTAACATGTTGTTTTAATTGCACAGTGAATTCCGTAAAAACGGCACGCAAAAAAACATGGAGGAATTGCTGTTTTTTTCAATTTCTACCCCACAAATAATTTTTTCCCCGTTTCCTAGTACATTATATGGCAAAATAAATGCTGCTACCAAAAACTACAACTCGTCCTGCAAAAATCAAGCCCTCATAGTACTATATCGACGGAAAAATAAAGACGTTATGGCTTTTGGAAGGTGGGGAGGGAAAAACTAAAATTAAAATCTGAAAGTTGTTTACAACGGGAAGGGGATAAAAAGGCAAGTCAGTCAAATTAGCAGCAACCTAGCAATAAAGAGCAATTGTCCAAAAGTATCGACGCCAGTGAAGCTATTAAACATGTTACCATGGCTCGATCAGTATCACGACAGGGAGAAAGCTGAGTTGATTTTTAAAGATTTTTCTGAAGGTTTTTTTGTCCCTAGTTTTCATGGAGTAGGTTGTCGTTGGGTTGACAATTTAAAATCTATTTCTTTACATAAAGATATTGTTCGAGTTAAATTAATTAAGGAACTGGAAGTGGATATAATTGCCGGTCCTTTTTCTGTTCCACCGTTTGATAATTTCAGGATTTCTCCGCTAGGGATTGTACCTAAAAAAGAGGAGGGAACTTTTAGACTTATCCATCACTCATCTTATCCAGAGAAGGTTTCTTTGAATGTTCAGTTGGATAAGTCATTAGGTTCAGTCAGTTATGCATCTTTTGATTAAGCGGTGGTCTTGTTAAGGCGTTTTGGGAAAGATGCCTTATTAGCCAAGGCTGATGTAAAATCGGCTTTTAGGTTACTTCCGGTGAATCCCAGTGGGTATAATTTATTGGGTTTTCAATTTGAAAATGATTATTATTACAATAAATATTTACCCATGGGGTTTTCCCTTTCATGTTACTACTTCGAAGCCTGATCTACTTTCATTCAATGGGTAGTTGAAAGGGAGCTTCCATATGGAGGAATGCTCCATTATTTGGATGACTTTTTATTTATCGGTTATGCGGAATCTGATGAGTGTATTAATCTGCGGAAGAAATTTTTTGACATTTCTAAAAATGTTGGTGTTCCGCTAGCAATGGAAAAAACAGTTTTACCTTATTGTTCTTTAGAGTTTTTAGGGATAGTGATAGATTCAGTTAAGATGGAATTCAGGTTACCGGTTGAAAAGTTAGTCAAGATTAAATTGTTGTTAGTTAATATGTTGGCTAGAAAGAAAATGACTTTGCGCGAGATGCAGTCCTTATTAGGATTATTGAATTTTGCTACAAGAGTTATCCCCATGGGGAGAGTTTTTTCTAAAACTTTGTATTTCTCCACTAGGGGTCTTAAATCTCCTAGGGCCCATATTAGATTGTCGCGTTCTTAAAAGGATGACTTAGGTATTTGGTTAGAATTAATTTGTAATTTTAATGGTAGGACTTGCTGGCAAGAGACATTTCAGGATTCAACATCTCTATGTTTGTTCACGGATTCAGCAGGTAGCAAAGGTTACGGGACTTACCGGAATAGGAAATGGTCATCTGAGTTATGGCCTAGTTCTTGGATCGATAACAAGGTCACAAAAAATATTGTGTTGTTGGAACTATTTCCAGTAATTGTATCAATTGTAATCTGGGGATTTAGTTTGAGAAACAAACAGATTTTATTACATACCGATAACAAAGGGGTAGTTTTTGCTATAAATACCTTATCTTCCAAATGTGTTTTTACCACTAAATTATTGAGACATTTAGTTTTATGTTGTTTAAAATTAAATATTTGGTTGAAGGCTAAATATATTCCGGGTGTAATAAACGATTTAGCGGATGCTCTATCGCGTTGCCAGTGGGAGAGATTCCGGGAACTAGCACCAGAAGCGGATCAGGATGGGACACCGTGTCCGCCACACCTTTGGAATTTAATCTGGGACTAATCTCCGATAATATAAAAAAATCTTTGGCTCCTAGAACATGGGCTGAGTATTCAGCCGCATGGAAGGAGTGGTTATCATTTTGTAATTCTGTTAGTGTTTGTTATCTTGATGTTGATGTTAGTTTAGCCATGTTATTTGTGAGTGATTTAATGACAAGTAATAGAGCTTTTTCTTTTATTATTAAACTTTTGTAGGGTGTTGCATTTTTCTTGAAGTTATTTAGTAGTCCTTCTTTACTTTTTCCCAGTTAAATAAATGTTAAAGGATATAAAAAGTGTTTTGTCTCTTTGGATAATAGAAGGCCTGTCACTATTGAATTGTAGGCCGTCTTTGGTTTATCCTTGAAAAAAATTGTTACAATGAATTTGAATTGTGCTTGATTAGAACGTCTTTTGTTTTAGCCTTTTTTGCTGCACTCAGGATCGGGGAATTAGTGGCTTATAGCAAGAATTATTTTTCTGGTTTGCGGGCATCTGATGTTCAGTTAGAGCATTCTCAGGTTATTATTCTAATAAGATCATCAAATAATGACCAGTCAGGTAGAGGTCATTGGATTAGTTTGAATGCTTTACAAGGATCAATGATTTGCCCAGTTTTTAATGTTCGGAATTGGTTAGTTTTAAGGCCTTTGGCTTGCCCTCAATCTTTGTTGCATAAGGATCTGTCGCCATTAACCAGATATCAATTTAATATAGTTTTTAAAAGATCTCTGGCGTTGCTTGGTCTTAGCGGTTTTAGATTTTCATCACATTCCTGATAGGCGCTGCTACGGAGGCAGCTAAATTAGGTTTAGATGAAATGGTGATTTAAAAGGTTGGAAGATGGGAATCAAATCGCTTCAAATTATATGTTAGGGCTGAGTTATGTATTTGAATTTCATTTTTACATTTTTCTTTAGGTGACCAATTGATCGTTTGGATAATTGGCCATTCTTTTATTTATTGGGCTCAGAAGAGGGCTCCCATGAGGCGATATTCAGAAAATCTCTCTTTTGATCCATCAACAGTTCACATTTTTTGGTGTGGTATGAGAGGTTTGCTTTGGAAAAATGTCATTTTGGAACTCAAAAAATGTAATGTGCTTTGGCCAAAACCCAATTTATTGATTATACATGCAGGAGGTAACGACGTTGCTAAGGTCAGAACAGTTGAGTTACTATGGGAGATGAGGAGAGATTTTGCATTGATTAAATGCATGTTCCCTAATGCTGTTGTTTCCTTTTCTGAAGTAATTTCAAGATTAATATGGTCAAGTAAAGAAAGTATTTTTATGGAAAAAATAAAAAAACGTAGGGCCATGGAGAAATATTTACCATCTTTGGGTGGTTTTAGTTATAGACATGTTGATCTCGAAGGGTTTACATCAGGACTTTATAGAATGGATCATATCCATTTATCGGATGTGGGAATTAATATCTTCAATTTGGGAATGCAGAATATAATTGAACATTGGCTGCGTTGTTTTGGTGGGTCCATGTCTTTGTATTAGACATGGCAGGGTGGGGTATAGTCTCCCAGCTAATGCTGGGAGGACTTGGTCATTTTTTTTATTGATTCTTTAACAGTTATTGGTTTATTATATTTATTATTAAATTATTGATATTTATATTTTTAGGTTAACATTAATAAACATTGCGGCCAATTTTTAATACAAATTTATTTGTCTTGGTCTTTTTATTCATTTATTTAATTGGGTCGCACAGTCCCATTATTAATTTTTAATTAATGTTTTATTTTGGTACTTGGTTTGTTCCTGCCTTCTTTCTCCCCACCTTTTTTATTCCCACAGTGATTCTTACCTTGTGAAGTCAATCTCAGGTCAGCTGTATGGAACATACGAGCAGGTTCTGGAATTTTCTGTTTCAATATTGATATATTCTGATTGGAGCTTCAGAATTTATGGCGGGAAGATTTTCCTTTAACCCATTATTGACCGGCCCATAGTCTTTTTACGTCGGTCACTAACGGGCCTTATTCCGATACCATAGACTTTTTACGTCGCGGCATCGGAATAAGTAAACAGAGCAGGGAGCTGTCAAATCTCCCTGCTCTCAGCTGCCAGAGGCAGCTGAGGGTTGGGAGCGTCCCTACTCTGCCGGGTGAGATCGATATTAGTATCGATCTCACCCGTTTAACCCCACAGATGCGGTGCTCAATAGCGAGCACCGCATCTGAGTGGTTTTTGAGAGAGGGAGGGAGCTCCCTCTCATCCCACTGACACCCGGAGATAAGATCGCTGAGTGTCAGTGTCTCCGATGGTAGACGGGGGCCTAATAAAGGCCCCCAGGTCTGCCTGTTGCGAATACCTGCTAGGTCATGCCGGAGGCATGACATAGCAGATGCCTGTCCGTTTTAAACGGACAGGCATAATACACTGCAATACGAAAGTATTGCAGTGCATTATAATAGTGATCGCAGAATCGCATATTAAAGTCCCCTAGTGGGACTAGTAAAAAAGTAAAAAAAAAAGTTTAATAAAGTTCATTCAAAAAAAATGTGTAAAAAAAATTAAAAACACACTTTTTCCCCTTACAAACTGCTTTAGTATTAAAAAAACAAAATAAAGTAAAAAAGTTACACATATTTGGTATTGCCGCGTCCGTAACAACCCCGACTATAAAGCTATTACATTACTTAACCCGCATGGTGAACGCCGTAAAAAATGTAATAAAGAAAGATTGGAAAATTGCGGTTTTCTGTGAATCCTGACTTTAAAAAAATGTGGTTAAAAAGTGATCAAAAAGTCGCATCTACTCCAAAATGGTACCAATAAAAACTAAAAAATAAAAACCGCATCGGCGAAAAAATAAAAACGTTACGGCTCTTCAAATATGGAGACACAAAAACAAATAATTTTGAAAAAAAAAGCGTTTTTGCTGTGTAAAAGTAGTAAAACATACAAAAACTATACAAATTTGGTATCGTTGCAATTGTAACAACCCGCTGAATAAAGTTATTGTGTTATTTATAGCACACAGTAAATGGCGTAGATTTAGGACGCAAAAAAGAGTGGCGAAATGTCAGATTTTTTTCTATTCCCCCCCAAAAAAAGTTAATAAAAGTTAATCAATAAATAATATGTACCTCAAAATGGTGCTATTAAAAAATACAACTTGTCCCGCAAAAATCAAGACCTTATACAGCTAAGTCGACGCAAAAATAAAAAAGTTATAGCTCTTGGAATGCGACGATGGAAAAACGTAAAAAATAGCTTGGTCATTAACGTCTAAAATAGGCTGGTCATTAAGGGGTTAAATAGGCAAGCGCTCAGCTGTTCAGGTGCTTTTTTTCCCGGACCTTCAGGACCAGCGCCCGCCCTCTCTGTTTTAACAAAGTTTGATCTTGTCGCAATGTTTTTTAGATGTGGTATAGTCTCCCAGCTAATGCTGGGAGGACTTTGTCATTTATTTATTGATTCTTTTAACAGTTATTGGTTTATTATATTTATTATTAAATTATTGATATTTATATTTTTAGGTTAACATTAATAAACATTGCGGCTAATTTTGAATCCAAATTCATTTGTCTTGGTCTTTTTATTCATTTATTTAATTGGGTCTGGTGCTACCATGAACACTACGGCAGAGCAGGAAGGTATCTCCCCGCTCTGCCATTAAAAGGGTTGTCCCACAAAACACATATATCCGCTATCCACAGGATAGGGGATACATGTGCATACTTGCCAACTGTCCTGAATTTGTCGGAACTGTCCCGAATTTACAGTCTCGGCAAATTACTGTCCCGGGACTAGTCCTGGCAGCTGCTACATTCAATTGTATCTGCGTCAATTGAATACTATGGCAGAGCAGGAAACTATCTGCTTCCTGCTTTGCCATTCACTCCTCCTGGAGCGAAATCCCCAGCCAAATCGTTGCCGACGCCCTGGCCTGTGGTTCCACTACAGGGGGTGCCACTCCCCGTATATGTACGGTGGAGTCAGGGCTCTCTCTATGAGCGGAATTGCCAATCAGGGCATCAGCAACGCTTTGGCCGGGGATTTCAGCTCTCCAGGAGTAGCCCATGACTTCACTGTCCATATACCTCCTGCAGCGAAATCACCGGCCAAAGCATGGCCGATGCCTTACCGGGGATTCCGCTCATAGAGGGAGTCACTGATGACGTCACTGTCAATATATGGACATTTAAGTCAGGGGCTCCTCCTGGAGCGCTGGAATCCCGGCCAGAGTATTGCAGACGCCTAGCTGGGGATTCCGCTCATAGAGGTAGCCACAATGGCCCTATCTACAGGGACAGGTGGCGGGGTCTATCTACAGGGTGAGTATGTGGCACTATATACAGGGGGATATGTGGCACTATCTACAGGGAGATGTGTGGTACTATCTACAGGGGGGCTGTGTGTGGTATTATCTACAGGGGGTGTATGTGGCATCATCTACAGGGAGTGGCATAGTCTACAGGGTGGGTGGCATCATCTACAGGGGGGTGTGTAGAATCATCTAGAGGGGGTCTGTGTGGCATCATCTAGGGGGGTCTGTGTGGCATCATCTACAGGGGGCTTGTGACCATGAATTGCCATCGCTCAATTCATTTCTGTGGAGCTTTGAAACACAAGCTAGACACAGACCGAAGAAGTCCCATGATACTCATGGAGCACTTTGGGGGACTTTCGATTCCTCATTCTCCTTATTGCCGGGGGCCCCAGTGGTCGGACCCCCAGAGATCACACATGTATCCCCTATCCTGTGGATACATTTTTTTTTTTTAACTAGACTCCAGGCCATTTTTTTTCTGGGGGGCGGGGGGGGGGGGGGTTGGGGCTGTATAGCGCTATCTACAAGAAGGGGGCTGTACAGTACAGTACTATATAAAGTACTGCAGGTTTTTTTTATTTTTTTACCTGTGGCTATCCTGCTGTCATGAAACTAAAATTCCCATCATGCACTACAAGTTACTGACTGCTACTGTATACTGGCGAGTCACAGCTAAAAAACCACTGCAGTATACTGTATTGAAAACAGTGTTAAAGTTTTTATGTATTACGTTGTACATTTATGTTACACTTAAAGGCTATGTACACCTTTGAAAACAATTATTTGCAACTTTATAATTACTTTTTATTAATTATTTTTTTTACTTTCTCAGATTCAGCTGCTTTGTAGCCGTTATACAGAGCAGCTGTATCATGCGCTGAGACCTGAATCCGTCAGGTCAGCGAACCTGACGGGCTCAGTGTCAGCAGGTTCTGCGTGTCTCTGACACGCAGGATCCACCTGTTATTGATCACATCTAAGTTATGAACTTAGATGTGATGGATAACAGGTGGATCCTACGTGTCTGACCTGCTGTCACTGAATGCGTCAGTCCCGCTGACCTGATGGGTACAGGATTCAGCGAACGATACAGCATCTCTACAAATAAGATACAAAGCAGCTGTATCTCACAAATCATATGAGAGATGTATCTCTCTCATTTGAAAGTTGCATCAAATACACTGCCATTTTTTTATAAAAAAAAAAGAATCACTTTCAAAGGTTTACATAGCCTTTAACCTGCATTCTGTATACTTTTTTCTTTGAGAGGATTACCTCCATGAAAGACTATTTTTCTGTGCAATTTTGGGTGGTGGGCTCACAGTAAGTGGCTTTCATTTCTGTACATAGGCTTTCTATTCACTTGAGCATAAGAAGTCACAGACATTTCTTGATCAGAGCCTTTCTGAAGTTCACGTCTGTTGAGGTTTCCTGTCTCTGCACCATTATAACTTCCCTTCCTAAAGAACTGTAAGGGTATGTTCACACCCAAACTCAAAAACGTCTGAAAATACAGAGCTGTTTTCAAGGGAAAACAGCTCCTGATTTTTAGACGTTTTTAAAGCCACTCGCTATTTTCGCTGCGTTTTTTTACGGCCGTTTTTTAAACAGTTTTCAATAGAGTCTATGAAAAACAGCTCCAAAAACGTCCCAAGAAGTGACCGTCACTTCTTTTTCGCTGCCGTTTTTTTACGCGGCCGTTTTTCAAAATGGCCACATAAAAAATGGCCAATCTGAACAGAATGCCGTTTTACCATTGCAATCAATAGGCAGATGTTTGTAGGCGTTCTGCTTCCGATTTTTTGGCCATTTTTCGGTTTTTACTGCTCGAAAAACGGCCAAAAATAGGCCGTGTGTACAGAGCCTAAGGGTATGTTCACACACTAGACTAAAAACGTCTGAAAATACGGATCTCCTGATTTTCAGAAGTTTTTGAAGCCACTCGCGATTTTCGCTGCGTTTTTAGGCCGTGTGAACATACCCTAAGAGTACATTTTAGATGCAAAGGGGCCTTTCCTCTTTTGTGGTAGGTTGTTGTTTAGTAAATGATCTGTGAAAAACAGATACCACTAAAACGTCGTCCATGTGCTGTCCGTTTATTTCACACATTCATAGGCTCAATAGGCGACTCTGTTACGCAAGCACGGACCAGAATAGGACATGCTGTAAGTTTCTTGCAACGGACACACATTCCGTGAAAAAAAAGGATGTGTGAATAGCCCCATTGAATTGCATAGGTCAGTGTGTTGTCCATTGTTAAAACGGACAGTACATGGACGAGAAACACGTTAGTGTGAATAAGACACGTTTGTGTGTCTTCAGAGGTCTACATTAAAACACATAAGCAGTGTGTAGTTCCCACACTACACATACTATTATGGCACAGGGATGGTGCGGGCTCAAGAGCTGCGTTCGTGCCGCCCGAAGCTGATGTCAGTTCTAGCATACTCTGATCCCAGGCCATTTAATCCCTCAAATGCCACTAACAGTGCTGACCACGGCCCCTAAGTAGTTTCACATAGGAACTGACCCTCAATGGGTTGTTACAGCAGCGGGGAGCATAGCAAATGTTCCCAGGTTTGCCATATAATATATGAGAGCCCATAAGGCCCCTTGCTTAGGCAGGACTAGGTTGCCTGTCAGTGTAATAAAAAATCCTAAGTCAAAAAACAAAACCAAAACCTTTTTTCCCTTTCAGAATGTTTTATTAATAAAAAACAAAAAATTATTTAAAAAATACACATTATTAGTATCAATGCATTCTTAACGACCTGCACTATAATATGAATACATTAATTACTCTGCATGGTGAACGCTGTAAAAATACAAATATAAAAAAATGTCAGAATAGATTTTTTTGCTCATCCCGCCTCCAAAAAACAGGAATAAAAAGTAATTAAAAAGTCATATTTACTCTAAAATGCTACCAATAAAAACTAGAAGTCATCTCGCAAAAAACAAGCTTCTTACCAGCTTCATCAATGGAAAAATAAAAATGTTAAGGGTCTTGGAATGCACCAACACAAAAACAAATAATTTTGAAAAAAAACGATTTTCATTGTGCTAAAGTAGTAACACATTAAAATAAATCTAAAAGTTTTACTGTATTTAAATTCGGCATCGCCGTAATTGTAACAACCCGCAAAATAAAATGAATATATTATTTATTCCGCATGGTAAACATTGTAAAAATAAATGAAAAAAAAAACAATGGCGGGATTGCTGGGATTTTTCCACTTCCCCCAAAAAAATAATAAAAGTTATTCAATACAATTACAAGCACTCCAAGATGTCACTGAAGGGAATCTTTCAGCAGTTTTAAAACTGCTGATAGCCTGATGTAGGGGAGTGGGAGGGCCACTCTAACGGTACCTTTTGTCTCGCTCATGCAAGTTGCATGGCCAAGAAACCGAGGTTTCATTTCCCTGGTAGGGTGGTCGCAAGTGCACTCTCAACTCTAACCAATAGAGCCGTCACTCAAAGCAGAGGGGCGGGGCCGGCAGCGTGCAGGAGTGCCAAGGAGCACTTGCACATCAAGTGCCCGCCTCATTGGTACTTGCGACTGAAGCGCCGGAAGAATCAAACAATAATTTCTCATTTATATAACTTGCATGACCGAGACAAAAGGTATCATTACAATGCCCTTTCCCTCCCTTATAACGCACTGTCGGCAGTTTTGAGGTCTCAAAATTGCTGACAGGGTTTCTTTAAAAGATATAACTCATTCTTCAAAAAATAAACCCTCATGCGGCTAAAGAAAAAAAAGTTATGTCTTTAGAAATGCGAAGATAAAAATATCAAAACAATCGCTGCATCCTTGAAGGGAGTCTGTCACCAGAACTTTGTTTTGAACTAGCAGTATGCTAATATAGTTCACGCTAACCTGATTTTAAATGTGCTTTCTTTGTTCCCCAAGGTGGCTGCTTTGCATTAAAAAACACTCTTATTACGTTTATGCAAATTAGCACTTCGGTGCAACGAGGGCGTCTCCGTCGCACCAAAACTCTAGTGCGCTATTTCCCTGTTTAACACCCTTCACTCCCTGCTTGCTGTGATTGACATGGGCCAGGCAGTGTACTCGACGAGTTCAGGCCTGGCCCCGTAATGTAGTCAACGCGCGCGCGTTCCTACAGCTTAGTCGCCGCATGCGCAGTATAAACAATATATCCGCGGTTGTAATCGGCACTACCGTGCATGCGCAGTAGTGCCGATTACAACAGGGTGGAAGGAAGGGGGTTTGAACAGGGCAATGACGCACTAGCATTTTGGTGCAACGGACATGCCCTCGTGGCACCAAAATGCCAATTTGCATCAATGTAACAAGAGTGTTTTTAATACAAAGCAGGCACACTGGGGAAAAAGGAAAACACATTTAAAATCAGATTAGCGTGAACTATATTAGCATACTGCTAGTTCAAAACAAAGTTCTGTTTACAGACTCCCTTTAAAGGGTTTGGCAACTTTAGCTATAACCTTATGAATGTGTGGGAAACATGAATATAGCCAACTTATTAATACATACTCATTAGAAGTTCTGCTTTTTATTCACACTGTGAAGCCATGCCTCCTGGTTAGCAAAACCTTTTTCCTCGACAGAATGCTACTCCCATCTAGAAAATGTCCAAAGATGGAGGGTTATATGATGAGACCTGTCCATTAGCAAACTTCATTGAAATACACTGCACAGGCCACGGCGCTAGTTTCCTGGATGTCTAGGACCTGCGCAAGTGCAGATGAAAGTATTCGGACAACTTACTACCAAGATTTCATCCGTGTTTGAGCAGTTCCTAGACGTGCAGGAAACTAGCGCAGGCGCAGCGAGTCCCAATAGAAGTTGCTAATGGACTGGTCACATCACATGACCCTCCACATCTGGCCATTTTCTAGATGGGAGCCGCGTGCTGTCGGGGAAGGAAGGCTTTGCTAACCAGAGGGCATGGCTTCGCAATATGAATATTCTAATTGTCCAGTTCACATTATATTTGTGGGTGTGTACGTGAAAATAAAAGGTCCGATTATGCAAATAGGGAGTGTGATGAAGCATTACTTCAGACACAATTAAAAAATGTTGGTACTGTGTACTAGAATGTTCCTGGCATGTGTATGGGTACGGGGGCCTCGCTATGCCCTGCCTTAAAAAAAATAAAGTGCCAGGGCGTCACCTTTGTACCTTGACCCTGTCATTATATCACAGGTGCCCTCTTTCTAATGGAAATCACATAGAAATCACTGGTACTCTCAAAACACCTTTTTAATATTACTCAGGGAAATAGGATATGTGTGCTCAGCAGCATAAATACAGCAGGGTAATACAGGTAATTCACTAGCAAAAGGAAAAAGCCTCAACACTCACCAATCCGTAAAAGCAGCCGTTTTCCACTACACGAATAGCAGTGCCACAGTGCTAGCCAGAGAATGCCCCATGAACATCGCTCCAATAATCAGTACCCCCACCAACAGTGCTAGCTAGAGAGTGTCCCAGTTAACATTATCAGCCAGAAAGTACCCTCATAAACAGTGCTAGACAGAGAATGCCCTACTCATCTCTGCTGGCAAGAAATTATTGTGTAGATTCAAACAGTCAGTATTGGATTATTATGATCTCGGGCCCTGGGCTGTGCATAAGCTAGCATTGTCCACACCACACATTAGATGAATTGTCGGTCGAACCGCCAATTTCAGAATGACCAGCCAACTATCTAATGTGTTTGGGGGTGTCCTTCTGACTCTCCCCTGACAGCAAATTCAAGAGAATGAATGGTCAGGGCATGTTGGATTACAACATGCCCGAACCATTTGTTCTCACCTAAGATATGTTTTTGTCCTTCACAAAGGATATACTTTAAAAATGAAGATAAGCACTGTGTGGTCTACACTTAATTTTCCTCCTCTTAAGCACTAATCTGATAATATGACTCTAAAATAATACCACTATATAAGGAACGAAAATCACCATACTGAACAAAACCAGTATACCAAGGCAAATATTACCAATGATACCACTATAGAAGGTACAAATAATACCACTATAAAAAGGAACAAATATTATCACCAAACATTGTAATGTCAGGATAGGGAGACAGACAGGTGAGCCCTAATCTACTCTCCACTCAGTCCCTGCCTACTTGCACAGCCCGTCCTAGGCGACGGCGTACAACTGTGCTCAATATGTGCACGACAGACAAAACAATACAGCGTACACAGAAGCAAGGGAAGTAGGGCAGTTGCCCACGGCAACAGCGCAAGCAACAGAGTAGTGGACGCGCCGAGTCAAACCAGGAGTGTACGTGGTAACAAATGCAGAGCAGGAGAATAGTCAGTCAAGCCAGGGTCAATATAAAGCAGAGGACAATGGTAACAGCAGAAACAGCAGAGCCAGGAAACAGGAGAATAACAGGCAAAGGATAAGCAGCAAATGAAGGTATAAGTAGACCAAGGGGCGGGAGCTAGAACCGTCTGGCCAGGCTGCGATAGGCTCTCCCCCTCCTCAGCTTACCAGCCTGAGTGGTAGCAGATCGAGTCACTCTAGCAGACCTAGGAACAGATGCAGGCTGATTAACCACGGGCGTCGACACAGAAGCTGTGTCAGGCAAATCCATCCTACTGTTACTAAACAAAACCCACTATAATAAGACCAAAATAATCAATAATAACACTATACAAGGGCCAAATGATACCGCCACACCATGACCACATATTACGACTGCATAGTAACTGAAAAATCACACTGTTACTGAATGAAACACATTATACAAAGAGCAATATTACCAGTATACAGTGACCATACAGTGGTAGATACCAGTTCTACACAGTCGTACTCTTTTCCTTTCCTTCTCCAGACTGCCATGACGACCTCTCCAAGCCACGATTTGTCTCTGCAGAATTAGGCAGACATATTTGTCTCCTTGCTTTTCCAGCAAACTCCCCACCTCTACATAAACTTCCCATTCATAATGTCCCAGATAGTAATAATGTCACACTTGGTGCCCCACACAGTAATTCTACCCCTCTTTTATGCCCCCTATAGGCCCCACACAATAAGTGACGCTTTTTGTTCCCCCACACAGTATTAGTGTCCCCTTTAGACCCCAAGCAGTAATAGTGCCCTCTTATGCCCCATTCAGTAATAATGCACCCTTTTATGCCCCCACTTAGTAATAATGCCCCCTTTTATACGCCCCTACAGTAGTGTTGTTCCCCCATTAATAGTGCCACCTTTGTGCCCCTGGAAAAAAAAGTATAATCATCTAACCCCGTTCAGTGGTCTCGCACAGTTGACAGATGCAGTGACATCATTGCACAGCATTTTCCCAATGTTTTGTAGGCCACAGGCCTAACCCAGCCTGTGGCCTACTAGGGTAAATGGTTGGGTAGGAAGCCAATGGATCTCTGCTTCACCATCATATTCACCTCTCACAAAAACAGTGCACCCTGGCACCAGCCTAGGTTTGCTGGGTGCTGACCCCGGCACATTTTAGGAGTGAATTGGGCCCCAGTGTCAATGGACTCCCAAAGCACAGCACTGGGCTCTGGGTGGTCACCCCATCTGCTCCTCTAGTAATCCACCACAGCATTTTATTTTCTCTCCCAGCAATCAATTTTATTTTCTCCTCTCAATCAAAAGAAATCAGCGCCAAGAACATCTTATTCAGTGACTGATCACTCCAAACACATAGACTCTCAGCTTTGAGGGTGACTCTCCGGTCCTGCCTGAAGATAGTTCACGTTTTTTATATTTTGTCTCTCTACCTGACTAATGTGAATTTTTTTAAAAAAAATTCAGAGCCATAACATTAATTCTGCAACCCTCACTACCATTACCAACATTACTATTAAAGGAGTCACACAGGATTTAAAAAACACGGCGGCTTTCTTCCAAAAACAGTGCCATACTTGTCCGTGGGTTGTGTGTGGAATTGCAATTAAGCCCCTTTCACTTCAATCGAGTGGAGCTTTAACATCAGACTGAACCCATGGTCAGGTGTGGTGCTGTTTCTGGAACAAAGCAGCCATATTTTTCTAGCTGTACAACTCCTTTATGTTTGACCAAATTGTGCTCAAGGACTGCTAGTAGATTTGGACAAAGCTAATTTTGTCAAAACTCATTATACATATCAACACCTTCCTTGTGGCATGTAGCCTATAGGGTCATAGGGGCCCAATCATTTTTGCGAGCCCTACATTACTTATATAGTAGCTATACTCAGACATCCAATTTCAAAATATTAAATATGTGGTTTTACATAGGAGTGCAGGCAAACCTAGGAGTTATTTTAGCTCATAAGGTTATCACAATGCACTAACAATGAAGCCCTTAAAGAGACTCTGTCACCACATTATAAGTGCCCTATCTCCTACATAATGAGATTGGCTCTGTAATGTAGGTAACAGCAGTGTTTTTTATTTAGAAAAACTATCTATTTTCACCAAGTTATGAGCAATTTTAGCTTTATGCTAATGACTTTCTTAATGCCCAACTGGGCGTGTTTTTACTTTTGACCAAGTGGGCATTGTGGAGAGAAGTGTATGACGCTGACCAATCAGCATCATACACTTCTCTCCATTCATTTACCCTGCACATATTGATCCTGCGTTGTTCACTATGTGCTTTCACATACACCCACATTAACGTTACTGAAGTGTCTTGACAGTGAATAGACATCACCTCCAGCCAGGACAGGATATCTATTCACAATAGCGACACTTCAGTAACGTTTGTGTGGGACTTACAGCACAGCAAGCGTAATCTCGCGAGATCACACTGTAAATGACAGCTTACAGCGAGATCACGCTTGCTGTGCTGTAAGTCCCAGACAAACGTCACCGAAATGTCGAGATTGTGAATAGACATCGCGTCCTGGCTGGAGGTGATGTCTATTCACTGTCAAGACACTTTAGTAACGTTAATGTGGGTGTATGTGACAGCACATAGTGAACTATGCAGGATCACTATGTGCTGAAAACATGAATGGAGATAAGTGTATGACGCTGATTGGTCACTGATTGGTCAGCGTCATACACTTCTCTCCACAACGCCGACTTGGTCAAAAGTAAAAACACGCCCAGTTGGGCATTAAGAAAGTCATTAGCATAAAGCTAAAATTGCTCATAACTTGGTGAAAATAGATTTTCTAAATAAAAAACACTGTTGTTACCTACATTACAGCGCCGATCTCATTATGTAAGAGATAGGGCACTTATAATGTGGTGACAGAACCTCTTTAACAGTTAAATGACCAATTCAGATCTGCTATATCTGCACTTGTGTCATGTAAAAGTGTTTTTGAACCACAACTTTCTTGCACAAGTTTCATAATTAGAACCCAGCTTCAATCGTCTCTTAGTCTGAGGCTTCCTGTCTGTATCCATTCCCACATCCTCTGTGACATGATTTCAAGAAATCTAAGATCACATGATTAGGTAGATCAACCTTAAGTTTGGCAAACGATGAGCCTTCTAATGATCAGACCAGCTCGGAGAAAGACTAGACTAGAATCAAGCGCTTCAAATATTTAAAGATAAAAACACAGCGTTCCCCCAACACTGTTTACAAGTACCTTACAAATATGTTCAAGCTTTTTCTCACCATCAGATCCCCACATCTCCCACTGGCAGTGTCATTTACTATACCGCAAAACATATTGATTATGCTGGATCAACATTTTCACACCCCATGACCGAGAGGAAGATGGTTCTGAAGTACCAGCAATGTAACTCCACTTAATGCTGTGGACATCCCGGTTTTTATACCTATAGATCTTTTGCTGGGTGCTATACTAATGACTAATGATAGTACATCAGTCTTATAAGGTGTTGATCGTTTTCTTCAAGGTAGCACTGTAAACTACATGACCAGGGCCAGGACAAGGAGTACGAAAACTAGTCAGTCGGCTATGGCTAGGATTGCCACAAGAACGCTAAATTAGTGGCCCATCCACTATTTACACTGGGAGGCCGGTAAAAGTAAACATTTTTTACTGGCAATAGCAAGTACTGATATTTTTGCACAACACTCCCCCTTTGGCAGGACCACCCAGCCCTAAGAACGTCAGCAGCACCATCACTATGTCAAGATTGCAGTGTTCAAGGCAGTAGAGAGACAGAGAAGCTTACATTTAACAGCTGAACAAGAACACGCGGCCGGCCTAACTTTTCCCCCGAGAGTCAGGAGCGGAGGTTGGAGGAGAAGGATATTGACATATTAAACTGAGTCACTGTCTGTTTGAGGCTCCCAGAACTAAGTAGCAACTCACACTCAGTCCACACCCACTTGTTGCAGTGTATTTACATGTGGTCGTTCAGTGCGGTTTTATGGTACCATTTGCACAAAATTGTGGTAAAGAATGCCACAAATCTGATATGTATAAAAACAACCTGATCCTGGCTAGTACTTTTAGGGGGAAAAGGTGGCAATCTTATCTAATATACGGCTTCTTAATCTTTTCCTACTAGGGCTCACCAGACAAACATGATGATGCCTGGGCCTCACAATTGGTTGTAGTCCATGCCAAAATGTTCAAAAATTACCTCAATTTAACTTAAAAAATTTTCTCCTGCACCCAGTAGAACATTAAATACGAAAGGAGTCAGTTATATTCCTAAACCAGAGATTGCTGCGAGCCAGTGATAGGATTGTGCAGGATACAGTCACAAATGTCAAAACTGCCTCCACAGCTGTGCTCCCTAACAAGGTTGGGCATCTCACCAGTGAGAAACTCACAGTTTGAGAAACACTAGTCTAGGGCAACATTGCGAGGTTGTGCATCTTAGGGAATAAAACAAAATACAAGTAGCCTTTAAATTTATTTATACAGCCAATAATGTGTCTCCGAGTGTCTAATAATGCTATAGGTGCCGACATCCAATAGGCGATTTCTCAGCACTAAGGGGAAGAACACTTTGGAGCGGCCATTGTTACACAGGAATAGATTTTTACTATGAGACAGTTGCCCACTTTAAAAAATGATGACTTCCATGTCCGGAGAATCAGCATACTAAGGTTTTGGGGGGCGGGTGTATGTACATTTTTAAACCCTTGTCTTGAGAACCAAAAGAGCTTTTTTTCATGCCTGGAATGTCCCAAAAGATCCAGAAGTCTGATTCTTTGAACTAAGGACGGTGTCCACTACGGGTTCTTAATCTGCCAAATTTTTTGTTTTTGATGTACCACATTTAAAGTATTATAGTTTTTTTATTTGTACTCCAAAATACCTGTATTAGGTTTTTATTTTCGAAGAGACATGTTGCACTGTAACTAATTTTAACTATAAAATTTATGTTATGTGGAAATGCAGAAAATAAATACTTTATTCACCTTTTAGCACCATACTGCACCATATAAGCACCATATTGCAGTTTTTATGTAAATATAGTCTACCTAAAAAGTTAAGTAACATTGTAAATACATTATATGACTTATGACTTGGAGTGCTCTGGATTTACCACATGTATTAGGGTATGTTCACACGCAGTGTTTTCATGAGTAATTTGGGCGTTTTACGCCTCGAATTACACCTGAAAAAACGCCCCTAATACGCCTACAAACATCTGCCCATTGCTTTCAATGGGAATTACGATGTTCTGTTCCCACGAGCCTTTATTTTACTCGTCGCTGTCAAAATACGGCTTGTAAAATGACGGTTTGTGGAAAGAAGTGCAGGACACTTCTTGGGACGTTTTTGGAGGCGTTTTTCATTGACTCCATTGAAAAACAGCTCCAAAAACAGCCGTAAAAAACGCAGCCAAAAACGCGAGTTGTTAAAAAAACGTCTGAAAATCAGGAGCTGTTTTCGCCTGAAAACAGCTCCGTATTTTCAGACGTTTTTGGTCACTGCGTGTGAACATACCTTTATAGTTCAGATCTGCATTCACATTGCTCATTCTACTTGACATTCTTGAACACAGTCAACAACTTTGTCATCAAAAAAATACTTAAAGGGGTTGTCCTGGCACGAGGCGGTTTTTCAAACTGATGACCTATCCACAGGATAGGTTATCAGCAGTGGCAGATTAAGTAGACCATAAGCCCTGGGCTGTTCCCCCAAGCTTGAGCCCACCTCTCCACCACCGCCCTGCCCCGTCCTGTCTATATTAAACACTACCTTTCTGTGACTTATTATAGAATACAAGAATTTCCTATAACAGACATGTCAGGAGAGTGGACAGATCCTCTATAAATCCTGTGACTCACAAGTGATGTCTTCTCTGATGGGAGTCATTCTCTTTGCTTCTCTTCTCCACAGGCCGAAATGACTGAAGTTTCCTTATGAGAAATCTTTCCCCTCAATTCTGCAGCCATTTTCAGCATCTATAGCAACAAAAAGATTCAGAAACTAAACACCCTAAATTGTTTTATACCCCAGACCAAACCCCTAAGCAAATTAAGACCTCAGGCCCATACATACAACTTGTCACGCTAGGTATGTGAACCCACTGGGCCGTACCGCCTTGATGGTATGGTAGCTAGCCAACAGGACACAGGTCACAATCTATAATTCGTATAGGTGTACCTATGGTAGCTCAGACAGTAGCAAGACAGGCTCGGCTGAGACTTAGGCAGCAGGCAGGCACCAGGCGTGGTGAAACAGGACAGGCGTGGTACTCAGCACAGCATGACTCCAACTCAATACAGCACTTGACCAGGATAGCACGGGATACAGGTAACAGGTAGCAGGAACGGGAAATACTGGGAACTAGTAAACACTTAGGAGACCATTTGCATAGACAAACTAGGGTAACGACAGCAAAGCTCAGGCAAGGCAGGAAGGGGCTGAGCCCCTCTTATAGTCCAGGGTGCTCATGGGCTAATTTGGCACTTTAAGTCAGGTAACTCAGCTGCACCCAGTCATCATGCTCCCTGGAGATAAAGTGTCACAGATAGTTCTCCATAATCTGATTTATTCTATCGACTTGACCATTGGACTGGGGATGGTAGGCTGAGGAAAAGTCCAACTTCACACCGAGGAGTCCGCAGAGGGCTCTCCAGAACTTTGATGTGAACTGAACCCCCCAATCCGACACAATATGCAGAGGCAAGCCATGCAGACGGAAGATGTGTTGGATGAAGAGATTGGCCAGTCGGGAAGCAGAAGGTAGGCCAGTTAGTGGAACAAAATGAGCTGTCAAAGATAATCAGTCCACCACCACCCAGACCGTACTGTATCCAGCAGAGTGAGGCAGATCTGTGACAAAGTCCATAGCAATATGTTGCCAGGGGGCATCAGGCACAGGCAGCGGCTGGAGCAGGCCAGCCGGTTTGGAGAGGGCAACTTTATTTGCTGTGCACACTGTGCAGGAGGAGACAAAGTCCGTGATGTCTTTGGGAAGCGTGGTCCACCAGAACTGATGATCAATCAGGTCTCGGGTCTTACGGGCACCCGCGTGACCTGCCAGTTTGGAACTGTGTCCCCAGCAGAGGATTCTTCTTCTGTCTGCCAGACGCACAAAAGTCCTCCCCGGGGGAATGTCTCCAACATGCAGAGGGTTGACAGGGATGATGCAGGATGGATCAATGATATTCTGTGGAGACTCCATAGTGTCCTCTGTCTCGAACGACCTGGAAAAGGCATCAGCCCTCACATTGTTGTCGGCCGGACGGTAGTGGAGCTCAAACTGGAACCAGGCAAAGAACAGCGACCACCTGGCTTGATGGGGATTCAGTCATTGGGCCGTTTGGAGATAGGTGAGGTTCTTGTGGTCCGTGAATATCAAGATGGGATGAAGTGCGCCCTCTAGTAGATGTCTCCACTCCTCCAGATCCATTTTGATGACCAGTAACTCCCGATCCCCAATCGAGTAGTTGCGTGCCAGCACCGACAGAGGAGGCGTCCACCTCCAACAAGAACTGTCGATACACATCTGGATGATGAAGGATAGAGGCTGACGTGAAGGCACTCTTCAGGCTATTAAATGCGGATTCTGCCTTAGGAGTCCACACCTTGGCATTCATGCCCTAATTGGTGAGGGAAGAGATAGGAGATGCCAGTAAGTTTGGAATGAACTGTCTGTAGAAATTAGCGAATCCCAGGAAGCACTATATGGACCTTAAGCCTTGAGGGCGTGGCCATTCCAGGACAGCCTTTACCTTCTCAGGATCCATCTTGAGGCTCCGATCTGAGATGATGTAGCCCAGGAAGGGTAGAGCATTTTTCTCAAACATGCACTTCTCCAACTTGGCGCACAGGCGATTCTCCCTTAACCGCAGCAAAACTTGACGGACATGTCTCTGATGAGCCCTAGGATCTGGAGAAAAAATCAAGATGTCATCAAGATAGACCACAAAACAAACATAGAGGAGGTCATGGAAGATGTCATTAACGAACTCTTGGAAGACCACGGGAGCATTACACAGGCCGAAGGGCATTACTAGATATTCATAGTGTCCATCACGGGTGTTAAATGCCATCTTCCATTTGTCACCACAGCAAATCCGGATTAGGTTGTAAGCCCCACACAGGTTGAAAAAAATCTTGCCTCCTCGTATGCGATCAAACAGTTCAGACATCAATGGCAACAGATATCAATTTTTTTTACCGTGATCTGGTTGAGAACCCGGTAGTCGATGCAAAGACGCAGAGAACCATCCTTTTTCTTGACAAAGAAGAACCTGGCTCCTGCCGGGGAAGAAGACTTCCGTATGAAGCCCCTCTCTAAGTTCTCCTTAACATAGGCGGACATGAACTGATTCTCTGGCAAGGAGAAAGGATATACCCTACCACGGGGAATGGATGCACCAGGAATCAGCTCGATAGGACAGTCATATGCCCGGTGTGGGGGCAGCGTCTCCGCCTCCTTCTTGCTGAAGACTTCCGAGAATGTGGAATAATGACAAGGCAATCCTGCCAAGGACTGAGGCAGAGGAGGCTGAGCCGAATAAATCTGTACCAGGCAGCGGTTGAGACACTCGGAACCCCACTGGAGAACCTCTCCAGAATTCCAGTCCAGGACTGGGGCATGTAGTCGGAGCCAGGGCAGGCCTAGCAGCACAGGGTTGACGGCTTTAGCCAGGACAAAGAATGAGATGAGCTTGAAATGGATGGCTCCCACTTGGAGCCTCAGTGGCTTGATCAAAGCTACAACCGGGTCTGACAGAGGTAGTCCATTCACCAATGCAACCATCAAAGGCCTCTCCAGAGGAGTTGTGGGCAACTGGAGAAGATCCACCAGGTCTCTTCGAATGAAATTAGAAGCGGATCCAGAGTCCAGATAAGCAGAGACCCAGTGAGTTTTTTCCCCGGACACTATGGTCACAGGAATGGACAATTTAGACAAAAGTCTTTCTTCACCCAGGGTTGTCTCTCCCACCAACCCTAGGCTCTGGAGCTTTTGGGGGCACAGACGCACAAGATGGCCTCCGAGGCCGCAATATAGACAGAGTCCCGAGGTGCGTCTGCGTTGTCTCTCCTGGGTAGACAGCTTAAACTGGTCCGTCCTCACAGACTCCTTTGGAGGATGAGAATCTGAGGACAGTAGGGTTTGCAGCAAAATAGGAATCGGGCTAGGGAGTCTTTCCTCCCGACGAGCCTCTTGGAACCGTTCTCCGATCCTTATATCAATCCGGGCGGCCAGAAGGATGAGGTCATCCAGGGTATACGGCAGATCTCGGGCAGCAAGCTCGTCCTTAATTTTAGGAGACAGTCCCTTCCAGAATGTAGCCCTCAGGGCCTCATTGTTCCACAACAATTCTCCCGCCAGGGTGCGGAAGTTGATGGCGTACTCGCCCACAGAAGTGTCTCCCTGGCGTAGGTTCAGCAAGGAGGCGGCTGCATACGAGACTCGTCCAGGCTCCTCAAACACGTGAGAAATGTCCATAGGAACCCCGGTAAGTCACGGGTCTCTGGTCCTTGTCTCTCCCAGATAGAGTTCGCCCATGCAAGGGCCCTGCCAGTGAGTAGAGAGACGATGAAAGCGACCCTTGCACCATCAGTCGAAAATGCCCTTGCATACAGGCTAAAGTGGATCTGGCACTGGTTCAAAAATCCACGGCAGGTCTTCACGCCTCCATCATAGGGGTGAGGTAGCGGCAAAGAAAATCGGGGATCAGCACTGCCACGAGGTGTAGTCGGAGTATCAGTACTGCCAGGAGGTGTAGTAGGAGGAATGACAGCTTGCACATCCAAGAAGGTAGAAAAAGACTGATTCCTTGGGCCAGAGTATTTCTGGACATGGTAAGACAGGATGCTTCCCCTGCCTAGGCTGCTGCAATTGCAACAGCATGCAGAAGGGGAATAGTTTTGTACACCCTCGTACCGGTAGACGCTGCTTAATAAAACAATACTTTACGTGTAGATCTGATTTTGTTATCTACCTTTTACATTGCCCCTGTGGATTACTTTATGTTGAGGAAACCACCCAAGAATGCAGGAATAGGCTTAGCCAACACAAATATACTATACGTCAAAAGAAGTTGGATTTACTCATCCCACAACATTTTGATAAATATCGACATAATATCTCTCAATTAAGCTTTAGAATTATACAGTAGATGGGATACCTGAGTTACGTAGGGGAGGTGATAGGGAAGCCATGTTGAAAAGGTTGGAGCTTCGTTGGATTTATGAGCTTGATTGTTTGGAGCCAAAAGGCTTAAATCGAGAATTCAACATTGTCTCTCTCTTCTAGTTGGAATGCGTGTCTCTATCATGTTGCTGGAGGATTGGTTTTAAATTTAAGTGCCTGTACCTAACAATCGTACGGATTTGTTATGATGTTTTTAATTTTTTTTTTGGGCTCTATCATATTATTAACAAAAACATTTTTTTCTCTCTTTTCTTAGATTGTTTACACCTGTTGGGATCTTGTAAGCTCTGTGGAGATGGAATTCCGGACCAATATGATATAGATTTTCAAATGTCTAGAGTTACTCTGCCATGCATATTTCCTCTTGATGTCATTCAGTATAATAAACTGCCCTCATTTATATTCCCTTTGATGGTAAATGTTTTTCCCCCTTCTGGTTCTTTCTATTGTTAGGCTGTGGGACACTATGAATGAGTACGGTGCTGATTATCCTTAACGTTTACTACATTATGGATATTAGCCGGTGGCTTTCCTACAATGGGCTAAAAATTAAAGATAGGATAAAATATAGATGGAACCTATTGAAGGAGTGTTTATAAAATATTAAGCTATTAGACTGCGATACTGATGTGATATTTCTTTAGTACTCTAATCTATGACATCCACTCGTGGTTACATGCCTCTTTGAGCATGCTACATTAAGAAGCAAGTATGTTGCAAATGAACTGTTAAATTACTACTTACTATGAACTTGGAGTGTCTGGACATGTGATCAGCACTCGATGACGTTGCTTGCTGCTTGCGGTCACATGATCGTGGTCGCCAGGCAACAGGAACGCTACTGTGATGCGTTTTGAATCCTGCGCATGGGCAGTAGGACTGAATGCCGATACATGAAAATTTAACATTGACGAGTTATTGACAGCTCATTTTAGACGGTCCGGCCATCCATCCACTAGGGTACTATGTATATTGTATGTAATGTATTTTATTGTACGTTTATTGATGTACTTTGTTTATTGTTCATGATTATGTTACACCTGTATTGACATTTGCAATTAGTGTCATGATGTCAATTCCTCTATATAAACTGCACATTAGCACTTTGTTTACTGCTTGAAAAAGACCCTCACTGGGGTCGAAACATCGCTTTTTATGGTGAAATAAAGACACCTCTTTTTGATACCTGGATAACTTGTGTGCTGCGGTTTTGTGTCTTGTGTCTACTTTGGAGTTGGATTGGCTACGACTCGACACTGCCTGCACCGATTGAAAATAATTTTCTCCTTTTTAAATGCCCCTCTGTGAATGCTCTCTGGGACTGTGATGTACTGCTGATCTCTTTCTTTTTTCGTCAAGACTGGAGGTCTAGCAATCCGCCCGCATCTCTTGTGATGTCATCATGGTCTTGGATTGACCAGCGGGGTCCATGGCCTGAGCTTACTGTCACGTTGGTTACGTGGACCCACAGGGCCGTACCGCCTTGGCGGTATGGCAGCTGGCCAACAGGACACAGGCCACAGTCTATAGTTTGTATAGGTGTACCTGTGGTAGCTCAGACAGTAGCAAGACAGGCTCGGCTGGGACTAAGCAGCAGGCAGACACCAGGCGTGGTGTAACAGGACAGGCGTGGTACTCAGTGCAGCATGACTCCAACTTAATACAGCACTTGGACCAGGATAGCACGGGATACAGGTTACAGGTAGCAGGAACGGGAAACACTGGGAACTGGAAAACCTTTAGGAGACCATTTGCAAAGACAGACTAGGGTAACGACAACAAATCTCAGGCAATGCAGAAAGGGGCAGAGCCCTTCTTATAGTCCAGGGTGCTCATGGGCTAATTTGGTACTTTAACTCAGGTGCGCATGCTGGCCCTTTAAGTGCAGGCACGAGAGAAGCAGAAGTGAGCGCTGGCGTCTCCTGAGGAGGAGATGGGGTCCAGCACTCACAGATCCATGGCTGCGGCCATCAGGAGGTGAGTGAGCCTGACGGCCCGTGGCCATGGGCATGACATACACACTATATAGACTTACACTATAAACACTATACACACACACCACACACACTATATAAATTTACACTATAAACACACCACACACTATACAGGCTTACACTATAAACACCATGCACACAGCACACACTATATAGACACACTATAAACACTATACACACAACACACTATATAGACTTACACTATACACACAGCGCACACTATATAGACTTACATTATACACACTATACATACACCACACACTATATACACACACACTTACATTATACACACTATAAACACTATACACACTTCAGACACTATATAGACTTACATTATGTTTGATTTATACACACCACACTTACATACTTCCTCTACGGTGCTTGGGTACAGCCTACAGGACCGTAATAATGTGACTGTGATGTCACTACAGGTCCTTCACCTCCTAGTTGCAGCCTTGCCATTATCAAGCAGCTGCTGGAGGTTTAGATAGACGGGACAGTGCACAGCAGCACAGAGGAGCAGACCGTCAGGGAGAGTGACTCCAGCACCTGCCCATCTCTATCTCTGACAGTCTGCTCTGTACAGCTAATGTGCTCTACCGCCCACCCCCTGTTCCCTGGCTTAGCTTGCCCCTGCTATTGACTCCCCCTGCACACCCCCGCCCCACCTCTTCATCAGCAAGTGGGACCGACGACCGCAAGATTGCGGCCGGCAGCAGCCCTTCATGTGTGGTTCGGGCGGCCATGGGCCCCCTGAGAGCTTTGGGCCCCAGGCGGCCGCACAAACTGCCCATATGAGGATCTGACACTGGTTATCAGTATATGATCATTGGGGGTTTGACACCTGGACCCCGCACTGATGAGCTGTTCCAGCGGCCTCCGGGCACCGGAAGTTAATCAGTGGTTGGTGTTGGAAGCAGAAAGCTTTGTACACTGTATAGCGGCCGTGTTGGGTTACTGCAGCTCTGCTCTTATTCACTTGAATAGGAACAGAGCTGCAATACTGCAGCATTTCCGCTATACTGTGATCGGAGCCATCTATTTCCGGCACCGATTACTGCATAACTTCCGGTGCCCGCTGGCTGACGGAAGAGCTGAACGTGCGGGGTACAGGTGTCTATCATATACTGGATAGGATAGGTCATCAGTATGAAAAACCACCCCATGCCTGGACAACCGCAGGGTGCAGTCACATGCAACACATTTTGTTGCAGACATTTCTGCGACTGAATATTAGTTCCATTCTTCTAAATAAGATTATTTCTGCAAAAGGTGTATAGATTGATACAGGTTCCAATTAGATGAATGAAACTCATTTTCAGTCGCAGAAATGTCTAAAAACAAAATCTGTCACGTGACTGCAAACTAAGGCTGGGTTCCAACAACCAAGAACCCGCAGTGAATTCCGCCCAAAAAACACAACCAAATTGTGGTGTCGTTTTTCAGCAGAATCTTTGCTGCAGAAACAGCTCTTGAATAAAAAAAAAAAGTCTATACGCATCTTTCCGCTGTCCGTGCAGTCTGGCCTCCTGATATGACGCTGCAGCCCATGTGACTGCTGCAAATGTCATCCCAGGAGGCAGGCCTGAACCGACAACAGAAAGCAATGCTATGACAATGGTATTAACTTTTTATTCATTTTACAAAATAAGGGTTTTATTTTTTTTTATTTGCAATTTTTGCGGCATAATCACATTATATGCCGCCAAAGGCGCAACACTGGGCTATTTGTTGCACAACCCTATTTGAATTCAATTGGGAGAAACTGGAACAGGAGAGCAACGAATCCGCAGCAATAATTGACATGCTGCGGATTTAAATTTAGCACCACAGGTCAATTTATGAACATTTTCTCTGCAGATTTTTTTTCTGCAGCATGTACATGGGATTTGTTCAAATCTCATTCACTTTGCCGCTACTGTAAATGCTGCAGAATTTCCACACAGAATTCCTTTGTGGAAATTACGCAGCACTTACGCTACATGGGAACCCGGCCTTACAGCTATGCTGTTTATATGGGGCCCATGGCCTGTCACTGAACTTCTTTTAAAAATGGACTTGAAAATCCACAGTATGCTCTGATTTGTGTATGCATTTTTCACGTAAGCGTGCATGGGTCTTTGAAAACCCCATCCACATGTATTGTACTGTAAATAGCTAATTCACATTTCCCCCATGTCTGAACGTGGCTTTGAGATTTAGACATGGCAACATTTTTTCACGAATTTGCAGCAAAATCTGTGTTAGAATACCCTTTCTATGTCTGGACGTAGCCTAAATGGGTTATCTCATAAACACAACTTCTTTACATATGCCCTATTTTGGCATATGGACGTCTGTAGGTGCGGCTCTGGCGGACATGGTGCGTGATAATTAAGAATTTTCCGCAGCTTTTATTAAAAAAACTCAGTTAAAACACAAGTATATACAAAACAAATAATTGACACACATTTGACTATATACGATGAGAACTTAACCACTTCCAGTTTTCTAAACTGCCTTTATTTGTCATACATCAGTGTAAATTCTTAAAAGGAAATGGAGAAATAATCGATTAACCCCTTCCCTCCTCAGCCAGTTTTCAGATTTTTATATCATACACATAGGTCTCAAAACGGACGGTTATTCGTAGGCTAGGTGTCCTTAAATAAAGATTGCCACCTCCCAAGTATTAAATAGAAACTCTGCACTTATATATATACACAAGGAAAGGAGTCATATATTATTACCAGTATTTAAAAAAGTAGAAAAAAAATAAATCACAATTTTATTAAATAACAACACTTATTAAAATATTGCAAAACAGAATATCGCAAATAGGATTCTAATCAGTAACTGTATACACACAAAGTATATATATATATATATATATATATATATATATATATATATATATATACTGTATAAGGTGCCTGGCCAAGAAAGATTTGTATATAGCAAGGTAATTGCCAATATATATATGCTTTGTGTTAAACTCTATTATTACAGCTAACCCTTATATAGTGCAGTAGCCTCTTGTACGTGAGATTCTGTTGCTATTTTCAGTTATAATAGCACTCTATGTAGCCCATATACAGTTACTGATTCGAATCTTGTTTGTGATATCCTGTTTGCAATATTTTAATGTGTTGTTATCCTTTCTTTGTCTATATATTTCTAATTTTTAGTTTAGCTTTTTCCTCCCTATTTTGTGGGTCAAAATGATTACGGCAATACAAAATTTATATATTTTTTATGCTTTACTAATTGTTAAAAATTAGTATTACTTTGTGTTGCCATGTTCTAAGAGCCATAACTTTTTTATTTTTCTGTCGAAAGATTGGGGTACATGAGACTTTTTTATTACTTTTTATTCCATTTTTATGGGAGATTAGTGACCAAAAAACAGTGATTCTGGCATTTTATTAAAAAAAAATTTATGTCGCTCACCATATATTGTAATTGTTTGGACTTTTACAGATGCGGGGATACCAGTTATGTGTTTTTTTTAACATTGCTTTTGGGGGAAAATGAGAAAAGGTTTTTTTTTCTATTTTATTTAAGTGTATTTAACTTTTTATCTTAGTCGCCCTGTATTGCAGTATAAAGAGATCTCCAATGGCATAGCAATAGGGGTCGCAGCAGTCACAATTGCAACCGGGCCCCAAAGCCAAGCTATGTAGTAAGCTACACAGGCCCTTGTTACTACAGTAACAGTATACTTACCCCCCTCGCTCCTGAGTGGGGTTCAGGCGTAGCGCTGAGTCCTGACGCCTTTCAGCGTCACGACGTCATGACGTTACGTGTTTCGTGCACATCGTCCTGACGCTGGTGATAAAGAGGATCCAGCACAGGAGCAAGGAGGGTAAGCATAAGAATACTGTTCGGGGCCCTGTCTCTTATCCTATCATGATAGGATTAGATACAGGGCACCAGTAGACAGTAGCATACATGATAGGATTAGATATAGGCTGTATCTAATCCTATCATGTGTGATACTTTCTGCTGGGCCCTGTATCTGATCCTATCATGCGTGATACTGTCTGCTGGGCACAGGGTTGCCAACCGTCCGTTAATTTACGGACAGTCCGTGAAATGAGAGGACTTTTGGCAACTGTCCGTTGTGTCCGGAAAAAGAATGTGTCCGTGATTTATATATTTTTTTTATTGTCCAAGGAGCTGCGCATGTGCAAGTTGTATGCGTCGGGTCACACGCAGGCTGCGTGATGACCTCTCGTGTATCACATTGTTAAAGTGAGTTCACACAGAGTATTTTAACGAGTTTTTTGACGCGGAAACTGCGCCGCAAATCTCATTAAAAAACTGCTGAAAATGCTTCCCTTTGATTTCAATGGGAGGTGGAGGCGTTTTTTTTCCGCGGTCCCTATCTTCGGGCGTTTATGCCTCTGACCTCCCATTGACATCAATGGGAGGCAGAGAAAGCGTATTTTGCAGCGTTTTATGCCCGCGGCGCTCAATTGCCTCGGGCAAAACTGAATTTTGAGGCAGAATTTCAGCCTGCAAAAAACTCCATGTGAACGCAGCCTTAGAAGCCTTCCCAGCCTCCGCGCACCACATCTGGTGTGTAGTACCTAGCAGGGGACTCCTGCCCGCCAGAGAGTAGGAGGATAACGGAGAGCAGGAAGTCTGACAACAGAGAGAGAGAGAGTGGCTTGGCTGGGACCGGACAGGTGGCACAGGAGAATATATGCAGAGCAGGACGCCGGTCTTCCGTTACTTCAGCTTGTACTGCTGATGTGTGAAGTCTCTGCCCGGTGGCCTGCTCTGCTTCTAATTCACTGCCCAGCAGCTGTATAGGTCAGCAACACCCGGCTCCTTCGCGGTGTTTGCACCGCTGACCTGTATAGCTGCTGCTGCTAAAATGTCTCTGCCCTGTACAGCCCAGTACTCCTTTGATAGCCCCTTCAGCTTATAATCTCCCTCTGTACACCCCTTCCCCCAGCACTGGGGCACCACCCCCTGCCGAAGAAGTGAGAGGTGACAGAAGTTGCCGAAGGAGCAGACTACAGGAAGTATCTAAGTGTCAATGTGTCTAAAGCCAAAGAGGTGACTGGAGTGTGCCTCAATGTATGTATGTGTGTATGTATGTGTTCAGTATGAAAGTATGTATAAAATTTATGTACTATAAAATTTATGTACTATAAAATTTATGTTATGTGGAAATGCAGAAAATAAATACTTTATTCACCTTTTAGCACCATACTGCACCATATAAGCACCATATTGCAGTTTTTATGTAAATATAGTCTACCTAAAAAGTTAAGTAACATTGTAAATACATTATATGACTTATGACTTGGAGTGCTCTGGATTTACCACATGTATTAGGGTATGTTCACACGCAGTGTTTTCATGAGTAATTTGGGCGTTTTACGCCTCGAATTACACCTGAAAAAACGCCCCTAATACGCCTACAAACATCTGCCCATTGCTTTCAATGGGAATTACGATGTTCTGTTCCCACGAGCCTTTATTTTACTCGTCGCTGTCAAAATACGGCTTGTAAAATGACGGTTTGTGGAAAGAAGTGCAGGACACTTCTTGGGACGTTTTTGGAGGCGTTTTTCATTGACTCCATTGAAAAACAGCTCCAAAAACAGCCGTAAAAAACGCAGCCAAAAACGCGAGTTGTTAAAAAAACGTCTGAAAATCAGGAGCTGTTTTCGCCTGAAAACAGCTCCGTATTTTCAGACGTTTTTGGTCACTGCGTGTGAACATACCTTTATAGTTCAGATCTGCATTCACATTGCTCATTCTACTTGACATTCTTGAACACAGTCAACAACTTTGTCATCAAAAAAATACTTAAAGGGGTTGTCCTGGCACGAGGCGGTTTTTCAAACTGATGACCTATCCACAGGATAGGTTATCAGCAGTGGCAGATTAAGTAGACCATAAGCCCTGGGCTGTTCCCCCAAGCTTGAGCCCACCTCTCCACCACCGCCCTGCCCCGTCCTGTCTATATTAAACACTACCTTTCTGTGACTTATTATAGAATACAAGAATTTCCTATAACAGACATGTCAGGAGAGTGGACAGATCCTCTATAAATCCTGTGACTCACAAGTGATGTCTTCTCTGATGGGAGTCATTCTCTTTGCTTCTCTTCTCCACAGGCCGAAATGACTGAAGTTTCCTTATGAGAAATCTTTCCCCTCAATTCTGCAGCCATTTTCAGCATCTATAGCAACAAAAAGATTCAGAAACTAAACACCCTAAATTGTTTTATACCCCAGACCAAACCCCTAAGCAAATTAAGACCTCAGGCCCATACATACAACTTGTCACGCTAGGTATGTGAACCCACTGGGCCGTACCGCCTTGATGGTATGGTAGCTAGCCAACAGGACACAGGTCACAATCTATAATTCGTATAGGTGTACCTATGGTAGCTCAGACAGTAGCAAGACAGGCTCGGCTGAGACTTAGGCAGCAGGCAGGCACCAGGCGTGGTGAAACAGGACAGGCGTGGTACTCAGCACAGCATGACTCCAACTCAATACAGCACTTGACCAGGATAGCACGGGATACAGGTAACAGGTAGCAGGAACGGGAAATACTGGGAACTAGTAAACACTTAGGAGACCATTTGCATAGACAAACTAGGGTAACGACAGCAAAGCTCAGGCAAGGCAGGAAGGGGCTGAGCCCCTCTTATAGTCCAGGGTGCTCATGGGCTAATTTGGCACTTTAAGTCAGGTAACTCAGCTGCACCCAGTCATCATGCTCCCTGGAGATAAAGTGTCACAGATAGTTCTCCATAATCTGATTTATTCTATCGACTTGACCATTGGACTGGGGATGGTAGGCTGAGGAAAAGTCCAACTTCACACCGAGGAGTCCGCAGAGGGCTCTCCAGAACTTTGATGTGAACTGAACCCCCCAATCCGACACAATATGCAGAGGCAAGCCATGCAGACGGAAGATGTGTTGGATGAAGAGATTGGCCAGTCGGGAAGCAGAAGGTAGGCCAGTTAGTGGAACAAAATGAGCTGTCAAAGATAATCAGTCCACCACCACCCAGACCGTACTGTATCCAGCAGAGTGAGGCAGATCTGTGACAAAGTCCATAGCAATATGTTGCCAGGGGGCATCAGGCACAGGCAGCGGCTGGAGCAGGCCAGCCGGTTTGGAGAGGGCAACTTTATTTGCTGTGCACACTGTGCAGGAGGAGACAAAGTCCGTGATGTCTTTGGGAAGCGTGGTCCACCAGAACTGATGATCAATCAGGTCTCGGGTCTTACGGGCACCCGCGTGACCTGCCAGTTTGGAACTGTGTCCCCAGCAGAGGATTCTTCTTCTGTCTGCCAGACGCACAAAAGTCCTCCCCGGGGGAATGTCTCCAACATGCAGAGGGTTGACAGGGATGATGCAGGATGGATCAATGATATTCTGTGGAGACTCCATAGTGTCCTCTGTCTCGAACGACCTGGAAAAGGCATCAGCCCTCACATTGTTGTCGGCCGGACGGTAGTGGAGCTCAAACTGGAACCAGGCAAAGAACAGCGACCACCTGGCTTGATGGGGATTCAGTCATTGGGCCGTTTGGAGATAGGTGAGGTTCTTGTGGTCCGTGAATATCAAGATGGGATGAAGTGCGCCCTCTAGTAGATGTCTCCACTCCTCCAGATCCATTTTGATGACCAGTAACTCCCGATCCCCAATCGAGTAGTTGCGTGCCAGCACCGACAGAGGAGGCGTCCACCTCCAACAAGAACTGTCGATACACATCTGGATGATGAAGGATAGAGGCTGACGTGAAGGCACTCTTCAGGCTATTAAATGCGGATTCTGCCTTAGGAGTCCACACCTTGGCATTCATGCCCTAATTGGTGAGGGAAGAGATAGGAGATGCCAGTAAGTTTGGAATGAACTGTCTGTAGAAATTAGCGAATCCCAGGAAGCACTATATGGACCTTAAGCCTTGAGGGCGTGGCCATTCCAGGACAGCCTTTACCTTCTCAGGATCCATCTTGAGGCTCCGATCTGAGATGATGTAGCCCAGGAAGGGTAGAGCATTTTTCTCAAACATGCACTTCTCCAACTTGGCGCACAGGCGATTCTCCCTTAACCGCAGCAAAACTTGACGGACATGTCTCTGATGAGCCCTAGGATCTGGAGAAAAAATCAAGATGTCATCAAGATAGACCACAAAACAAACATAGAGGAGGTCATGGAAGATGTCATTAACGAACTCTTGGAAGACCACGGGAGCATTACACAGGCCGAAGGGCATTACTAGATATTCATAGTGTCCATCACGGGTGTTAAATGCCATCTTCCATTTGTCACCACAGCAAATCCGGATTAGGTTGTAAGCCCCACACAGGTTGAAAAAAATCTTGCCTCCTCGTATGCGATCAAACAGTTCAGACATCAATGGCAACAGATATCAATTTTTTTTACCGTGATCTGGTTGAGAACCCGGTAGTCGATGCAAAGACGCAGAGAACCATCCTTTTTCTTGACAAAGAAGAACCTGGCTCCTGCCGGGGAAGAAGACTTCCGTATGAAGCCCCTCTCTAAGTTCTCCTTAACATAGGCGGACATGAACTGATTCTCTGGCAAGGAGAAAGGATATACCCTACCACGGGGAATGGATGCACCAGGAATCAGCTCGATAGGACAGTCATATGCCCGGTGTGGGGGCAGCGTCTCCGCCTCCTTCTTGCTGAAGACTTCCGAGAATGTGGAATAATGACAAGGCAATCCTGCCAAGGACTGAGGCAGAGGAGGCTGAGCCGAATAAATCTGTACCAGGCAGCGGTTGAGACACTCGGAACCCCACTGGAGAACCTCTCCAGAATTCCAGTCCAGGACTGGGGCATGTAGTCGGAGCCAGGGCAGGCCTAGCAGCACAGGGTTGACGGCTTTAGCCAGGACAAAGAATGAGATGAGCTTGAAATGGATGGCTCCCACTTGGAGCCTCAGTGGCTTGATCAAAGCTACAACCGGGTCTGACAGAGGTAGTCCATTCACCAATGCAACCATCAAAGGCCTCTCCAGAGGAGTTGTGGGCAACTGGAGAAGATCCACCAGGTCTCTTCGAATGAAATTAGAAGCGGATCCAGAGTCCAGATAAGCAGAGACCCAGTGAGTTTTTTCCCCGGACACTATGGTCACAGGAATGGACAATTTAGACAAAAGTCTTTCTTCACCCAGGGTTGTCTCTCCCACCAACCCTAGGCTCTGGAGCTTTTGGGGGCACAGACGCACAAGATGGCCTCCGAGGCCGCAATATAGACAGAGTCCCGAGGTGCGTCTGCGTTGTCTCTCCTGGGTAGACAGCTTAAACTGGTCCGTCCTCACAGACTCCTTTGGAGGATGAGAATCTGAGGACAGTAGGGTTTGCAGCAAAATAGGAATCGGGCTAGGGAGTCTTTCCTCCCGACGAGCCTCTTGGAACCGTTCTCCGATCCTTATATCAATCCGGGCGGCCAGAAGGATGAGGTCATCCAGGGTATACGGCAGATCTCGGGCAGCAAGCTCGTCCTTAATTTTAGGAGACAGTCCCTTCCAGAATGTAGCCCTCAGGGCCTCATTGTTCCACAACAATTCTCCCGCCAGGGTGCGGAAGTTGATGGCGTACTCGCCCACAGAAGTGTCTCCCTGGCGTAGGTTCAGCAAGGAGGCGGCTGCATACGAGACTCGTCCAGGCTCCTCAAACACGTGAGAAATGTCCATAGGAACCCCGGTAAGTCACGGGTCTCTGGTCCTTGTCTCTCCCAGATAGAGTTCGCCCATGCAAGGGCCCTGCCAGTGAGTAGAGAGACGATGAAAGCGACCCTTGCACCATCAGTCGAAAATGCCCTTGCATACAGGCTAAAGTGGATCTGGCACTGGTTCAAAAATCCACGGCAGGTCTTCACGCCTCCATCATAGGGGTGAGGTAGCGGCAAAGAAAATCGGGGATCAGCACTGCCACGAGGTGTAGTCGGAGTATCAGTACTGCCAGGAGGTGTAGTAGGAGGAATGACAGCTTGCACATCCAAGAAGGTAGAAAAAGACTGATTCCTTGGGCCAGAGTATTTCTGGACATGGTAAGACAGGATGCTTCCCCTGCCTAGGCTGCTGCAATTGCAACAGCATGCAGAAGGGGAATAGTTTTGTACACCCTCGTACCGGTAGACGCTGCTTAATAAAACAATACTTTACGTGTAGATCTGATTTTGTTATCTACCTTTTACATTGCCCCTGTGGATTACTTTATGTTGAGGAAACCACCCAAGAATGCAGGAATAGGCTTAGCCAACACAAATATACTATACGTCAAAAGAAGTTGGATTTACTCATCCCACAACATTTTGATAAATATCGACATAATATCTCTCAATTAAGCTTTAGAATTATACAGTAGATGGGATACCTGAGTTACGTAGGGGAGGTGATAGGGAAGCCATGTTGAAAAGGTTGGAGCTTCGTTGGATTTATGAGCTTGATTGTTTGGAGCCAAAAGGCTTAAATCGAGAATTCAACATTGTCTCTCTCTTCTAGTTGGAATGCGTGTCTCTATCATGTTGCTGGAGGATTGGTTTTAAATTTAAGTGCCTGTACCTAACAATCGTACGGATTTGTTATGATGTTTTTAATTTTTTTTTTGGGCTCTATCATATTATTAACAAAAACATTTTTTTCTCTCTTTTCTTAGATTGTTTACACCTGTTGGGATCTTGTAAGCTCTGTGGAGATGGAATTCCGGACCAATATGATATAGATTTTCAAATGTCTAGAGTTACTCTGCCATGCATATTTCCTCTTGATGTCATTCAGTATAATAAACTGCCCTCATTTATATTCCCTTTGATGGTAAATGTTTTTCCCCCTTCTGGTTCTTTCTATTGTTAGGCTGTGGGACACTATGAATGAGTACGGTGCTGATTATCCTTAACGTTTACTACATTATGGATATTAGCCGGTGGCTTTCCTACAATGGGCTAAAAATTAAAGATAGGATAAAATATAGATGGAACCTATTGAAGGAGTGTTTATAAAATATTAAGCTATTAGACTGCGATACTGATGTGATATTTCTTTAGTACTCTAATCTATGACATCCACTCGTGGTTACATGCCTCTTTGAGCATGCTACATTAAGAAGCAAGTATGTTGCAAATGAACTGTTAAATTACTACTTACTATGAACTTGGAGTGTCTGGACATGTGATCAGCACTCGATGACGTTGCTTGCTGCTTGCGGTCACATGATCGTGGTCGCCAGGCAACAGGAACGCTACTGTGATGCGTTTTGAATCCTGCGCATGGGCAGTAGGACTGAATGCCGATACATGAAAATTTAACATTGACGAGTTATTGACAGCTCATTTTAGACGGTCCGGCCATCCATCCACTAGGGTACTATGTATATTGTATGTAATGTATTTTATTGTACGTTTATTGATGTACTTTGTTTATTGTTCATGATTATGTTACACCTGTATTGACATTTGCAATTAGTGTCATGATGTCAATTCCTCTATATAAACTGCACATTAGCACTTTGTTTACTGCTTGAAAAAGACCCTCACTGGGGTCGAAACATCGCTTTTTATGGTGAAATAAAGACACCTCTTTTTGATACCTGGATAACTTGTGTGCTGCGGTTTTGTGTCTTGTGTCTACTTTGGAGTTGGATTGGCTACGACTCGACACTGCCTGCACCGATTGAAAATAATTTTCTCCTTTTTAAATGCCCCTCTGTGAATGCTCTCTGGGACTGTGATGTACTGCTGATCTCTTTCTTTTTTCGTCAAGACTGGAGGTCTAGCAATCCGCCCGCATCTCTTGTGATGTCATCATGGTCTTGGATTGACCAGCGGGGTCCATGGCCTGAGCTTACTGTCACGTTGGTTACGTGGACCCACAGGGCCGTACCGCCTTGGCGGTATGGCAGCTGGCCAACAGGACACAGGCCACAGTCTATAGTTTGTATAGGTGTACCTGTGGTAGCTCAGACAGTAGCAAGACAGGCTCGGCTGGGACTAAGCAGCAGGCAGACACCAGGCGTGGTGTAACAGGACAGGCGTGGTACTCAGTGCAGCATGACTCCAACTTAATACAGCACTTGGACCAGGATAGCACGGGATACAGGTTACAGGTAGCAGGAACGGGAAACACTGGGAACTGGAAAACCTTTAGGAGACCATTTGCAAAGACAGACTAGGGTAACGACAACAAATCTCAGGCAATGCAGAAAGGGGCAGAGCCCTTCTTATAGTCCAGGGTGCTCATGGGCTAATTTGGTACTTTAACTCAGGTGCGCATGCTGGCCCTTTAAGTGCAGGCACGAGAGAAGCAGAAGTGAGCGCTGGCGTCTCCTGAGGAGGAGATGGGGTCCAGCACTCACAGATCCATGGCTGCGGCCATCAGGAGGTGAGTGAGCCTGACGGCCCGTGGCCATGGGCATGACATACACACTATATAGACTTACACTATAAACACTATACACACACACCACACACACTATATAAATTTACACTATAAACACACCACACACTATACAGGCTTACACTATAAACACCATGCACACAGCACACACTATATAGACACACTATAAACACTATACACACAACACACTATATAGACTTACACTATACACACAGCGCACACTATATAGACTTACATTATACACACTATACATACACCACACACTATATACACACACACTTACATTATACACACTATAAACACTATACACACTTCAGACACTATATAGACTTACATTATGTTTGATTTATACACACCACACTTACATACTTCCTCTACGGTGCTTGGGTACAGCCTACAGGACCGTAATAATGTGACTGTGATGTCACTACAGGTCCTTCACCTCCTAGTTGCAGCCTTGCCATTATCAAGCAGCTGCTGGAGGTTTAGATAGACGGGACAGTGCACAGCAGCACAGAGGAGCAGACCGTCAGGGAGAGTGACTCCAGCACCTGCCCATCTCTATCTCTGACAGTCTGCTCTGTACAGCTAATGTGCTCTACCGCCCACCCCCTGTTCCCTGGCTTAGCTTGCCCCTGCTATTGACTCCCCCTGCACACCCCCGCCCCACCTCTTCATCAGCAAGTGGGACCGACGACCGCAAGATTGCGGCCGGCAGCAGCCCTTCATGTGTGGTTCGGGCGGCCATGGGCCCCCTGAGAGCTTTGGGCCCCAGGCGGCCGCACAAACTGCCCATATGAGGATCTGACACTGGTTATCAGTATATGATCATTGGGGGTTTGACACCTGGACCCCGCACTGATGAGCTGTTCCAGCGGCCTCCGGGCACCGGAAGTTAATCAGTGGTTGGTGTTGGAAGCAGAAAGCTTTGTACACTGTATAGCGGCCGTGTTGGGTTACTGCAGCTCTGCTCTTATTCACTTGAATAGGAACAGAGCTGCAATACTGCAGCATTTCCGCTATACTGTGATCGGAGCCATCTATTTCCGGCACCGATTACTGCATAACTTCCGGTGCCCGCTGGCTGACGGAAGAGCTGAACGTGCGGGGTACGGGTGTCTATCATATACTGGATAGGATAGGTCATCAGTATGAAAAACCACCCCATGCCTGGACAACCGCAGGGTGCAGTCACATGCAACACATTTTGTTGCAGACATTTCTGCGACTGAATATTAGTTCCATTCTTCTAAATAAGATTATTTCTGCAAAAGGTGTATAGATTGATACAGGTTCCAATTAGATGAATGAAACTCATTTTCAGTCGCAGAAATGTCTAAAAACAAAATCTGTCACGTGACTGCAAACTAAGGCTGGGTTCCAACAACCAAGAACCCGCAGTGAATTCCGCCCAAAAAACACAACCAAATTGTGGTGTCGTTTTTCAGCAGAATCTTTGCTGCAGAAACAGCTCTTGAATAAAAAAAAAAAGTCTATACGCATCTTTCCGCTGTCCGTGCAGTCTGGCCTCCTGATATGACGCTGCAGCCCATGTGACTGCTGCAAATGTCATCCCAGGAGGCAGGCCTGAACCGACAACAGAAAGCAATGCTATGACAATGGTATTAACTTTTTATTCATTTTACAAAATAAGGGTTTTATTTTTTTTTATTTGCAATTTTTGCGGCATAATCACATTATATGCCGCCAAAGGCGCAACACTGGGCTATTTGTTGCACAACCCTATTTGAATTCAATTGGGAGAAACTGGAACAGGAGAGCAACGAATCCGCAGCAATAATTGACATGCTGCGGATTTAAATTTAGCACCACAGGTCAATTTATGAACATTTTCTCTGCAGATTTTTTTTCTGCAGCATGTACATGGGATTTGTTCAAATCTCATTCACTTTGCCGCTACTGTAAATGCTGCAGAATTTCCACACAGAATTCCTTTGTGGAAATTACGCAGCACTTACGCTACATGGGAACCCGGCCTTACAGCTATGCTGTTTATATGGGGCCCATGGCCTGTCACTGAACTTCTTTTAAAAATGGACTTGAAAATCCACAGTATGCTCTGATTTGTGTATGCATTTTTCACGTAAGCGTGCATGGGTCTTTGAAAACCCCATCCACATGTATTGTACTGTAAATAGCTAATTCACATTTCCCCCATGTCTGAACGTGGCTTTGAGATTTAGACATGGCAACATTTTTTCACGAATTTGCAGCAAAATCTGTGTTAGAATACCCTTTCTATGTCTGGACGTAGCCTAAATGGGTTATCTCATAAACACAACTTCTTTACATATGCCCTATTTTGGCATATGGACGTCTGTAGGTGCGGCTCTGGCGGACATGGTGCGTGATAATTAAGAATTTTCCGCAGCTTTTATTAAAAAAACTCAGTTAAAACACAAGTATATACAAAACAAATAATTGACACACATTTGACTATATACGATGAGAACTTAACCACTTCCAGTTTTCTAAACTGCCTTTATTTGTCATACATCAGTGTAAATTCTTAAAAGGAAATGGAGAAATAATCGATTAACCCCTTCCCTCCTCAGCCAGTTTTCAGATTTTTATATCATACACATAGGTCTCAAAACGGACGGTTATTCGTAGGCTAGGTGTCCTTAAATAAAGATTGCCACCTCCCAAGTATTAAATAGAAACTCTGCACTTATATATATACACAAGGAAAGGAGTCATATATTATTACCAGTATTTAAAAAAGTAGAAAAAAAATAAATCACAATTTTATTAAATAACAACACTTATTAAAATATTGCAAAACAGAATATCGCAAATAGGATTCTAATCAGTAACTGTATACACACAAAGTATATATATATATATATATATATATATATATATATATATATATATATATATACTGTATAAGGTGCCTGGCCAAGAAAGATTTGTATATAGCAAGGTAATTGCCAATATATATATGCTTTGTGTTAAACTCTATTATTACAGCTAACCCTTATATAGTGCAGTAGCCTCTTGTACGTGAGATTCTGTTGCTATTTTCAGTTATAATAGCACTCTATGTAGCCCATATACAGTTACTGATTCGAATCTTGTTTGTGATATCCTGTTTGCAATATTTTAATGTGTTGTTATCCTTTCTTTGTCTATATATTTCTAATTTTTAGTTTAGCTTTTTCCTCCCTATTTTGTGGGTCAAAATGATTACGGCAATACAAAATTTATATATTTTTTATGCTTTACTAATTGTTAAAAATTAGTATTACTTTGTGTTGCCATGTTCTAAGAGCCATAACTTTTTTATTTTTCTGTCGAAAGATTGGGGTACATGAGACTTTTTTATTACTTTTTATTCCATTTTTATGGGAGATTAGTGACCAAAAAACAGTGATTCTGGCATTTTATTAAAAAAAAATTTATGTCGCTCACCATATATTGTAATTGTTTGGACTTTTACAGATGCGGGGATACCAGTTATGTGTTTTTTTTAACATTGCTTTTGGGGGAAAATGAGAAAAGGTTTTTTTTTCTATTTTATTTAAGTGTATTTAACTTTTTATCTTAGTCGCCCTGTATTGCAGTATAAAGAGATCTCCAATGGCATAGCAATAGGGGTCGCAGCAGTCACAATTGCAACCGGGCCCCAAAGCCAAGCTATGTAGTAAGCTACACAGGCCCTTGTTACTACAGTAACAGTATACTTACCCCCCTCGCTCCTGAGTGGGGTTCAGGCGTAGCGCTGAGTCCTGACGCCTTTCAGCGTCACGACGTCATGACGTTACGTGTTTCGTGCACATCGTCCTGACGCTGGTGATAAAGAGGATCCAGCACAGGAGCAAGGAGGGTAAGCATAAGAATACTGTTCGGGGCCCTGTCTCTTATCCTATCATGATAGGATTAGATACAGGGCACCAGTAGACAGTAGCATACATGATAGGATTAGATATAGGCTGTATCTAATCCTATCATGTGTGATACTTTCTGCTGGGCCCTGTATCTGATCCTATCATGCGTGATACTGTCTGCTGGGCACAGGGTTGCCAACCGTCCGTTAATTTACGGACAGTCCGTGAAATGAGAGGACTTTTGGCAACTGTCCGTTGTGTCCGGAAAAAGAATGTGTCCGTGATTTATATATTTTTTTTATTGTCCAAGGAGCTGCGCATGTGCAAGTTGTATGCGTCGGGTCACACGCAGGCTGCGTGATGACCTCTCGTGTATCACATTGTTAAAGTGAGTTCACACAGAGTATTTTAACAAGTTTTTTGACGCGGAAACTGCGCCGCAAATCTCATTAAAAAACTGCTGAAAATGCTTCCCTTTGATTTCAATGGGAGGTGGAGGCGTTTTTTTTCCGCGGTCCCTATCTTCGGGCGTTTATGCCTCTGACCTCCCATTGACATCAATGGGAGGCAGAGAAAGCGTATTTTGCAGCGTTTTATGCCCGCGGCGCTCAATTGCCTCGGGCAAAACTGAATTTTGAGGCAGAATTTCAGCCTGCAAAAAACTCCATGTGAACGCAGCCTTAGAAGCCTTCCCAGCCTCCGCGCACCACATCTGGTGTGTAGTACCTAGCAGGGGACTCCTGCCCGCCAGAGAGTAGGAGGATAACGGAGAGCAGGAAGTCTGACAACAGAGAGAGAGAGAGTGGCTTGGCTGGGACCGGACAGGTGGCACAGGAGAATATATGCAGAGCAGGACGCCGGTCTTCCGTTACTTCAGCTTGTACTGCTGATGTGTGAAGTCTCTGCCCGGTGGCCTGCTCTGCTTCTAATTCACTGCCCAGCAGCTGTATAGGTCAGCAACACCCGGCTCCTTCGCGGTGTTTGCACCGCTGACCTGTATAGCTGCTGCTGCTAAAATGTCTCTGCCCTGTACAGCCCAGTACTCCTTTGATAGCCCCTTCAGCTTATAATCTCCCTCTGTACACCCCTTCCCCCAGCACTGGGGCACCACCCCCTGCCGAAGAAGTGAGAGGTGACAGAAGTTGCCGAAGGAGCAGACTACAGGAAGTATCTAAGTGTCAATGTGTCTAAAGCCAAAGAGGTGACTGGAGTGTGCCTCAATGTATGTATGTGTGTATGTATGTGTTCAGTATGAAAGTATGTATGTGTGTGCAGTATGTATATATGTATGTATGTATGTCTGTGCAGTATGTATGTATGTATGTATGTATGTGTGTGCATGATCATGCGACTGTAGAGTGTGTACACGTCTATAAGGGTCATGTTCCCTTTTACATCTCCCATTCCCCCCTTTAGTGGCCATACCACCTACCACCAACCGTCCCTTATAATAAAACACGGAGAACTGGGGTTGGATAAATTTGGCCACAGCAGCCATTTTATTTACAAACAAACATAATGAAACAACAATTTACAAATCAGAATAACAATGGTATGGGAGTCCTTGGAGCTACAAAAGTCTGACAACCAAAACAGCCCACCTGCATCGTATTTACTCCCAGCCGTCACCCTACTGGCTCAGGGGCACCGTCATACCTGCAGTTGGCTGACCTAAACTGCAACCACTCCCCGGGAAACCACCCAGCAGGAGCCCAAATTGACCAGACTACCAACCATAATAAATTAGGGAGGGACCATAACCCCGATGAATCCCCCCCCCCACAGTAATTTACCACCAACTCTAAGGACCCCCAATCCGCCATGCTACTGCTGCGACATAGCATAACCCCTCCTCAGCATCCTCAGGAACCTGTGAAAAAAGCAAAAACAACGAGCAACAAAGCGAAATCACAGACTTGTCAATACACAGAAGAAACTAAACTGTTTAGGGAGGGAGGGCGGGGCAAGCTTTCCTGTTCTGCTAGTGTAATGGCAGCGTCCCTCCTCTCTGCCACCCTTAAATATCCTAGCCTCGCACCACTAACCACCGCCCCCCACTACCTCCTAACCACCCCGCCTAACTTCCTTAACTCATTCCCTGCCTACATCCCTGATCATGGTGGCCTCCACCTATGGCCTTCTGCCGGGTCCGGCCTGTACTTGATCATGGGACTGTAGAGTGCTTACACTCCTATAAGGGTCATGTTCCGTTTTACTACTCCCATTCCCCCCTTTAGTGGCCATTCCACCTACCACCAACCGTCCCCTATAATAAAACACGGACAACTAGGGTTGGATAAATTTGGCCACAGCAGCCATTTTATTTACAAACAAACATAATGAAACAACAATTTACAAATCAGAATAACTATGGAATGGGAGTCCTTGGAGCTACAAGTCTGTCAACCAAAACAGCCCACCTGCATCATATTTACTCCCAGCCGTCACCCTACTGGCTCATGGGCACCGTCATACCTGCAAGTGGCTGACCTAAACCGCAACCACTCCCCGGGACACCACCCAGCAGGAGCCCAAATTTACCACCAACTCCAAGGACACCCAATCCGCCACACGAACATACTTAGACGACCTTTAAGTATGCGAACCCCCACCCAGCAAATGAGCCTGTTCGATCCCCTCCTGCAGGCGCAGAGTCCACAGATTGATCCCCACAGCCATCAGGTGAACACCATCACCTAACCAAAAATTACCTAATCCATCCTCGAAGTCATAATGACGCACGGAGATGCCCCCATTCCTCCCCACAAATCCCGAAACCGCCCTATTAACCTTCACCCAAGCCTTATTGAAGAGCGCCACCGACCTGGCATGCCGCCAAGCCTTCTGCGGGACAATCTCCGACCAAACCAGCGTAACCTCCGCGAAAATGGACCACAACCTAAGTAAATGACCAATTCCCGAAACGGCCGACTACCCAAATCATTACCCACTACGTGCAAAACCAGCACATTGGGGGCTCTATCCATCTGCGCAATTCTATGTACATCAGGCAACACCCGACTTCACACTATACCTCTACTCCCCAGCCACCGAACCACTACCTCATCCAGCCGAAAACCCAACTGCCGCCCGTCCGGACGAACATCGGCAATGCCCGACAATACACACCAGCCGGCAAGGGAGACCTAGGACGATAAAAACCAAAAGATATTAAAAGCAAACATATACAGAGATGAAAGAAAAAGAGGAAGGAGGAGAAGGGGAGGGGGAGGGAAAAATTAAGACCAACACACACAAAATTATCATGAAAACTGCGTGCACACATATAACTGAAAACGGAGTGAATCCCACCAACCTATGCGCTTCATCACGTCAGCCCCCAACCCCCAGTACACCGCCTCCATTGCCGCCCCAATATGAATTGAATGGGGGGAAAACAAGGACACATCTAACCCCCATTGCTCAAGTCACGTACGAAAAACCCACGTAAACTGGTACCGGGACACAAAGGACCCGTCTTACGTGACACAACAGTTGCCCACTCACAACCGGCCAAACCTCCCTACAACCTGCAAAGCATGCGACCGGGCACACCCTGCCCCCCCCCCCCCCGCTGCCCCCAACACTGCTCTCTTACCACGTCCACCCTAATCCATCTTAGAACGCCGGATCCAGAATTCCACACTCCTGTCAGCCAACAACACATCTTCCATCCTTAATGCCCCAGCCCTCGTAGTGCTAGGAGCCCCCAGCTCCCCCACCCTCAGGGCCCAAAAAAAATCCCACGAGAACGCCGATCTATGCAAAGTCACCTCAAAACTAGAAAAACAAACATCCACCAACACCCCCCACAACTGTTTCAACAACCCAAAAGTTACCGGGCGTCGACGATCAGGTAACATTCTCCCCTTCCTATAACCCTTCAGAGCCTGGCCAACCCAAAAACTTTTTGTAATATCCCTGCACCCCCGGAGCTTAAAACCAAAAGCCAAGGCTACTACAAAACGACTAACCTTGGACATGGACCAGCCCGCTATAGAAACCTGTCCCAGAAATGCCAGCAGCGCCACCACCTGATCCTCATCGGTCCTTACCCCATCTAGAGATGCCAGCCAACCTTCCCAATCCCGCCACGCAGGGTCATACGCAGACCAAGTCCCAGCAGCAAGAGAAGACCGAATCAATCCTCCAGCGGATTGTAACCCAGATCCCAAAGCCACTCCGGGAAAGAGATCCCTTCCGAATCCGCGTCAGAAGCCAACAAAACGGTACCACTGCAATCGAGAAAGAGAATCCGCGATGTCATTCTGGACCCCTGGCACATGAACCGCCAAAATCCATGCGTTCAGGGACAGGCAACGTAATACTAACTGTCTCAGCAGCCGGACGACCGGTGGGGGGGGGGGGGAGAGAAGCTGACACATTATTAATGGCCATCACCACCCCCAAATTAACAAAATGGAAATGGACCTTGCTGTCCCGAAAACTCTCGCTCCAAATCTCCACCGCCACCAGAATAGGAAAGAGTTCAAGGAAAGCAAGGTTCTTCACCAAACCCAAATCCACCCACGTATGCGGCCAGCGAGCAGCACACCACTGCCCCTTGCAGTAAGCCCCGAACCCCACGCCCCCTGCCGCGTCCGTAAACAACTCCCAATCAACGCTGTCCACCACCGGGGACATAATAAAAGACTTCCCATTATATCTACACCGTGTTCCAAATTATTATGCACATTGGATTTAAGTGTCATCAACATTAGTTTTCAATTAAACTCATGGATGGTATTGTGTCTTAGGGCTCTTTGAATCATTATAATCAATCTCAGACACCTGTGATAATTAGTTTTCCAGGTGTGCCCAATCAAAGGAAAACTACTTAAGAAGGACATTCCACATTATTAAGCAGGCCACAGGTTTCAAGCAATATGGGAAAGAAAAAGGATCTCTCTGCTGCCGAAAAGCGTGAAATAGTGCAATACCTTGGACAAGGTATGAAAACATTGGATATTTCAAGAAACCTTAAGCGTGATCATCGTACTGTGAAAAGATTTGTGGCTAGAGCACAGACGGGTTCATTCAGATAAAGGCATAATGAGGAAGGTTTCTGCCAGACAAATTAATAGGATTAGGAGAGCAGCTGCTAAAATGTCATTGCAAAGCAGCAAACAGGTATTTGAAGCCGCTGGTGCCTCTGGAGTCCCGCGAACCTCAAGGTGTAGGGTCCTCCAGAGGTTTGCAAGTGTGCATAAAGCTATTATTCGGCCACCCCTAAACAATGCTCACAAGCAGAAACGGTTACAGTGGGCTCAGAAATACATGAAGACTAATTTTCAAACCGTTTTGTTTACTGATGAGTGCCGTGCAACCCTCGATGGTCCAGATGGATGGAGTAGTAGATGGTTGGTGAATGGCCACCATGTCCCAACAGGGCTGTGGCGTCAGCAAGGAGGTGGCGGAGTCATGTTTTGGGCTGGAATCATGGGGAGAGAGCTGGTAGGTCCCTTTAGGGTCCCTGACGGTGTGAAAATGACCTCTGCAAAGTACGTAGAGTTTATGAATGACCACTTTCTTCCGTGGTACAAAAAGAAGAACCGTGCCTTCTGTAGCAAAATTATCTTCATGCATGACAATGCACCATCTCATGCTGCAAAGAATACCTTTGTGTCATTGGCTGCTATGGGCATAAAAGGAGAGAAACTCATGGTGTGGCCCCCATGTTCCTCTGACCTCAACCCTATTGAGAACCTTTGGAGCATCCTCAAGAAAAATATCTATGAGGGTGGGAGGCAGTTCACATCAAAACAGAAGCTCTGGGAGGCTATTCTGACATCCTGCAAAGATATTCAAGCAGAAACTGTCCAAATACTCACAAATTCAATGGATGCAAGAATTGTGAAGGTGATATCAAAGAAGGGGTCCTATGTTAACATGTAACTTGGCCTGTTAAGTTTTTTTTGATTGAAAGAGCTTTTGATTTCTGTAAATATGACCTCCTGATGCTGCAAATTCAACAAATTACCATTTTAGTTCTCTTTACAACCTTTAAAATGTTTTGATCTCTGTTGTGCATAATAATTAAAAGTCTGTTATCATTAGGAGATTTGTTTAATAAAATTTATACTCCAATGGTTGATGGCTTGAAGATTATACTGACTGTCATTTGCATCGACTGTTTAGGAAAATCAGCCAAAAACAACATTTGCATAATAATTTGGAATGCAGTGTATGCAAAAACTCGAACCAAACTGCCAAATCCGCCTTGAGCTCTTTATTCAGAAGAAAAAAATTATGTGGGACTGACACCCCAGCCGTCGCTCCCGACAGCCGCCTACTAAAATCCGACCCATGGGCATAATCCGACAAGCAAAATTGAGTTTTCCTAACAAGGACTGCAACGCGCGCAAGGAGATCTTCCGCAAATGCCTGGCACGATCCACCTCCGCCCGCAAAGCCTCCAGTTTATCATCAGGAAGCTGACACTCCATCCTCTCAGAATCAATCGTGATTCCCAAAAAGACCATACAGGAGCTAGGCCCCTCAGTTTTGTCCTGGGCCAAAGGTACACCGAAACTCCTCGCCACCCACTTAATCGTGCTCAGCAAATTAGAACAAACCGAAGAACCCGCCGGACCAACGCACAGGAAATGGTCTAAGTAGTGTATTACCAACGAGAAGCCCGCCACATCACAAACCACCCACTCCACACAAATTCCGCAAGGAAAATGGAACCTCATGAGCGGGAGCAGGGATACGGAAACCAACGCGAAAACCATTCAACAAAAAAACTGCCCGTGATCTATCCGGGAATCTATTTAGAAAGGGCTCCATTTCTTCCCACTTCACCGGAGTCAGGCCCTTGACTAGCTCCCCCCCCCCTGTCCCTTACCTTTCCGAAAACACTTACAGTGAAGGAAATAAGTATTTGATCCCTTGCTGATTTTTTACGTTTGCCCACTGTCAAAGACATGAACAGTCTAGAATTTTTAGGCTAGGTTAATTTTACCAGTGAGAAATAGATTATATTAAAAAAAAAAACAGAAAATCACATAGTCAAAATTATATATATTTATTTGCATTGTGCACAGAGAAATAAATATTTGATCCCCTACCAACCATTAAGAGTTCAGCCTCCTCCAGACCATTTCCACGCTCCAAATCAACTTGGTGCCTGCATTAAAGACAGCTGTCTTAAATGGTCACCTGTATAAAAGACTCCTGTCCACAGACTCAATTAATCAGTCTGACTCTAACCTCTACAACATGGGCAAGACCAAAGAGCTTTCTAAGGATGTCAGGGACAAGATCATAGACCTGCACAAGGCTGGAATGGGCTACAAAACCATAAGTAAGACGCTGGGTGAGAAGTAGACAACTGTTGGTGCAATAGTAAGAAAATGGAAGACATACAAAAGGACTGTCAATCGACATCGATCTGGGGCTCCATGCAAAATCTCACCTCGTGGGGTATCCTTGATCCTGAGGAAGGTGAGAGCTCAGCCGAAAACTACACGAGGGGAACTTGTTAATGATTTCAAGGCAGCTGGGACCACAGTCACCAAGAAAACCATTGGTAACACATTACGCCGTAATGGATTAAAATCCTGCAGTGCCCGCAAGGTCCCCATGCTCAAGAAGGCACATGTACAGGCCCGTCTGAAGTTTGCAAATGAACATCTGGATGATTCTGAGAGTGATTGGGAGAAGGTGCTGTGGTCAGATGAGACTAAAATTGAGCTCTTTGGCATTAACTCAACTCGCCATGTTTGGAGGAAGAGAAATGCTGCCTATGACCAAAAGAACACCGTCCCCACTGTCAAGCATGGAGGTGGAAACATTATGTTTTGGGGGTGTTTCTCTGCTAAGGGCACAGGACTACTTCACCGCATCAATGGGAGAATGGATGGAGCCATGTACCGTCAAATCCTGAGTGACAACCTCCTTCCCTCCACCAGGACATTAAAAATGGCTCGTGGCTGGGTCTTCCAGCACGACAATGACCCGAAACATACAGCCAAGGCAACAAAGGAGTGGCTCAAAAAGAAGCACATTAAGGTCATGGAGTATCCTAGCTAGTCTCCAGACCTTAACCCCATCGAAACTTATGGAGGGAGCTGAAGATCCGAGTTGCCGAGCGACAGCCTCGAAATCTTAATGATTTACAGATGATCTGGAAAGAGGAGTGGGCCAAAATTCCATCTAACATGTGTGCAAACCTCATCATCAACTACAAAAAATGTCTGACTGCTGTGCTTGCCAACATGGGTTTTGCCACCAAGTATTAAGTCTTGTTTGCCAAAGGGATCAAATACTTATTTCTCTGTGCACAATGCAAATAAATATATATAATTTTGACAATGTAATCTATTTCTCACTGGCAAAATGAACCTAGCCTAAAAATTCTAGACTGTTCATGTCTTTGACAGTGGGCAAACTTACAAAATCAGCAAGGGATCAAATACTTATTTCCTTCACTGTAACTGCCACGTGGGAAGACTTACACTGGCCCTCATTAAACTGCCAGCAGAACCCGGATTTTCCTCCTGCCACATGATCCCCCACCAGAAGGCGCTGCGGGGCCAGCTGAACTGGCCCCTACCCGCAGGAAAGGACTGGCCATAACGCACCGGAGCCATGACCCGCAACCACAACCCAATGTCCTTGTTATCCCATCTAATGTCAGGCCGCACGGCTTTCCGCTGCCGGAACTGCTCATCATAGCGCAGCCATGTCTGCCCGCTGTAAGCTCGATGTGCTGCCCCGATAGCATCCATATAACAGAAGAGACCAGAACAATGTTCCAGCGTCTTCTCTCTTATTACGCTTGCCAAAATCGCAAACGCCTGCAACCAATTAACAAAAGTTTGGGGAATCAACCGATCGCGACGATTTTCTTCCTTCTCCTTTTTATTACAACCATTTTCCTTTGTCTACGTTGAACTTCTCTAACGGCAACAATGAAAAAATCTCTACATATTCGTCCTTCCATATCTTTACCTTGACTTCAGGCTTCAGATGCGCCTCCAACGGACCCTCAAAACAGAAATACACTTCACCCTTTGCCTTATCATCCAACCACACCTCATCAACCGCCACATCCTTCACAGTCTGCACAGACACCGCCACCCCCGTTTCCTTAGCCACCCCCCAGCACCGCCCAGCGTACTATCCACCAACGCAAGCCCAACTGACGGCGGCACCCATGCCGAAACAGGAGAAGGGGAACCCAACGCCCCCCCCCCCCGCGCATTACACCGAAAGCTCACAAACACAACTCAACAATTCAAGAATCTCCCCCCCTCACAAAGCCCACCACTGGAACCGGCCCCGCTACACCCCGGCAACCCTGTTGGCGCAAGTGAAAACCCACCCCCCACCCCCGGTGACCGAAATATAGCAGGCAAAGAAAAAGTAGATATCAACTCACCGGGCTGTGTAGGTGCTGTGTCCCCACCAGCCAGTGCGAAGAATTCATCCAGACGTCCATCCTGTTCACCGACCTCCCAGTCGTCAGCTTCATCCGGACCAGCCGGCCTCGGACGAACTGGGCCCCTCCGCCCGTCGGCCCGCAGGTAGCCGGCCCCCCTGGCCGCCGTGTCACCACCGACCGTGGCACCACCGACCGTGGCACACACTTGGAACCAGGTCCCTCATCATGCTGACAGGCGGGCCGCCCGACTCGCTCATCGCCAGCACGACCCAACGCAAAGCCAGGATCCCGTCGACTGGAGGCAGAGGGCGGTCCCAGATGCAAGGGAGCCTGCCCCCCACCTCTGCTGAGCAAGGCCGGCTGACAGGATTCCTCTCAGACCGGGTCGTCCTGCTCCTAGCAGCAGAGCGGGGAGACCGGCCTGGAGGGTCCCTTGAGGGGCTCCCTACCCGGCACCTGGCTCACGTCAGGGCTCAAGCACTCCGGAGGCCTCGTGCGACGGGACCGCCGCCGAGGAGGAGATGACGTCACTGCCTGAGCCCCGAATCCACATCCTGACACATCCTCTGCTCCTGCCGCCGGAGGAGTAGGCTCCAACGGCTACTCACAGCGTCCGCTCACCGCCAAGCTCGAAGCCGCTGACAGTGGGACAGTGGGCTGGCTAGCCCCAGCCCCTCTGCCAGCCATGCTGTCCCACGTTCCGCTGTGGCTGCTCGGAGCAGAGTAAGTAGGGCATCCATTTTCGGCGCAGCAAACAGGACAAGCTTTCCTGTTCTGCTAGTGTAATGGTGGCATCCCTCCTCTCTGCTACGGTTAAATATCCTAGCCTCGCCCAACTAAGCTCCGCCCCCCACTACCTCCTAACCACCCCTCCTAACTCACTTAACTCATTCCCTGCCTACATCCCTGATCATGGTGGCCTCCCCCTATGGCCTTCTGCCAGGTCCAGTCTGTACTGTATGTATGTATGTATGTATGTGTGTGCAGTATGTATGTATGTATGTATGTATGTGTGTGCAGTATGTATGTGTGTTTGCGCAGTATGTATGTATGTATGTGTGTTCAGTATGTACGTACGTACGTACGTACGTACGTACGTACGTACGTACGTACGTATGTTCGCGTGAAGTATGTATGTGTGCAGTATGTATGTATGTATGTATGTATGTACAGTATGTATGTATGTATGTGTGTGAAGTATGTATGTATGTATGTAAGTTCGTTCTTAACATGAACCTTGTTGTTTTTAGATAAAATAATAAAATTTAAATATTGTCATTCTAAGATGAATATGTATCAGATGCATGAATCACAAAAATATACTGTGCATTTTCCTGTCTTTTTTAACCTTTATTTGATATGTAACAATGTGCACTAATTTGTAAATAAAAGGGCAGGTAAAGGAAGTGACGCCAGGGCCTTGAGAAAGCGTGTACGCACGTGAAACGGCCGTAGGCAATTTCACATCCTGACCGAGATCTTTTTGTAATAAAGAAATTGTTTTGCCAGCTTCGGTGAGTGCCTCGATCATTCTTCTACAATATATGTACGTATTTATGTATGTATGTATGTATGTATGTATGTATGTATGTATGTATGTGTGTGCAGTATGTATGTGTGTGCTGTATGTATGTGTGTGCAGTATGTATGTATGTATGTATGTATGTGTGTGCAGCATGTATGTATGTATGTATGTATGTATGTATGTATGTGTGTGCTGTATGTATGTATGTATGTATGTATGTATGTATGTATGTATGTATGTATGTGCAGTATGTATGTATGTATGTATGTATGTATGTATGTGTGTGCAGTATGTATGTATGTGTGCATGTGTAGTATGTGTAGTATGTGTAGTATGTGTGCATGTGTAGTATGTATGTATGTATGTGTGCATGTGTAGTATGTGTGCATTGTGTGTATGTGTGCATGTGTAGTTTGTGTGCATGTGTAGTTTGTGTGCATGTGTATTATGTGTGCATTGTGTGCTTGTGTAGTTTGTGTGCATGTGTAGTATGTGTGCATTGTGTGCATGTATGTATGTGTGCAATGTGTGTATATGTAGTGTGTGTTTTAATGCGTGTATATGTAGTTATATCTCCCGTAATCCATGTCACACTCTCTTTATAAATTGCACTGATATTCCTAGAGCTGAGTACTGTCCGTAAAAATTTCTGTTTGTCCGTGATTTTGGGCCAACTTGTCCAGAAAAAAATTAATTGGTGGTTGGCAACCCTGGCTGGGCACTCTATCTAAGACTAACTATCATGCGTGATAATGTCTGCTGGGCCGCGTATCTAATCCTATTATGCATGATAGTGTCTGCAGTGACCTGTATCTAAGCCTATCATGCGTGATACTGTCTCCTGAGTCGCTGTATCTAATCCCATTTAGTAGGTCCAGCTATAGGGGTCTTAGTCTTATAGATATGCAGCCTCCAATATAGATTTACATACATATATAATCAAAATCTTGGAGCGGGGCAAAACATATGTATTGGGGCTATTGCCCCTGATGTCTTAAGTCCTTAGCAACACCCCTGGCTGCTAGTGCTGCATTGATGAGTCACTTAGCAGACCCAGCAATGCAACTGACAGCTGCAGGCCATCGGACATGAAGAGACGTTTGGGGAGGCCAAAGAAGGACTTTTGCACTGGGGCCCATTTAGTTACGCCCCTGACAAGCTCCTATTAAGCCCTTAATAGGAGTACAAAGATGGCAGACCTTAGGGCCTTCATTAGGCCCCCAGGCTGCTTTGACAACCATTGGCACCCTGCGATCGCATCACAGGGGGGCCAATGGAATGTTAGAGGGGGACGCCACCGTGTTTCTAAAGTCTTAGATGCCTAAGGGGTTAAATGAATGCTCGTTGCACTCAAGTTTCGGCTCTTTTATATATCCGACACATTCGTCTTATGGAGCAGGCTCGGCACGTGAGCCCGTACCATACTCCCTCTTCACCTTTGCCGTATATATATGGCAATGGATCAGTGCGAAAAAAAATTCAATATATATATATGTGTGAAATACATATATTAGAGGAAGTCAAGAAGCGCTACTCCATCCATCCGGAGGAGGAAAGAAATTGAGTTAAGTATTTAAAGAGGCACTGTCACCAGATTTTGCAACCCCTATCTGCTATTGCAACAGATAGGCGCTGCAATGTAGATTACAGTAACGTTTTTATTTTAAAAAAACAAGCATTTTTGGCCAAGTTATGATCATTTTTGTATTTATGCAAATGAGGCTTGCAAAAGTACAACTGGGCATGTTTACAGTAAAAGTACAACTGGGCGTGTATTATGTGTGTACATCGGGGCGTTTTTACTTCTTTTACTAGCTGGGCGTTAGGAATGGGAGTGTATGATGCTGACGAATCAGCATCATCCACTTCTGTTCGTTAACACCCAGCTTCTGGCAGTGCAGACACACAGCGTGTTCTCGAGAGATCACGCTGTGACGTCACTCACTTCCTGCCCCAGGTCCTGCATCGTGTCGGCCACATCGGCACCAGAGGCTACAGTTGATTCTGCAGCAGCATCAGCGTTTGCAGGTAAGTAGCTACATCGACTTACCTGCAAACGCCGATGCTGCTGCAGAATCAACTGTAGCCTCTGGTGCCGATGTGTCCTCGCTCGTCCGACACGATGCAGGACCTGGGGCAGGAAGTGAGTGACGTCACAGCGTGATCTCTCGAGAACACGCTGTGTCTGCACTGCCAGAAGCTGGGCGTTCTGAAGAGAAGTGGATGATACTTCTCATCAGAACGCCCAGCTAGTAAAAGAAGTAAACACGCCCAGATGTAACACACATAATACACGCCCAGTTGTACACACAATACACACCCAGATGTAACACACATAATACACGCCCAGTTGGACTTTTACTTTAAACACGACCAGTTGGACTTTAGCAAACCTCATTTGCATAAATACAAAAATGGTCATAACTTGGCCAAAAATGCTCGTTTTTTAAAAATAAAAACGTTACTCTTAACTACATTGCAGCGCCGATCTGCTGCAATAGCAGATAGGGGTTGCAAAATCTGGTGACAGAGCCTCTTTAAGGAGTATTTATTAAGGTAACGCGTTTCCAGGCCGGACTGGTGCCTTCATCAGACCTAATACATTAAAAGCTACAGACAGTGTGGTTTATATACATACAAAACCGCCATAATGCCGCCTGAGTGACAGTTACAACCACCAATCAGAGTATATATATATGGCGGAAGTTGGGAAAGCGTTGAAGCAATACAGTAGTTTTATGAAATGCACTCCTTATGGACACACACAGGATACGCTGCAGAATTTCTGCATCAGAAAATCTGCAATGGAATGTCAAAAAAATTGAAGGTGATTCAGTCACAAAAATCGCTGTACAAACCGCAACATTTCAAATCTATTGCAGAATTTATGCTCTCCATTGAAGTTTATGGGCCAAACACGCATCATCTCCGAACAGAACTTGTAGCATAAATTGATATGATACAGTATTAAAAGTCGCTCCACAGAACAGCACAATCCAGAGTTGTACAGTAAATAAAGACATCCCAGAAATGTTATTTCATGGCAAATACAAGTATTTACTAAAACAGACATGTCAGGAGAGGCGGCAGGCAAGGTTGTCAACCTGATAAAAAAAAATTCAGGACAACTTATTTAAAAATCACGAACAGCAAAAAATTTGAACGGACAATTTGGAAAACCACATTGAATCATAAAATTCTAAGTAATATATGTCTATAGCTGAGAATAGTGATATGAACACATTAGCAGCATGTATGTGACCTCTAAGCCAAAGATAATTACAATCCCAATAAATGGCACAAATTCAGTCAACTTAAAAAAAATCACAGACGCATCATTTTTTTTACGGACTGTCCAGAAATTGACGAACGATTGGCAACCCTGGCAACAGGTCCTCTTTAAATACCTTCTGATTCTATATTTTTTGTCTGGGGGCACTTTTATTTAAATATCTTAGGCTTTTGCACAAATGTACATACAGAATCCAACATAAAACACATCTATATGAAGCCAGAGCCATACAGAGGTACAGTAGAGCTTTCATGCACATTTATGGCAGCGCTATTTGGCCGTGTGCATTAGTCCTTAAAGAGGCTCTGTCACCACATTATAAGTGCTCTATTTCCTACATAAGGAGATGGGCGCTATAATGTAGGTGACAGCAGTGCTTTTTATTTAGAAAAACTATCTATTTTTACCACGTTATTAGTGATTTTAGATTTATACTAATTACTTTCTTAATGCAAAAAATAGGAAAAGAGGGGGGAGGAATCCTCCAGCTCACCTGACACTGTGGGTTGTGTCACGAATAGCGCCCGGATCCTCGTGACGGCACACGGTCTGAAGCAGGGAAGAAGAGGAGTGTTTGGATCCAGCGCTATGTGCGGTTTAAAACGGAAGCGAGTTCCAAGTTTAATGGTCCTTGTTAAAAAATAAGTCCAGTGGTATAGAGTCCAGGTGTGGAAATAAGCGGGGAGTGGTGTCCTCAGAGCCTACGCGTTTCGGACGCTTCTGCGTCCTTAGTCTTGGCTGTAGTGTCTGTTTGAATAGAGCGCGCTGTCAGGTTTATATCCTGGTTCCTGCGGTGCAGCTGCTTCATGATTGCGTTCCACGGTTGTTTGGTCATTTGGACCGCAAGCCGGAAATAGGAGTGTTCTCAGCCAGACGTATTATTTTCATCTAACTATCTTATTGTTTGTAAATGCTGTGTTTTGTTATGTAAATGTATTTCTAACTTAATTAGATTTTGCATTTCAGTTGGTATTACTGTATGGAGTGCAGTATCGATGGCAGGAGGATCAGAGCGTCACGTCCCTCCTCACGGCCGAGTAGCACGGGATTTCCACAGTCCGTAGCAAAGAATAGTGAAGTTGGTAAGTATTATATGTATATATACAAATGCTATTGGAATTACCTTAAGGGTTGGTTTGAAATATCGTGTAAGTCGTTGTGTCTGTAGTTGACTTGTGAGATGACATATCTCTGCTAACTATTCCTTTGTACTGTGGGTTGGCAGTAATTGTGTATTTGTGTTGAAAGCTGGCTTGTAGAGAATGTATTACCAGTGTTCCCTGGTGTAGGGGAAATGACACAAAGGCGCTCAGTATATACTAGTGAGGATATGGGATCGGGTATGAGGAAAGTGGGGGTAGGACAACAACTGGAACAAAATGTTGATATTAAAAGCATAAAGGAAATTAACAAATAACGAAAAGTGGGCTAAGTGATATAAAAAGTGGTGTACATGACAAATAGCATATGTTATGCATGTACAGACTTCAGGTATGAGAGAAGGGGGTCTTGGAGAGACAAAATGTTGGCTCATTCTATATGCATTAATTTTATTTTTAGGTCATAAATGAAAAGGCTCGAGTAAATAGAGTGTTGCTATTCTTAATCGATTATTAGTATTGAAACATTAGGTCTCTTCTTAGGTTGAGGCCATCTGGATATCTGGTTTTCAATCTATAAATCCAGTATGCCTCCCTAAGATGAGTTTTGTGCTTGAGATCGCCTCCCCTTTTGGGAGGATGGATTTTTTCGATAGCATAGCAACGTAGATTTTTTGTGTTTCGGTTATGGTGTGCAATGAAATGTTTTGACGCGTTGGAGATATTAATAATATTGATATTTCTTACGTAACTAAGATGTTCCAAAATTCTTGTTTTTAGTTTCCTGTTGGTACACCCAACGTATTTTAGTTGACATTCTGTACATTCAATAATGTAGATGACTGATTCGCTGTTGCAATTGATGTAATTTTGGATGCTGAATGTATCTGTTTGTGTGGAATTACTAAATGTTTTGGTTGGATGAGCGTAGGAGCAAGTCTTACAGGGGTGCTGCCCGCACTTGTAGAAACCCTTGGTTTCTAACCATGTTGTTTTGATGTTTTCGTTTGATGTGAAGAGTGACGGGGATAAAACGCTGCCTAAAGAGGGTGCCTTTCTTGCCACAATTCGACAGCCTTCAGCCAGGATGGAACGTATACTGTCATCTTCTTGGAGAATGGGTAAGTTGTTGGTGACTAACTTTTTAATTTGCATAAACTGGTTACTCTGTTGCAGAATTAAAGTAGGTTGGTTGTTGCCAGATGGGATCATGGAACCATTCTTGATGTGTTTATTGCTGTATGCAAGTAACTCAGTTCTGGATTTTTTGGTCATAATATCGCTTGCTCTGTTGAGTGACCATGTGGGGTACCCTCTTGCTTTTAGTCTGGTTTTGATTGAGTTCTGTTTTCGAACTGGCTGTGGGAGGTGCAATTCCGTTTAGCTCGGTGCATCTCGCCCACTGGTATAGCCTTTATGGTCTGTCTTGAATGGTTACTCTTTGCATGAAGAATATTATTTGAGGATGTGGGTTTTCGGTGAGTTTGGGTAGATATCATTTGCCCTTCTTTGCCGTTTAGTTCCAGATCCAAAAATATAATGTTGGTGGTGTCATAGTTGTATGTAAATTTGAGATTGCAATGGTTTTGATTGAGGGTTTCTACGAAGGCAGGGATGATGTCAATGTCCCCTTTCCAGATAAGTAAAATGTCATCAATATACCTTCCGTACCATTCAATACAGTGGCCATATACATTGTTGGTGGAGAAGATGTGAGATTGTTCCCACCAGGACATGACTAAGTTCGCTATTGATGGAGAAAACTTGGCTCCCATGGAGACGCCCTTGAGTTGAAGATAGTATTTTGTGTCAAATTGAAAATAGTTGTTAGTCATCAAAAACATGAGTACTTCCAGGATGAACGTTTGGAAGTTTTTTTCATACATACTATGTTTGGTTAAATGGTAATCAAGGGCGGCATAGGCTATGTGGTGAGGGATGGATGTATATAAGGATATAACATCACATGTGAGCCATGTGTAATTTTTTTCCCATCGTTTGTGACATAGTGAGTTGAGGACGTTCTTGGTGTCACTTAAAAAGCCAGGAGCTGTTTGTGCTAGTGGTTGCAGTAGTGTGTCCAGCCATTCTGACAATCTTTCCAAGATTGACCCAATGCCAGAGACAATGGGTCTCATTGGTGGAAGAAGGATTAGCTTGTGGGTCTTTGGGAGCGCATGGATAATTGGAGTGATAGGTTGATCAACAAGGATAAAGTCAGCTTGTTTCTGGTTGATGAAACCTCCTTGTTGACCGTCACTAAGTAATTTTTTCATGTGATTTTTTATGTTGTCCAGTGGGTTCTTATCCAATGTTTTATAAGTTGTTTCGTCAGATAGCATGTTGATGATAGATTGTTTGTAGTCATTTTTGTTCATTACTGTGACACTGCCTCCTTTGTCTACCATTTTTATGACTATGTCCTTGTTGTCATGCAGTGACTTGACTGCTTGTTTATGTTGGATCGACATATTTGTTGTTGGATGTTGGAATTTAAGGCTGTCCGCCAGATTTTGCAATTCTTTTTCCATGACCGTTTGAAAACGATCCATCGAATCCGTTCGTGAACTAGTAGGGTAGAACTTCGGATTGGATGTTAAGAAGTTCCGGGCTGTTGTCACTGTTTGGTTGTGAGTTTCTGTGCGTAGGTGGTCTAGGCAAGCTAGAGTAGTAAGTTCCTGGAAGGAGAATTTGGATAAACTGGAAGGTGAGTAGGCTGGAGGAGTTTTTTCTTCAACGAGTATGGTGGGGGGAGATGGCACTAGAGCGTTGTCCAAGGAGATATTCTCCTGTGTGAGGAAGTGCTTCTTAACAGTGAAATTGCGGATGAATTTATTGATGTCCAATAATGTATTGAATAGATTGAAATTGTTTTTAGGGGCGAAGTTGAGGCCCAAAGATAAAACTTCGATTTGTTCCGTAGTCAAGGGAGTGGAGGATAAGTTGGTTACATTCATTTCTAGTACTGTTGAAATTTCCGGGGGCGGAGGCAACGGTTGTAGTCCTGATTTATTCGATTTGTGCTTCCTGCTCCCCCCTCCTGCCTCGTTTTTTGACTGGTGACTTGAGTTTTCTGTTCTGTAGGTGGAATAAGGACGAGTTCTAGTGTTGTCATCTTCTGACATGCCGTCAGCAGAGTCCGGTTCTGTGGAACTGAAACTCACTCTGTTCGGTAGATCCCTGTATTGATTGCGGTATTGATTTCGTTTTTTGAGGATAGGTCTTGGTCTTATATGGTTTCTCGTTCTTTGGCTCCAATTGTAGATTTCATTGTGTGTATAATCTCTTGTATCTCGCTGGAACTTGCTTTTTTTTGTTTCAGCAATGGAGTGATCCAGTTTGTCAATGGCAGTTGATGTTCGAGTGTGAAGAAGGGAGAAAGAAGGTGAGCTGGAAAAGACCTCAAGCGATTTTCTGATGTCAGTAATGTTGATGTCTAGTTCAGTCAATTTTAGTTCTTCTTGTTTAGTAATTAGTTTCATCAAACTAATAGAACATGTGGATAGGGTCTGATTCCATTCTTTCTGGAAGTCTTCAGTATATATGAAGGTTGGCGTTTTTCTGAGTCGTAGACCCCTGGGTATCATGTCCTTTGCAATATAGTTCTTTAGAGTTGTAAAGTCCCACCAGATCTTGGCCTGTTGTGCAAGGTGCTTTTCAAGGGTGTGAAACAGATCTTCCAGTTCCTGGTTGTTTTCGGTATGGTTGCCATAGTTGCCAAAAACTTTCTCAGCTAATTCCGAGCGAGTAGATTGAGCCCCGGGGGTCGTGTTTGCGGTTTGGTGTGTCATATTGTGACCAAAGTTGCTCTCAAGGACACAAGTGCAAAATATAAGTGGGTTAAAAGCAATACGGATGAAGATGTATAGCCAGCGTAATCGTTTCAGTATTGTATAGAATTTTTTTTGTTAGTTGTTAGACTCTTGTATCAATGGAAAATTGTATACGGCCACACTTAGATACACACAAAATATGAAAAAATATGGAAAATCTTGTAATGGTAATCTATCAGGACCCTCTGGTGTTCTATATTAGAACATGTGAGAAAATGGGAGCTCGTAGGAAAAAAGCCGATAATTGTAGCAAAAAATAGGAAAAGAGGGGGGAGGAATCCTCCAGCTCACCTGACACTGTGGGTTGTGTCACGAATAGCGCCCGGATCCTCGTGTCGGCACACGGTCTGAAGCAGGGAAGAAGAGGAGTGTTTGTATCCAGCGCTGTGTGCGGTTTAAAACGGAAGCGAGTTCCAAGTTTAATGGTCCTTGTTAAAAAATAAGTCCAGTGGTATAGAGTCCAGGTGTGGAAATAAGCGGGGAGTGGTGTCCTCAGAGCCTACGCGTTTCGGACGCTTCTGCGTCCTTAGTCTTGGCTGTAGTGTCTGTTTGAATAGAGCGCGCTGTCAGGTTTATATCCTGGTTCCTGCGGTGCAGCTGATTCATGATTGCGTTCCACGGTTGTTTGGTCATTTGGACCGCAAGCCGGAAATAGGAGTGTTCTCAGCCAGACGTATTATTTTCATCTAACTATCTTATTGTTTGTAAATGCTGTGTTTTGTTATGTAAATGTATTTCTAACTTAATTAGATTTTGCATTTCAGTTGGTATTACTGTATGGAGTGCAGTATCGATGGCAGGAGGATCAGAGCGTCACGTCCCTCCTCACGGCCGAGTAGCACGGGATTTCCACAGTCCGTAGCAAAGAATAGTGAAGTTGGTAAGTATTATATGTATATATACAAATGCTATTGGAATTACCTTAAGGGTTGGTTTGAAATATCGTGTAAGTCGTTGTGTCTGTAGTTGACTTGTGAGATGACATATCTCTGCTAACTATTCCTTTGTACTGTGGGTTGGCAGTAATTGTGTATTTGTGTTGAAAGCTGGCTTGTAGAGAATGTATTACCAGTGTTCCCTGGTGTAGGGGAAATGACACAAAGGCGCTCAGTATATACTAGTGAGGATATGGGATCGGGGATGAGGAAAGTGGGGGTAGGACAACAACTGGAACAAAATGTTGATATTAAAAGCATAAAGGAAATTAACAAATAACGAAAAGTGGGCTAAGTGATATAAAAAGTGGTGTACATGACAAATAGCATATGTTATGCATGTACAGACTTCAGGTATCAGAGAAGGGGGTCTTGGAGAGACAAAATGTTGGCTCATTCTATATGCATTAATTTTATTTTTAGGTCATAAATGAAAAGGCTCGAGTAAATAGAGTGTTGCTATTCTTAATCGATTATTAGTATTGAAACATTAGGTCTCTTCTTAGGTTGAGGCCATCTGGATATCTGGTTTTCAATCTATAAATCCAGTATGCCTCCCTAAGATGAGTTTTGTGCTTGAGATCGCCTCCCCTTTTGGGAGGATGGATTTTTTCGATAGCATAGCAACGTAGATTTTTTGTGTTTCGGTTATGGTGTGCAATGAAATGTTTTGACGCGTTGGAGATATTAATAATATTGATATTTCTCACGTAACTAAGATGTTCCAAAATTCTTGTTTTTAGTTTCCTGTTGGTACACCCAACGTATTTTAGTTGACATTCTGTACATTCAATAATGTAGATGACTGATTCGCTGTTGCAATTGATGTAATTTTGGATGCTGAATGTATCTGTTTGTGTGGAATTACTAAATGTTTTGGTTGGATGAGCGTAGGAGCAAGTCTTACAGGGGTGCTGCCCGCACTTGTAGAAACCCTTGGTTTCTAACCATGTTGTTTTGATGTTTTCGTTTGATGTGAAGAGTGACGGGGATAAAACGCTGCCTAAAGAGGGTGCCTTTCTTGCCACAATTCGACAGCCTTCAGCCAGGATGGAACATATACTGTCATCTTCTTGGAGAATGGGTAAGTTGTTGGTGACTAACTTTTTAATTTGAATAAACTGGTTACTCTGTTGCAGAATTAAAGTAGGTTGGTTGTTGCCAGATGGGATCATGGAACCATTCTTGATGTGTTTATTGCTGTATGCAAGTAACTCAGTTCTGGATTTTTTGGTCATAATATCGCTTGCTCTGTTGAGTGACCATGTGGGGTACCCTCTTGCTTTTAGTCTGGTTTTGATTGAGTTCTGTTCTATTTCGAACTGGCTGTGGGAGGTGCAATTCCGTTTAGCTCGGTGCATCTCGCCCACTGGTATAGCCTTTATGGTCTGTCTTGAATGGTTACTCTTTGCATGAAGAATATTATTTGAGGATGTGGGTTTTCGGTGAGTTTGGGTAGATATCATTTGCCCTTCTTTGCCGTTTAGTTCCAGATCCAAAAATATAATGTTGGTGGTGTCATAGTTGTATGTAAATTTGAGATTGCAATGGTTTTGATTGAGGGTTTCTACGAAGGCAGGGATGATGTCAATGTCCCCTTTCCAGATAAGTAAAATGTCATCAATATACCTTCCGTACCATTCAATACAGTGGCCATATACATTGTTGGTGGAGAAGATGTGAGATTGTTCCCACCAGGACATGACTAAGTTCGCTATTGATGGAGAAAACTTGGCTCCCATGGAGACGCCCTTGAGTTGAAGATAGTATTTTGTGTCAAATTGAAAATAGTTGTTAGTCATCAAAAACATGAGTACTTCCAGGATGAACGTTTGGAAGTTTTTTTCATACATACTATGTTTGGTTAAATGGTAATCAAGGGCGGCATAGGCTATGTGGTGAGGGATGGATGTATATAAGGATATAACATCACATGTGAGCCATGTGTAATTTTTTTCCCATCGTTTGTGACATAGTGAGTTGAGGACGTTCTTGGTGTCACTTAAAAAGCCAGGAGCTTTTTGTGCTAGTGGTTGCAGTAGTGTGTCCAGCCATTCTGACAATCTTTCCAAGATTGACCCAATGCCAGAGACAATGGGTCTCATTGGTGGAGGAAGGATTAGCTTTTGGGTCTTTGGGAGCGCATGGATAATTGGAGTGATAGGTTGATCAACAAGGATAAAGTCAGCTTGTTTCTGGTTGATGAAACCTCCTTGTTGACCGTCACTAAGTAATTTTTTCATGTGATTTTTTATGTTGTCCAGTGGGTTCTTATCCAATGTTTTATAAGTTGTTTCGTCAGATAGCATGTTGATGATAGATTGTTTGTAGTCATTTTTGTTCATTACTGTGACACTGCCTCCTTTGTCTGCCATTTTTATGACTATGTCCTTGTTGTCATGCAGTGACTTGACTGCTTGTTTATGTTGGATCGACATATTTGTTGTTGGATGTTGGAATTTAAGGCTGTCCGCCAGATTTTGCAATTCTTTTTCCATGACCGTTTGAAAACGATCCATCGAATCCGTTCGTGAACTAGTAGGGTAGAACTTCGGATTGGATGTTAAGAAGTTCCGGGCTGTTGTCACTGTTTGGTTGTGAGTTTCTGTGCGTAGGTGGTCTAGGCAAGCTAGAGTAGTAAGTTCCTGGAAGGAGAATTTGGATAAACTGGAAGGTGAGTAGGCTGGAGGAGTTTTTTCTTCAACGAGTATGGTGGGGGGAGATGGCACTAGAGCGTTGTCCAAGGAGATATTCTCCTGTGTGAGGAAGTGCTTCTTAACAGTCAAATTGCGGATGAATTTATTGATGCCCAATAATGTATTGAATAGATTGAAATTGTTTTTAGGGGCGAAGTTGAGGCCCAAAGATAAAACTTCGATTTGTTCCGTAGTCAAGGGAGTGGAGGATAAGTTGGTTACATTCATTTCTAGTACTGTTGAAATTTCCGGGGGCGGAGGCAACGGTTGTAGTCCTGATTTATTCGATTTGTGCTTCCTGCCCCCCCTCCTGCCTCGTTTTTTGACTGGTGACTTGAGTTTTCTGTTCTGTAGGTGGAATAAGGACGAGTTCTAGTGTTGTCATCTTCTGACATGCCGTCAGCAGAGTCCGGTTCTGTGGAACTGAAACTCACTCTGTTCGGTAGATCCCTGTATTGATTGCGGTATTGATTTAGTTTTTTGAGGATAGGTCTTGGTCTTATATGGTTTCTCGTTCTTTGGCTCCAATTGTAGATTTCATTGTGTGTATAATCTCTTGTATCTCGCTGGAACTTGCTTTTTTTTGTTTCATGTTACTGAAGTGTTTAGACAGTGAATAGACATTCCTTCCAGCCAGGACGCGATGTCTATTCACAATCCCGACACTATGGTAACGTTTCTGTAGTACTTACAACAGAGCAAAGCGTAATCTCGCTGTAACCTGTCATTTACAGCGTGATCTTGCGAGATTACGCTTGCTCTGCTGTAAGTGCCACAGAAACGTTACCGAAGTGTCTGGATTGTGAATAGACATCCCGTCCTGGCTGGAAGGAAAGTCTATTCACTGTCTAAACACTTCAGTAACGTTAATGTGTGAGTAAGTGACTGCACATACTGATCTAGCAGGATCCCTATGCGCTGAGTAAATGAATGGAGAGAAGTGTATGATGCTGATTGGTCACTGATTGGTCAGCGTCATACACCCCTCTGTACAACGCCCACTTGGTCTAAAGTAAAAACATGCCCAGTTGGGCATTAAGAAAGTAATTAGCATAAAGCTAAAATCGCTAATAAAGTAAATTGGTAAAAATAGATAGTTTTTATAAATAAAAAGCACTGCTGTCACCTACATTACAGCACCCATCTCCTTATGTAGGAGATAAGGCACTTATAATGTGGTCACAGAGACTCTTTAATGCTCAAATTGATTCCCCACAATGGTTTCATTTGACTTTTTGAAACTGATCAATAGAACAAAAAAGCTCAATCTACAGTGATTACGATTATGAAACATAGAATAAATTATTGCATAACTACTTACCCCCAGTTATAATGATGCACGTTAATAATTACCATGACACACTTAAATCATTACTGAAATAGTCACACAATAAATCAAATCCGAGTTCACCTATATACAGATCCGACAGCTCATGAATCAGTGTCCTGGCAAAAACATTACCTCAAAGATGAAGAATACTCCAAACAACTCAGTAATAAGATAATTTTGGAAAGTCACTCAAAATTCCTCCTGCTGTACTAAAGTAAATAATAAAAAAAAATGAAAGGAATATGATGCAGGTGTAAAATTGGCTACAGCAAGAATCCTAAAAGTGGTAATGACAGGAGGACATTAGTGAGGGAGGACACCAAGAAACCATGAAGGGTACTTCTGACCTGAATATAATTATTTACTCATAGTCCTCATGCAATATGACAGGTCATAAACAATTTTGCAAAAAAGAATGGGTAAAATTAAAGAGCTAATAGCAAACTGGTCGTAGTTGCAGACATAGTAGAGGCAGTGAATTTTTAATTTTATTTTTTTTATCCGTCCCTTTTGGTCAGGGATGGGAAGTGGGTAAGTTGTAGTGATGCCTTTTTTAAAAAAAATATATATATATGTACTGATTTTGCAAATAAAGTGATTATGTAGGGGCAAAATATGGAAATTAAAAGCATTCCAAGATGCTGACTTATTCTATACCGCTTATGTCCCCCCTTCTGCTGGCATCATCTATGTCCTGCCTAATGTTTACATTGTGATGATGTCTTTTACATGGAACCTGACCACAGCTACCACTGACCCCCCCACTGTGAAGATATGCATGGCAGTAAACCTGCATGCTCAGCCACTGGATTTCCTCTATATATACTTATCACGTGTCCATGTCTTAAATGGGAAGCACTGGAGGGAACTAGGAGGTGATGCCCCTCAGTAGTTGAAGCCCCTGGGAAACTTTTACCTACTTTCACTAGTCATTTTTTTTAACATGTCTAAAAACCTTTGCTTTTGGGCAATGTTCACACAACAAGAAAGTAAAAATGAATATAAACCTTTTTTTCATTGTTAAAGGCTACATACTGTTTTTAATGTATTTTTTTATTAAATCAATGTTTTTTTGCATTTTTAAGTGCTTTTCTAATTGACTTTTGTTAAATTTTCTTTTACATTTTATGATACTGCTTTTTGTATCCTGGAGACATAGATGTATCGTTCTATCTCAGCCAATTCAGTCAGTTCCACTGAACTGATGGCACAACTATGGGATAGATATTAGCTGGATCCTGTGTATTAGAGACACACAGGATGCGCTCTCAGCTGAACCGTCATTTCAGTTCAACTGACGGTATCAGCTGAGAGAGAACAATACAGAATACACAAATGCTGTATCGTAAAATAATAATATATATATATATATATATATATATATATATATATATAAAAGTAGAAATCCTGCAGCACTCCAAAATGTGAAAAATAAGTGGTTTATCCAGCCAACAAACAGCGACGTTTCTGTCCAACAATAGGACTTTTATCAAGCATGGTGACATACTGAGTAATAACGGTTTATAAAGAGCAAAAAATAATTTACATAATTGATCTAATTAAAATACAAATAAAGTGCAAAGTGCAAAAAATACAAAGTATTATGTGTATGTATGGTATCAAATACAATCGAAACATTGATACATAAAGTGCAAGTGCATATACATATATAATAAACAACAATACCACATAATAAATATGCAACATTACGTGATTACAACATAATCATATATACAGCAGTTGTGTCAGAACTAATCATGCTAGTTCCACTCACCAATCAGAGCTTCAGGACCTTCTTAATGCAAATCGCATACAGGTTATATATATATCAGCAATCATTTCACAAAACGTGGTATTGCAAAATGTGTGGGTGTGTGAATGTGTTGCGGACATCCAGTTAGAAAACCGGAAGTCCTGAGTCGCTATGCAACAGGATGCTTCAAGAGCGTAATGATGACAACGTATTCTCCGCCCCGAGCACCTCACTCGCAGAGCGTCCACCGTTGTCAGGCAACCACCAATCACGAGTCTCTGTGTGATTAAAGGAGTAAGTATTGTAACACAATTGTTGCTGGTATAGTGTATAGTCCCAACCAGGAAAAGGATCAAAACTTAATCTAAAATATGCTCGTAGGGATAATCAGTGCTGATATAGCGATATCTCTAGTGATTCACATATGTTGACGGATAAAGAGCACCTAGAGGTCCACACGCGGGTATGCCAGATCCCTGGCCACACTTCCGTGGTCGAAAGGGTTCTAGTCCCCAGGATCTACAGGATTCATCCAAACACATTTTCATGTATATGGGGGGTCCAAAAGATCACGAACGTGTAACGGACCTATATTCATCGATGCAATACCAAATCCACAAAAGCGATATTTATATTGATAAAATATTTATGCCTGGGTAGTCAACCCAATATCATCTACTGATTATCACCATTAGAGACAAGAAATAAGCAATGTATAATCAAAATTATCTTTATTGTATAGGTTGGAACTAAGCCTAACATCAGCAGTCAATTTTGGCGAATACATTTGAACCAATGATGATAAGAGAATGGTCCCGAAGTTCTGCTGGGATCTACAATGATACAAAACAAATATATTAATAACAAAAAAATATACTAATAAAGAATAATATAATAAAAACATGTCACCAAAAAAGATGACCAATGAGGACCTATAGACAAGAATACATGGGGAAGAAGGGGAGACAAAACGTTACATAGTAATCCTGTCCACATTGAACTCTACATTGAGTCCATTAGGTCTCAATGTATTCAGTGAGAATATCCATTTCCGTTCCCTCTTGTGTAATGCCATGTGTCTATCACCACCATTGTATAGTGGTGGAATATGGTCAAGGATCATAAATTTTAGGTCTCTTTCAGTGTGTCCTTTCTCAGAAAAGTGTTTCGCAACAGGCAAATCTAGTTTTTTCTTCCTAATTGAAAATCTGTGATTATTTAGGCGAGTTTTAAAAGTACAGGTAGTTTCACCTACGTATACTAGTTGACAAGGACATCATAGTGCATAGACAACCCAATCAGAATCACAAGTAAATGTGTGTCTGATATTATAGTTTTTCCCAGTTTGAGGATGTATGAAGACGTTTCCTCTGCACATATATGTACAGTTTACGCAATTATAACAGGGAAAATTACCCAATTTCAGTGGTTGTAATAAAGACTGTGAAACATTCTTGCATTCTTTAACCTTTGTCTTGACCAGTCTATCTCTAAAGTTTTGTGTTCGTCTATATGACATCAATGGTCCATTGTTTAGTTCATCAATGTGTTCATAACTATCTCTCACAATAGGCCAATGTTTTTTCATTATCCTAGAGATGTCCCCACTTAATTCATTATATGTGGAGATAAAAGGGATTTGTTTGGGTCTATGTTGTTTTGAAGTTTTAAATCATTTCTCTATCGGTATATCACCAATTTTATCTCTATGTATTGAGATTAATGATCTGGGATATCCTCTCTCCAAAAAATTGGAAGTCATGACATCCAATGATTTAGTCAGATCATCATGATCATCTGAAATCCTTTTTATCCTGATCATCTGGCTGTAAGGTAATGATCTAATCATATCTTTAGGGTGACAGCTTTCATATCTCAAGAATGTATTGCGATCAGTGTCTTTCATATGTAATTTAGTTTTCAGAATATTATCGATGACCATCACTGTAACATCTAAGAATTGAATGGACTCTGTGGAATATACCATGGTAAATTGAATGTCACTATCCAAGGAGTTAAGAAATTGAGGAAACTCTTTTAGTGAGGTTTCTGTGTCGGTCCAGATGAGGAAGATGTCATCTATGTATCGCCACAACTTCAAGACCCATTGGAAGTGGTGGGATACATAGATAGACATCTCCTCCATCATGTCAATAAAAATGTTGGCATAGGTCGGTGCCATGTTGGACCACATGGCCGTTCCTTTGAGTTGAATATAATAATTGTCGTTAAACAAAAAATAGTTAGATGTCAAAATAAGCTCAACAAGTGCCATGATAAACTCACAAGATGTGATGTCATAGTCTGAGCCAGACAACTTACGTCTCACAGTATCTAGCCCTTTGTTATGATTAATTGAAGTGTACAGTGATGTTACATCGAAAGAGACCAATAAAGAACCTTCCGGTAGGGTAACCATCCTCAGTCTTTGTAAAAAAACTGCGGTGTCCCTCACGTAAGATTTAGCATTGATCGCAAAGTCTCTCAGAACTTTATCCACAAAAATAGAGATGTTATTCAACAGTGACCCTCTGCCAGACACTATAGGGCGGCCAGGTGGATTTGACACATTTTTATGTATCTTGGGTAACAAATATAGACAGGAAATGGTTGGATGTTCTATTACAAAATTTTTTTTTAGATGTTGATCTATAGTACACTCTTCCACTGCTTGGGTGATTAATAATCCAATTTTCTTTTCAATGTCATGTCTAGGATCTCCCTTTAACAACCTATAAACATTAGTGTCAAGTAACTGTCTGTTACATTCATTGATGTACATAACTGTATCCATAACCACGATCGCACCCCCTTTATCAGCGGGTTTGATCTTAAGATCGTGATTATGGATTAGTTCATCAAGAGCAATGATCTCAGAAGAGGTCATGTTAGGGTGTTTAAAAAATTCATTATTCGTATGTGCTCTTAATGTATTTAGGTCTTTTTGAACTAATTCTCTAAATGTCTCAATAGCATGTGACATAATCGGGGGTTGGAACGAACTTTTATTATGAAGTCCTACTTTACCAAGAGATAATTTTAGTGGAGTGTCATGCTCCACCACCTCATTAGACTGTATATTAAACCAGACTTTCAATTTAATAGCTCTAATAAATCGATACAAATCTAACTCCAATTGGAACCAATCAGTATGTTGATTGGGGCAAAAAGAAAGACCTTTTGACAAAGTCTGTAATTGTATATCAGACAAATTATAGGTAGAAATATTTACCACTGTTTGGATAGTATTTTTCTGTTGCTGTTGTTCGGTGGTCTTTGTCCTCTGTGTTGTGACTGTTTCTGGAGGCGGGTTCTTCCTCCCTCTGTTTCTCCTGAGTCCTGCTCGTCTAGTAATTTTCCTTTTGAAGTGTCCAGTATATTCGACTCTAAAAAATCCTCCCGTTCGCTTCTTTGTATGTTTTTCCGGACCGGTCCCTGTGTACGTGTATCTCTGTTAAACACTTGGTCTCGTGGTTGTTTATCACGTCTAGATGATATATTTGTATAATCGAAGGTGTTATCCCAAGTATACACGCGACCCGTTTGATAATCTGATTGATCGCGATGCCACTTCCTCTTTTTTGTTTCTTCAATATCTGTTCTTACTTTACCCAGGGTTATGTGTAATTTTTCCATATGCACATTGAAGTCATCCGTAGAAATAAGGGTCTTCAATGTGCCTTCCAAATTAATGATCTTGATCTTAAGGGCGACTAGATCTCTTTGCAAAAAATCCATATTAAGTAATATAGTGTCCAGCGCATATTTGCTTGCCAATTGCTCCTATTTATTACGGAACTCCTCATGTTGCATATGCATCGTTGGTTTAAGTTGGGATATCATACCGTGGGGAACCATCTTGTTCCTATAATATTGGCCCAGCGTGAGTAAGTGAAGCTCGACATTGATAAGGCGTTTTGATTCAAACTCTAGGTTCCGCTTGATGTCCGGTGTGGAAGGAACACTTATAAACAAAATATCACCCTCCACCCCATTTAAAATTCTCGTAATGTCCTCATCGGAAAAAATTACATTGGCCTATTGTGAGAGATAGTTATGAACACATTGATGAACTAAACAATGGACCATTGATGTCATATAGATGAACACAAAACTTTAGAGATAGACTGGTCAAGACAAAGGTTAAAGAATGCAAGAATGTTTCACAGTCTTTATTACAACCACTGAAATTGGGTAATTTTCCCTGTTATAATTGCGTAAACTGTACATATATGTGCAGAGGAAACGTCTTTATACATCCTCAAACTGGGAAAAACTATAATATCAGATATACACTTACTTGTGATTCTGATTGGGTTGTCTATGCGCTATGATGTCCTTGTCAACTAGTATACGTAGGTGAAACTACCTGTACTTTTAAAACTCGCCTAAATAATCACAGATTTTCAATTAGGAAGAAAAAACTAGATTTGCCTGTTGCGAAACACTTTTCTGAGAAAGGACACACTGAGAGAGATCTAAAATTTATGATCCTTGACCATATTCCACCACTATACAATGGTGGTGATAGACACATGGCATTACACAAGAGGGAACTGAAATGGATATTCTCACTGAATACATTGAGACCTAATGGACTCAATGTAGAGTTCAATGTGGACAGGATTACTATGTAACGTTTTGTCTCCCCTTCTTCCCCATGTATTCTTGTCTATAGGTCCTCATTGGTCATCTTTTTTGGTGACATGTTTTTATTATATTATTCTTTATTAGTATATTTTTTTGTTATTAATATATTTGTTTTGTATCATTCTAGATCCCAGCAGAACTTCGGGACCATTCTCTTATCATCATTGGTTCCAATGTATTCGCCAAAATTGACTGCTGATGTTAGGCTTAGTTCCAACATATACAATAAAGATCATTTTGATTATACATTGCTTATTTCTTGTCTCTAATGGTGATAATCAGTAGATGATATTGGGTTGACTACCCAGGCATAAATATTTTATCAATATAAATATCGCTTTTGTGGATTTGGTATTGCATCGATGAATATAGGTCCGTTACACGTTCGTGATCTTTTGGACCCCCCATATACATGAAAATGTGTTTGGATGAATCCTGTAGATCCTGGGGACTAGAACCCTTTCGACCACGGAAGTGTGGCCAGGGATTTGGTATACCCGCGTGTGGACCTCTAGGTGCTCTTTATCCGTCAACATATGTGAATCACTAGAGATATCGCTATATCAGCACTGATTATCCCTACGAGCATATTTTAGATTAAGTTTTGATCCTTTTCCTGGTTGGGACTATACACTATACCAGCAACAATTGTGTTACAATACTTACTCCTTTAATCACACAGAGCCTCGTGATTGGTGGTTGCCTGACAATGGTGAACGCTCTGCGAGTGAGGTGCTCGGGGCGGAGAATACGTTGTCATCATTACGCTCTTGAAGCATCCTGTTGCATAGCGACGCAGGAGTTCCGGTTTTCTAACCGGATGTCGGCAAAATATTCACACACCCACACATTTTGCAATACCACGTTTTGTGAAATGATTGCTGATATATACATAACCTGTATGCGATTTGCATTAAGAAGGTCCTGAAGCTCTGATTGGTGAGTGGAACTAGCATGATTAGTTCTGACACAACTGCTGTATATATGATTATGTTGTAATCACGTAATGTTGCATATTTATTATGTGGTATTGTTGTTTATTATATATGTATATGCACTTGCACTTTATGTATCAATGTTTCGATTGTATTTGATACCATACATACACATAATACTTTGTATTTTTTGCACTTTGCACTTTATTTGTATTTTAATGAGATTAATTATGTAAATGCTCTTTTGCTCTTTATAAACCGTTATCACTCAGTATGTCACCATGCTTGATAAAGGTCCTATTGTAGGACAGAAACGTCGCTGTTTGTTGGTTGAATAAACCACTTATTTTTCAAATTTTGGAGTGCTGCAAGATTTCTACTTTTATATACTGCTTTGTCCTTGGATCTGGACGACTTGCTTGGCACCTATACACTTGTTTCTAGTGAGTGCTGCTGCTTTCTATTGCTATATATATATATATATATATATATATATATATATATATAATAAAAGTTAATTAGAAAAGTGCTTGAAAACACAAAATTAACATTGATTTAATTTAAAAAAAAAATCCATTCAAATCCATTCAAAAGGTGTACATAGCCTTTAAGGATATTTGTTACAGTAAATGGTTCGTGTAGTAACCCAATTAGTTGAGACCAGCCATTATTACAAGGTTTTTTAGGACATTTGTACAACACTCCTGCATTTGTGTATAGCTTTTTTCCTATTAATGTAATCAATCATGTATGAAAAACACTCTTCATTAATGCAATTACATTTTACAACACTTTTCCTTTAACATATAAAATTTTAAGAACCTTGAATCTCTTAATAGCCGCTCGGCAATGTGTGGATTAAAGATTTATCTTCATTACATTTGCTGCAGCCTTCAGTCATTAAAGGACATGAGATTTGAATCTCTGGGGTGATATATTTAGGAAGGTGGTGATGATGATGATAAATTGTCTGATCTCATATGGATTGGGAACAAAATGAGCACCCAAATAAAATGTCCAATACAAAAAGATTTATATTTGTAATTCAACTTTTATAGCACTTACTGTAAAATGCTTGAAACTAACCATAAAACATACCATATGTAGGGGTTCTAACTAAATAAGGGAGAGGTTGATAAAAGACGGACAGGGCAGAGGTTTGGGCATCATGTCCTGCCTCCTGCACCATGCTACCCTATACAGAATGCTACTGCGTAGGTTTGCACCCTGATAAACCAGCATTACTAGTCTGGTGAAACATGTCGAAACTGCGATTTTTAGGAACTTGTTAAGGGTCATTGACTTAAGGCAAAGGTCCAGCATAAGGGCAACCCTTTTGTTGGAGGCACTGCTACCTCTCATTAGGGTTCAGAACCTAGGAAAATTTTAGGGTTACATCTCTAGTTCATCTGCTCATGACACATATTGCCCCTTGTCCCGCTGGACGGGCATTTAGCACAACAATAGATGGTTTTATTGCCCTACAACACATTTAATTTACCGGGAAATGGGATTTATTAGATTTATCAATGATATAATAACAATTCTGTTTTAGGCATTTCGAATGATTCACTGAATTGTTAAAATTCTCAAAACTAACACATTAGGGTGCAAACTAAATAATTATGTCAGCCATAGGGGTAAGCACTATGTAAAATCTGTAACAGAGCCTATCAGCTATCATATGTCATTTATAGTACTGGTTTCCTCTTATAGGGTAGAGAGACTTTTTCGACCCCTTTAGTTTCCTGGACCTGAGTGCAACTGCAACCCCAATAGTTACACAACTGATGTCGGCCACAAAAGGCACATTCCTTGTCATTTCAGTGTTTTTTTGTATGGATATGTTCACACAGGGTGGTAATAGTAGGTCAGATAGATGCACAGAGGCAAAACCACATGTAAATGCATTCATTTTTTTGTGCCACAGTTATATCACAATTGCGCTTTTGGACACAATCCACGTACAGCCATGGCAAAATGTGGTTCGGATGTGGTGCAGTAAAGATGTGACTCTCTGTTGAACCATTACTGCCCTGTGTGAACTTTACCATGGTAAAAAGTAATATGTAGTAAAAAGTCGAAAAACGTTTAATGTTGTTCAGACCAAACCTCAAAATGAGGAATTTTTGTGATCTGAGTCATAACTGATGATTAATGTTGCCAGACATGATTGCTTTTACGTCTCAGAAAATGTTAAGTCTCCTGGGATTTTTCTGCAGCAGACAACAGTCTATAGAGTTGATAAAAGGTTTTCAAAAAACAAAAACATTTTGAATCCCAGTTCTGTGATTAAAACTGATTTCTTAATGATGAATCCAATATTAATCTGATAAATCAATAACACAAATAATGGAGTGGGTTGTCTGGGATATATCTTTTTTTTATTTAGCCCTCTTATTCTTTTTATTAAGCTCTCTTGTTCTTCACATATGCAAAAAATTGTGATAGATTTACTAAGACTGGCGTTTTATTTGCCAGTCTTAGCTTAAAGGCTGTGTACACCTTTTTAAGCCATTTTTTAAATTACTATTAACCTCTTGCCGACACAGGACGAGAATACTCGTCCTGAGAGGCGGGTGCTTGCCGCATTAGGACGAGCATTCTCGTCCAGCAGTTAAACTGTCACAGCATGTAAACACGCTGTGACAGAGCAGTGACTTTAGCTGTCATAGACAGCTGATAGTCACATATGTTAGTGGCGGGACCGATCGCAGCTATCCCCGCCCTGAGATGGCTGTGATTGGTCAGTCAATACAGACTGACCAATCAAAGCCAAAATGTGAAAAAAATCGCCTCTCCCAGTTCTGATCTCCTCATTCCTGTCACAGTTGTGAGGAGATTGGCTAGAACAGCTGTAATATAGTGTGTTCCAGTGTCAAAATTAGAAATAAACCCCCTAGATACCTCTATAATCCCCCTGAACTGCTCCTTGACCTTTGGGGAACTGTCAGTTTGTTAGTCCTGTTGAAAAAAAAAAAATATATATATAGTGTTGGTAATAGTAGTGTTATATATATATATTATATATATACGCAGCGTATATATATATATATATATATATATATATATATATTTTGAGATATATATCTATATAGTACAGTAGATTTAGGTTAGGTTAGTTTAGGTCTGCAAAGGCATGTTCTCTCCCGCCGTGCGCTGATGTTTCAGGCGCCGTTTTTGTTTTGTCGTAAAAAGTTTTAAAAAAATAAATAAATATAGGTTGTATTGCAAGTTATATACATTTAGTATAATCATTTAGGTAGGTTTTTTTGGTCTGTTCTAGTATGGCTAAGCAGACACAGTACACCGTGGAGGAGGCCTACACCATGCTGTGTTCAGACACAGATACCGCCAGTGATGATGAGGAACATTTCCTAATAATGTCCTCATCAAGTGATAGTGAAGTACCCCCACAAAGGCGGAGTAGGCAGAGTGACAGTCAGTCAAGTGACTCCAATTGGGTGCCCCCAAATATGTTTTCTCCCCAAATTCCAGAATTCATTTCTGCCCCGGGAATAAAAATTGTCATCACCGGAATCAGCGAACTGGATTTTTTTTAAAATCTATTTCACAGAAGATTTAGTGAACCTGATGGTTACACAAACCAATCTGTATGCATCACAATTTCTGGCAAGTCACCCCACCTCTTACTATGCAAGAAGCCAGATGTGGCATCCCACTGATGCCGCAGAAATGCAAAAGATTTGGGGGCTTTTTCTGAATATGGGGCTATTAAAAAACCCACCATATGGTCCTATTGGTCCACTGACGTATTATATGATACGCCAATGTACAGGGCTGTAATGATGAGAACACGGTTTGAAGCGCTGTTGAAATTTCTGCATTACACCGATAACAGCCAGTGTCCCACCCCTGGTGTCCTTACCCACGACAAAGTATTCAAAATTAGGCCACTGCTGAATAATTTTAATGAGAAATTTTCAGAGGCATACAACCCACAAAAAAATATCGTCATCAACGAGTCACTCGTGCTGTTCAAGGGGAAGTTGGAATTCCGGCAATATTTGCCAAGTAAACGTGCAAGATACGGAATCAAAATGTACAAACTCTGTGAGAGTGAAAGTGGGTACACGCACAGATTCCGTATCTACGAGGGCAAAGATTCCCAGATCTGTCCACCAGAATGCCCCACAATCCTCAACATTAGTGACAAAATTGTCTGGGACCTTTTATACCCCCTGCTAGGTAAATGGTATCACCTATACATAGACAATTTTTATACCAGCGTCCCTCTTTTCAAGTGTCTGTTTGAAAAAGGAACAGTGGCCTGTGGTACAATAAGGAGGAATCAAAGAGGCCTCCCCAAAAATCTAGTGGATCAAAAATTGAGACCTGGCGAAAGCAGGTCCCTGTGTAATGCAAACATTATGTTGACTACATTTAGGGACAAAAAAGACGTCTTCGTCCTCACGTTTATTCATGCAAGCAGCAGCACCCCTGTTCCTGTAAGAGGCAGTAACACCACAGCCCTCAAGCCTGTATGCATACGATAATACAGCCAACACATGGGAGGGGTGTACCCGGCTGACCAATTATTACAGCCATACAATGCGATGCGGAAGTCACGCGTCTGGTATAAAAAGGTTGCAGTGCACTTAATTCAAACAGCACGGTGTAATTCCTTTACATTATACCGCAAGACAGGAAAAAATGCACGGTATCTTGAATATCAAGAACAGGTAATAAAGCAATTACTGTTCGAAGACCGGGCAAGAGAGGGTGCAAGCACATCCCATGGAAGTCAGGCCAGCAGAGTTGTACCGGGAAGGCACTTCCCAGCCGAAATTCCCCCCCACTGAAAAAAAGAGACGGCCCAACAAAAATGAGTACCTATAACAATGTGTGAGGACATATAATGTATCCAAGACTGAATATAACACACAGCACAAGGTTTGTACCATGAATATATAAAAAGAGCTTTATTACAATAAACATAACAACATATTGGCCATCAAAAATTAAAATCAATTATACAGACAGATTAAAAGGTAGTGTGAAGATACGAAGAGGACTACACAAGTAACATGCTAGTACCATATGAACATCATGTGATGCGGTAAAGTACAGAAAACTCAATTCAAAAGGGAAATATATACACCAAAACCTGTATCATAGGGCAAAAGGGCCATAGAAAAACTGCACACCTGACCAGAACCACATAAGAATGTGCATAGATGTATACAAAAATGAGATTATGTGAGTTACAAAAGAAATAGCCCAAACCAAAGCCTCAGAGAGCTGTACAAACCCGTAGATTGCATGGTGAGTCAAACACAAAGTATCTCCACACTAAACGACCCCAACGCGCGTTTCGCCGTCAGCTTTCTCAAAAATGTTTGCGTTTGTTACAAAAATTGACATAGAAAAGACACGGGTTATCATTGCGACACTTGTCCGATAAGCTGGGGCTGTCCATCAAAGAATGTTTTCGTTCTTATCATTCTTCTCTAAAATATGAATTTAGTCATTCTCTAATTTTGTTTTAACTCCTTTTGCTCTTTTCATATAGACGTACAGATATTTTACCCCTATTTCCATTACATTAGTGCTCATTTAAAAATTGTATTTATACCTCAAATAAAACAAACAATTTCATTATACCCCTAGATGAATACTGGAGGACGGTGTTTTCGGCTGTGTCACTTCAGAACATTGTGCCTGGAATTTATCTCACTAGGCCCAAAAAGCCACAAGGCACTTCAGTTTTATGCTCTCCCATAATTCCAGCTAAAAATATATGGTCAACATAATCACTATACCCCTAAATGAATACTTTCAGGATCTGATTTTAAAAATGGGGTCACTTCTGGAGGTGTTACATTATTCTGCCAGCTTAAATCCTCTGTAAGTGGAAGCTATATTCTGAAAACTACAGGGTATTCCTTTGCTTTTGGGCCCTACCATGTTGACAAAGATAAGATTTCGGCCTAAGTGGGAGTAATTTTGAACAAGAGAAACAGCTAAATAAACATTGGGGTACATTTCTTTAGTTTCATGTACTGGATACAAAGAAAAATGCCCTATAAATGACGCATTTGTGAGGAAAAAAAAGAACTCAAAATTGTATTTTTACACCGACTATGCATTAATTCCTCCAACAAAAAGTAGTCTCAAACTACCAACTACATCCATGAATAAATTCCTTAAGGGTGTAGTTTCCAAAATGGGGTCACTTCTTTCGGGTTTCCACTGTACTGGTACATCAGGGTCTCTGCAAATGTGACATAGCACCAAAAAACCATCTGTGCAAAATCCAAATGGCACTCCTCACATTGCAATCCCTGCAGTGGGTCCAAACAGCAATTTATTACTACATATGGGGTATTCCTGTAATTGGGAGAATTTGTTTTACAAATATAGGGGTGCTTTTTCTCCTAGATTTCCATTTTCACAGCCTAATTCCAATAAATTCAGCATAAAACCTGTGGGGCCAAAATGCTCACTATACCCCTAGAAAAATTCCTTGAGGGGGGAGTTTCCAAAATGGGGTCACTTTTGGGGGATTTCCACTGTTTTGGTCCCTCCAGGGTATTGCAAAAGCGACATGGCACCCAAAAACCATTCCACCAAAATCTGCGCTCCAAAATCCAAATGACGCTCCTGACCTTCTGAGCCCTGCAGTGGGTCCAAACAGAAATGTATTACCACATATGGGTTATTCCTGTAATCGGGAGAATTTGTTTTACAAATATAGGGGTGCTTTTTCTCCTAGATTTTAATTTTCACAGCCTAATTCCAATAAAATCAGCATAAAACCTGTGGGGGTCAAAATACTCACTACACCTCTAGAAAAATTCCCTGAGGGGTGTAGTTTCCAAAATGCAGTCACTTTTGGGGGGTTTCCACTGTTTTGGCATTACAAGACCTCTTCAATGTGGGGGGATATGGTGCCTAAAATATATTGTAATAAAAAGGAGGCCCCAAAATCCACTTGGTGCACCTTTGCTTCTGAGGCCTGTAGTTCAGTCATGTAAAACACTAGGGCCACATATGGGATATTTCTAAAAACTGCAGAATATGGGCAATACATATTGACTTGCGTTTCAATGGTAAAACCTTCCGTGGTACAGAATTTTTTTATTACAGATGAATTTCAGCAAAGAAAATGAAAATTTGTAAATTTCACCTCTACGTTTTTTTAATTCCTGTGAAACACCTAAAGGGGTAAGAAACTTTCTAAATGCTGTTTTGAAAACATTATGGGGACTTTCTAATATATAGGCCCTTCAAAGCCACTTCAGAACTGAACTGGTCCATAAAAAAATAAGCTTTTGAAATTTTCTTGAAAATTTGAGAAATTGCTGATAAAGTTCTGAGCCTTGTAACGTCCTGGAAACATAAAAGGACATTCAAAAAATGATGCCAACATAAAGTAGACATATGGGGGATGTTAATTAGTAACTATTATGTGTGGTATTACTATCTGTTTTGCAAGCAGATACATTTATATTTAGAAAAATGCTAATTTTTGCAAATTTTTCTTACATTTTGGTGTTTTCACAAATAAATATTGAATTTATCGACCAAATTTTGTCACGAACATGAAGTACAATATGTCACGAGAAAACAGTCTCAGAATCGCTTGGGTAAGTAAAAGCATTTCTAAGTTATTACCACATAAATTAACACATGTCAGATTTGAAAAAATCGGCTGTGTCCTAAAGGTTAAAACAGGCTATGTCCTTAAGGGGTTAAATTAATGTATTTGGTGTTTAGAAGCAATTTTCAAAATCACTTTTAATATTTTTTCCTTATTTTTTAAGTTACCGCTTCTATGTATCCTGTATATATAGAACTGTATCGTTCTGTCTGAACCGATTACGGCAGTACAGTTGAACTTATAGCGGGTCCTGCTTGTCTCTGACACACAGGATCCAGCTAATAACAATCACATCTAAGTTCATACCCTTTAACCCCTTAATGACGCAGCCCAGTTTTGGCCATTAGGGCTCAGAGCCAATTTTTCAAATCTGACATGTGTCACTTTATGTGGTAATAACTCTGGAATGCTTTTACTTATCCATGCAATACTGAGATTGTTTTCTCGTGACACATTGGACTTTATGTTAGTTGTAAAATTTTGTCGATATATTTAGTGTTTATTTGTGAAAAATAGCAACATTTTGAGAAAATTTGGAATTTGCATTTTTCTGAATTTAACCCTTTCAGGACTAAGGTTATTTTGGCCCTTGAGGACCAGCCACATTTTTTCAAATCTGACATGTGTCATTTTATGTGGTAATAACTCTGGAATGCTTTTGCCTACCCAATCGTTTCTGAGAATGTTTTCTCATGACATATTGTACTTTATGTTAGTGGAAAAATGTGGTCAATAAATTCATAGCTTATTTGTGGAGAAAACCAAAATTGAAAGAAAATTTGCAAAAATTATAATTTTTCTAATTTTAAGTGTATATACTTGTAAAACAGATAGTAATACCACACAATTGTTGCTAATTAACATCCCCCATATGTCTACTTTATATTTTGAACATTATTTTATTTTTCTAGGACGTTACAAGGCTTAGAACTTTAGCAGTAATTTCTCACATTTTCAAGAAAATTTCAAAAGGCTATTTTTCAAGGACAAGTTCAGTTCTGAAGTGGCTTTGAGGGCCTTCTGTACTAGATAAACCCCCTAAATTACCCCATTTTAAAAACGTCACCCCTCAAAGAATTCAAAACAGCTTCAGAAAATTTATTAATCCTTTAGGTATTTCACAGGAATTAAAGCAAAGTAGAGGTGAAATTTACAAATTTCATTTTTTTGGCCGAAATTCATTTGTAGTAAAAAAAAAATCTGTAACAGAGAAGGTTTTACCAGAGAAACGCAACTCAATATTTATTGCCCAGATTCTGCAGTTTTTAGAAATATCCCACATGTGGCTCTAGTGTGGTGATTGACTGAAGCACAGGCCTCAGAAGCAAAGGAGCACCTAGTGGATTTTGGGGTTTACTTTTTTTAGAATATATTTTAGGCACCATGTCAGGTTTGAAGAGGTTTTGTAATAATAATAATAATAATCTTTATTTATATAGCGCCAACATATTACGCAACACTTTACAATTTAGAGGGAACATGAAACAAACAATAGCAGACATTACATAGTGACAAAGTTCATTTACAATTCAAACCTGGGGAGTGAGGACCCTGCTCACAAGAGCTTACAATCTATGAGGAAATAAGGGAGACACAAAGTGTAACAGTGTTTGTTCTGTACAATGGTCCAGCCATTTTTATACACATGGGGTGGTACACATAAAGCAGCATGAGCCGGACACCAGCCAGTATCCGTGTATGACGGACATGAAGAGAAGGAGTGTTATGGAATCTTATTCTGATGACTAGTGTAAAAGGAGGGACATGGAAAGGAGTCAGATTAGGGAATGTTATAGGCCTGTCTAAATAGATGTGTTTTCAGGGCACGTTTAAAACTGTGGATATTGAGAATTAATCTGATTGTCTGGGGTAGCGCATTCCAGAGGACGGGTGCAGCACGAGAAAAATCCTGGAGACGGGAGTGGGAGGTTCGGATTATGGAGGATTTTAATCTAAGGTCGTTGGCAGAACGTAGAGCCCGAGTAGGGTGGTAGACAGAGATGAGGGAGGAGATGTAAGGAGGTGCAGCACTGTGGAGAAGTTTGCATTTTATTCTGAAGAGGATGGGCAACCAGTGCAGTGACTGGCACAGGGTAGAGGCGTTGGTGTAGCGGTTGGTCATGAAGATGAGCCTGGCTGCTGCATTGAGGATAGATTGGAGAGGGGAGACTTTGGTGAGGGGAAGACCGACTAATAATGAGTTATAGTAGTCAAGACGAGAGTGAATCAGAGCAACAATGAGAATTTTGGCGGTTTCTTCCGTAAGAAAAGAGCGGATTCTGGAGATGTTTTTAAGGTGAAAATGACAGGAGCGTGAAAGTGATTGAATGTGAGGAGTAAAGGAAAGATCTGAGTCAAAAATAACCCCCGAGACAGCGGGCGTGCTGCTTAGGAGTTATGATAGTGCCACACACAGAGATGGAGACATCAGGTTTAGGGAGGTTAGTAGATGGTGGGAACACAAGGAGCTCAGTTTTAGAAAGATTCAGTTTCAGATAGAGAGAGGACATGATGTTAGAGACAGCGGACAGACAATCACTGGTGTTCTGTATTAGAGCAGGGGTGATGTCACGGAAAGAGGCATATAATTGGGTGTCATCAGCGTAGAGATGGTACTGGAAGCCAAATCTGCTGATGGTTTGTCCAATAGGAGCTGTGTAGAGAGAAAAGAGAAGCGGACCTAGGACTGATCCCTGAGGAACCCCGATAGCAAGGTGAAGAGGAGAAGAAGTGAAACCAGCAAATGACACACTGAATGAGCGGTCAGAGAGATAGGAGGAAAACCAAGAGAGAGCAGCGTCCTTGAGGCCAATAGAGTGGAGCATGTTAAGTAGGAGTTTGTGGTCTACAGTGTCAAAGGCTGCAGAGAGATCCAGAAGAATCAGTAGAGAGTATTTGCCATTAGATTTAGCTGCCAAGAGATCATTTGAGACTTTAGTAAGGGCAGTTTCTGTGGAGTGTAGAGTGCGGAAACCAGATTGTAAGGGGTCTAGAATGGAGTTAACAGAGAGATAGCAGATAAGGCGAGAGTAGACCAAGCATTCCAGGAGTTTGGAGATGAAGGGCAGATTAGAGACTGGTCGGTAGTTAGCAGCGCTGGATGGGTCAAGAGTTGTTTTTTTCAGTAATGGGTTTATAATGGCATGTTTAAAAGAGGAGGGAAAGATACCAGAGGAAAGAGAGAGGTTAAATATTTTAGTCAGGTGAATAGTGACAGCTGGGGAGAGGGACTGGAGGAGGTGTGAGGGGACAGGATCACTAGGGCAGGTAGTAGGACGAGAAGAAGAGAGGAGCCTAGAGACTTCTTCTTCTGTTATTGGGTCAAATGCTGAGAGTGAAGAAGAGGGAATGCGGGAGGGAAGGGGATAGATGTTACTCGGGGACTGGGAGATAATATCATGGCGGATGTTGTCAATTTTAACTTTAAAATAAGTGGCCAGGTCTTCAGCACTGAGATCTGTGATCGGCGTCTGCACTTTAGGACTAAACAGTGGTGCCAAAACAGTGGAAATCTCCCAAAAGTGGTTTTGGAAACTACACACCTCAAGGCATTTATCTAGGGATATAGATAGCATCTTGACCCCACAGGTATTTTGCTCTATTTATTGGAGTTTGTCTGTGAAAATGAAAACCTACTTTTTTTCTGAAAAAATATAAAAAAGGAATATAGAATAAAAAGCACCCCAAAACTTGTAAAGCTATTTCTCACGATTAAGGCAATACCCCATATGTGGTAATAAACTGCTGTTTGGACCCACGGCAGAGCTCAGAAGGGAGGGACCGCCATTTGGCTTTTGGAGAGCAGATTTTGCTTGGTAAGGGCATGTTCACACGGCAACGCCTATTACGTCTGACATTACGGAGCTGTTTTCAGGCAAAAACAGCTCCTGAATTTCAGACGTTTTGATAAGTGCACACGTTTTTCGCGGTGTCTTTTACAGACGTAATTGGAGCTGGTTTTCATTGGAGTCAATGAAAAATGGCTCCAATCACGTCCCAAGAAGTGACATGCACTTCTTTGAGGCGGGCGTCTTTTTACGCGCCGTCTTTTGACAGCGGCGCATAAAAAAAAGCCAGTCTACACAGAACACCGTAAGACCCATTGAATTCAATGGGCAGATGTTTGCAGACGGTTTGGAGCCGTTTTTTCGGGCGTAATTCGAGGAGTAAAATGCCTGAATTACGTCCGTAAATAGGGCATGTGAACATACCCTAATAGTTCTGTTTGGGGTTTTGCTGGTATTTCAGTTTAGAATGTGGGGGCATATGTAATCTGTGCGGGGTACATCAGGGCATAATAAGAGGGTATAATAATGGGGTAAATATATAATAATTCATAGATATGTGGCCGGTGTCGCACTGATAAATGGTGCCAAATCTTATCCGCTTTTGGAACGCACTGCACAATTTCTGTCGCTATATTTTGAGCACCAGAACTTTTTTATTTTTTGTCCACCGGAGCCGTGCGAAGGCTTATTTGTTATGTTACAATCTGTAGTTTTCGTTGGTACTATTTTAGGGCACATGCGATTTTTTGATCACTTTTTATTTGATTTTTTTGGCAAGCAAAGTGACAAAAAAAACATACATTTTGACAATGTTTTTTGTCCTTTTTTTTTTTACAGTGTTCATTGTGCGCTATAAATTACATTTTACTATATTCTGCGGGTCGGTACAATTACGGCGATACTATATGTATATCGTTTTTTTATGTTTTGTGGCGTTTGCGCAATAAAATCACTTTTCTATAAAATTATTTCTTTTTTGTGTCACCATATTCTGAGAGCCATAATTTTTTTATTTTCAGTCAAAAAAAGCGGTGTAAGGTGTTTTTTGCGGGACGGGTTGTAGTTTTATTGGTATTATTTTGGGGTACATGTGAGTTTTTGATCACTTTTTATTATATATTTTGGGAGGGGTGATGACCAAAAAAATAGTGATGCTAGCATTGTTTTTGAATTATTTTTTTGCGCTGTTCACCGTGTAGGAAAAATAATATTAGAGTTTTATATTTTGGGTCGTTACGAACGCGGTGATACCAAATATGTGTACTTTTTTTACCGTTTTCAATTTTTTCCTATAATAAAAGACTTATTATAGGAAAAAAAGCATTTTTTTGTTTTTCTAACATAACTTGTTTTTACACTTTTATAAAAGATTTTTATTACTTTTCTTTTTTACTTTTTTTACTTGAAGACCTGCAGCACTGATGGCTGCTATAATACATTCAGGGGCGGATTAAGGGTACCATGGGCCCCGGGCACTTTTTCAGGTCTGGCCCCCCCCCCACCCCGCGAACTCCGAAGACGCTGTACCGTATATATTTGCAGATTTCTGTTTAGGCGGCCACAGACCTGGCACGGTTTTAATTTAGCTGTAAAAGCAGAATGAGCCATATAGAAGAAAGAAAGCAGAATACTTTGAGACACTGAAGCGGTCAGGAGCTTTATAACTTTTTTATTTTTACGTCAATGGAGTGGTGTGTGAAGGATTATTTTTTTACGGGAGGAGTTATAGTTCTTATTGGCACCATGTAAAGTACCATATAATGGGTGAATTGGAAAAAATTGAGATTCCTCCATGTTTTTTTGGATTTAGTTTTTACTGTATATATTTACCTTCTCTTAAGGTAAAAGTAGATTTAACATATACTTTTACCTTAAGAGAAGGTAAATATATACAGACCCAGAACCAAGCTCAGCACATATATACAGCCCCAGAACCAAGCTCAGTACATATATACAACACCAGAACAAAGCTCAGTACATATATACAACACCAGAACAAAGCTCAGTACATATATGGAGCACTAGAACCAAGCTCAGTACATAAATACAGCACCAGAACCAAGCTCAGTACATATATACAGCACTAGAACCAAGCTCAGTACACATATACAACGCCAGAACCATGCTCAGTACATATATATAACTCCAGAACCAAGCTCAGTATATATATATATATATATATATATATATATATACACAGCACCAGAACCAAGCTCAGTACATATATATATATATATATATATATATATATATACATATACACACACAGCACCAGAATCAAGCTCAGTACATATATACAACACCAGAACAAAGCTCAGTACATTTATACAGCACCAGAACAATACAGTTCAGTACAGAGATCATTTGCAAATTCAGTTAAACCCCTGCCATATAAATTTGTACATAATAAAACGACAGCTCCCAGTATAGCCTGAACAATGGTTAGGATATGCTGGGAGTTGCTGTTTAACAAAAAGAATGCTACCATCCGTCATCTTGCTGCAGATCATACAGTGACTACAGTACTGATCAGTCACAGGTAGAATAAACATTTATATTGAGTGACTCACCAGTGACGCCTCAGATTCTTTTTCGTTCTTTTTCTCTTTTCTTCTCCATCCGGTCCAGACCTCTATGATGACTTCTCCCGGGCACGGCCCATTTCTGCAGTTTGCAGCTCAGATGTCTTCGGCTCCTCACTTTTCCGACATTTCCGCACCTGTAAACGAAGATAAAATTCTCATGATGCCACACTCTATGCTTCTAACTATAATAGTATCATACAATGAATATTATAGTACTATACACTGTACTCCTGAATATAATAGTATTATACACTGTACTCCTGAATATAATAGCACTATACACTGTGCCCCTGAGAGTGTGTGTGTGTGTGTGTGTGTGTGTGTGTGTGTGTGTGACAGCATATCTATAGCACTACGACCCTACAAACTATAGATAGGATTAGATACAGTGGCTCAGCACAGTATCACACATGATAGGATTAGATACAGTAGCTCAACAGACAGCATCAAACATGATAGGATTAGATATAGGGACCAGCTCACTGACATTGTGGTTCCAGTGCTGGAACCAGAAAAGGTAAGTATAAGAATTGTTTTGCTTTTTTGTGTGTTACTAATTATTTTTGTATGTTTGTGTTATTTTACAGGTTCGGTTGGAGGACTACTTCAATGACAGCATTTTTTTATTCTCAATAAAATGGTTAATGAGGGATGTGTTTGTTTTTTTATTTCAATAAAATATTTTTTCTATGTCCTTGTATTTTTTTAAACGTTATTGTTACCGCCTTATTAATAGCTGCTGGCTTATTGACAACATCCATTACTAAGGCGAGGCTTAATGTTAGCAGGCAGAGAGGCTAACACTAACCCCCATTACCCCGGTACCCACCGCCACCAGTGGTACTGGGAAGAGCCGGGTACGAACCAGTACCTGACCATCTGTAGTGATGGTCGGATACCGGGTCAGCCACAGGCTGGTAATATCAGCCTGGCAAAGGCCAAAAACAGTGACCCTTCCCCCCCTGGTAATGCTAGGCTGCTGCTGTTGTATCTGGCGGGGTCCCCCCCCCATTTTCCATTACCAGCCAGCAGCAGCAGGTTAACATTACCAGGGGGGAAGGGCCACAGTTTTTGGCCTTTCCCAGCCTAATAATACCAGCTTGCGGCCGCCCCATTGCCCGACCATCACTACAGATGGTCAGGTACTGGATCATACCCGGCTCTTCCCAGCACCCCTGGTGGCGGTGGGTACCGGGGTAATAATGGGGGTTAGTGTTAGCCTCTGTACCGGCTAACACTAAGCCTCTCCTTAGTAATGGACGCTGTCAATGAGCCGGCATCCATTACTAAGGCGGTAGTAATAAAGTTTAAAAAACAAACAAAGACATAGAAAAAATATTTTATTGAAATAAAAACCACCCAGACAACCCTCATTAACCATTTTATTGATAATAAAAATGCTGTCATCGAAGTAGTCCTCGAATCCGACGTAGTCCAACGACCGAACCTGTAAAAAAAACACAAACACAACAAAAACGATTAGTAACACGTATGGTAGGCTTAGATACAGGGCCCATCAGACAGGATCACACATGGGCCATGTATCTAAGCCTACCATGTGCTTATGTAAGATGCTTAGATACAGGGCCCATCAGACAGGATCACACATTGGCCTTGTATCTAAGCCTACCATGTGATTGGCTTAGATACAGGGCCCAGCAGACAGCATCACACAATCTGTGATCCTGTTTCATGGGCCCTCTAAGCTTAAAGGGATAGTCCAGTCCCTACACATTGATGGCCTATCCTCAGGATAGGCCATCAATAGCTGATGGGTCAGGGTCCATCTCCCGGGACCCCCCAATCACCTGTTTTGAAGGGGCCGCAGAACTCGTACGAGAGCTGCTTCCCCTTTATTTCACTTACTCGCTCACACTGTGAATCGCCCACACGGATTCAGTGTGAGCAAGTGACCGGAATGAAGGAGACGCAGCTCTCATACGAGAGCTGCGTCCCCTTCAAAACAGGTGATTGGCGGGGGGTCCTGAGAGTCGGACCCCAAGCCATCAGCTTCAAGAAGAAGGGGTATCAAACTTACCCTGCTCTTCAGCCGCGGCGGATGTCCTGACTCAGGATGGTGGTGACGTCATGCGCTGCGCACCGGAAACAGGGAGGTAAGTACTGTAGTTACTATAGTAAGGGGCCGCGGCTCCCGTTACTATAGTAAGGGGCCGCGGCTCCCGTTACTATAGTAACTTTTTTATTGTGTAGTGCGTAGTGTAGTGTATAGCCACTGGTTGGATGAGCGGTCCCACTTCACTCCGGTTCTCTGAACCGGCTGTAATTTTAACAGCCGGTAAGAGAGAACCGGGGCGAACTGGGCCCCCTTCCAGCCTCGGGCCCCGGGCACTTGCCCATATTGCCCTCATTGGAATCCGCCCCTGAATACATTACACTACCTAGGTAGTATAACGTGTTATAAACTGTAAGTGTGACGTTGAAAGTCACACTGACATGAAGCCTATGAGGACCGGCTGGACCTCATAGGCTTCCGTGAATGGCAGACCCGGAGGCTGTTGTTATGTCTTTCCAGTTTGTTGCTACAACAAACTTTCCCTGCGATCACATGATCGGGACCTGAACCAATCAGGTCCCGATCATGTCTCCGGGACCAGAGGCAGGGGTTGACAGCGCGATCCAGGTATCACCGCTTCTCTGAGACACCCGGATCGCGCTTTTAACACCCACTGTGAATTCACGTTGGCGCTGCACAGAGCCCAGTAAGTGCCAACGTGTATTTATAGTGGGTGGTCAGGAAGCAGTTAATAACGATGATCATATTCTCTCTAGCTAAACCAATCGGTTCGGCTATCAGAGAACAGGTTGCTGGGGAGCCGGTGACACTGACACCGCTGGCGTCAGAACGATGTCCCCAGCGCTATGCTGGCAGAAGCAGAGGTCTGCAGATTCATGTCCTCGCTGCACGGAGTATATGCGGATAGGACGTGAATCTACAGATTGTCGGCGTGAAAGGGTTAAATGTATCTGCTTGTAAAACAGATGGTAATAACACACAAAATAGTGAGTAGTTCCTTTTCTATATGTCCACTATATGTTGGCATCATTTTTTGAACATTCTTTTATTTTTCTAGGACGATACAAGGCTTAGAACATAAGCATCAATTTCTCACATTTTCAAGAAAATTTCAAAAGCCTTTTTTTTTAGGTACCAGTTCAGTTCTGAAGTGACTTTGAGGGCCTTATATATTAGAAACCCCCATAAATCACCCCATTTTAAAAACTTGACCTCTCAAAGTATTCAAAACAGCATTAAGAAAGGTTTTTTTTTTTAACCCTTTAGGTGTTTCACAGGAATTTAAAGCAAAGTAGAGGTGAAATTTGCAAATTTCCTTTATTATGCAGAAAATCCTTTTTATTCAATTTTTTCTGTAAAACAGAAGGTTTTACCAGGGAAATGCAACTCAATATTTATTGCTCAGATTCTGCAGTTTTTAGAAATATCCCACACGTGGTCCTAGTGTGCTAATCTACTAAAACACCTAGTGGATTTTGGAGCCTCCTTTTTATTAGATTATATTTTAGGCACCATGTCAGCTTTGAAAAGGTCTTGTGGTGCCAAACCCCCCAAAAGTGACCCCATTGGGCAAACTACACCCCGCAAGGAATTTATCAAGTGGTATAGTGCGCATTTATACCCCACAGGTTTTTTTTTTTGCTGCATTTTGTGGAATAAGGCTGTGAAATTGAAAATCACATATTTTTCTGATAAAACGTGCACATTTTTAATTTTGACAAGGAATAAAGGAGAAAAAGCACCCAACATTTGAAAATCAATTTCTCCCGATTACGGCAGTACCCCATATGTGTCATAAACTGCTGGTTGGACAAACATCAGGTCTCAGAAAGGCAGGAGCACTATTTGGCTTGTAGATTTTGCTGGATTGGATTCTGGGCGCCATGTCGCATTTGCAGAGCTTCTGAGGTACCAGTAATGGGGAAACCCCTTAAAAGTGACCCCATTTTGTAAACTACACCCCTTGAGGAATTCATTATAGTTTTCATGGGATGCATGCACCTTTTTGATCAGTTTTAATCCTATTTTTTTAAGAGGCGTGGTGACTAAACAGCAATTAAACTGTAGTTTTTTATTCCTTGTTTTACAGCGTTCACTGTGCGCTATAAATGACATATTCACTTTATTCTGCGGGGCGATACGATTACGGCGATACCATATTTTTATAGTTTTTTTATGTCTTATGGCTAGAGATGAGCGAACCGGGACAACCGAACCCGGTTTCGGTCCGAACTTCCGGAAAAGTTCGGTTCGCAGCGAATCCGAACTTCACCGGGTTCGGCCGAACCCGTTTTGACCGAACCCGGTCAAAAACATTATACAAATCGGCAGCCACTTGTCTCTATCAATCACTGATAGAGAAAAGAGGCTGCTGATTAAAAATAAAATAAAAAGCATTTCATACGTACCCGGTCGTTGTCTTGGTGACGAGTCCCTCTTCTTCCTCCAGTCCGACCTTTTCTGACGCGGCAGCCTGTGATTGGCTGCAGAGGCCTCTGCAGCCTGTGATTGGCTGCAGAGGCCGCGGCAGCCTGTGATTGGCTGCAGCGCTCACATGGGCTGCATCGTCATCAAGGAATGTCGGGCCGGATGTCGAGAGGGACGCGTCACCAAGGCAACGGCCAGGAGACCGGACTGGAGGAAGCAGGGAGTTCCCGGTAAGTATGAACGTCTTTTTTTTTTACAGGTACTGTGATCGGTAGTCACTGTCGAGGGTACTGAAACAGTTACTGCCGATCAGTTAACTCTTTCAGCACCCTGGACAGTGACTATTTAGGGTATGTGCACACACACTAATTACGTCCGTAATTGACGGACGTATTTCGGCCGCAAGTACCGGACCGAACACAGTGCAGGGAGCCGGGCTCCTTGCATCATAGTTATGTACGATGATAGGAGTCCCTGCCTCTCTGCAGGACAACTGTCCCGTACTGTAATCATGTTTTCAGTACGGGACAGTAGTTCCACGGAGAGGCAGGGACTCCTAGCATCGTACATAAATATGATGCTAGGAGCCCGGCTCCCTGCAGTGTGTTCGGTCCGGTACTTGCGGCCGAAATACGTCCGTCAATTACGGACGTAATTAGTGTGTGTGCACATACCCTTACTGACGTCGCCTAGCAACGCTGCCGTAATGACGGGTGCACACATGTAGCCACCCGTCATTACGGGGCCTCATGTACACGACCATAAAAACACCCGTTATCACGGGTCGTAATTACGACCCGAAATAGCGGGCCCATAGACTTCTGTTAGCCACGGGTACCTTCCCGTTTTCTCACGGGAAGGTGCCCGTGCCGTTAAAAAGATAGAACATGTTCTATTTTTTTATTTTACGGGCCGTGCTCGTAATTACGACTCGTAACTACGAGCACGGCCGGCCGGCCACGGGCAGCCGGCCGCTTTTGCGAACCGTGCTGTCATTATAATTATAGCAGCACGGCCCGTAAAATAGAAAAATAGAACATGTTCTATTTTTTTAACGGCACGGGCACCTTCCCGTGAGAAAACGGAAAGGTACCCGTGGGTAACAGAAGTCTATGAGCCCGTTATTGCGGGTTGTAATTACGACCCGCAATAACGGGTGTTTTTACGGTCGTGTGCATAATGGGAGCACGGCTCGGAAAAACGAACGGCTGCCCGTGCTCATCTCCTGAAATACTCTGTGCTGCCTTAAACTCTGTGGACAGGTCAGGATCCTGTTTCTTTTAAATGCTGCTAGGGAACCCGCTCGATCCACTATATAAGGCTACGCTACAGTGCAGCATTTAAAAGAAACAGGATCCTGACCTGTCCACAGAGTTTAAGGCAGCACAGAGTATTTCAGGAGATGAGCGTGCAGATTCAGTGCTGCTGTGAACTCTGCTCTTACCATTACGTAGCTCTCAGTCTGTTACCTCTCCTCCACTCCTGTCCTCAAGAACACCTTCACATGATTGGCAAGTCACCACGTAATGGTAAGAGCAGAGTTCACAGCAGCACAGAGTATTTCAGGAGATGAGCGTGTGGATCTTGTGCGTGGTGGTGACTTGCCAATCATGTGAACGTGTTATAGAGGACAGGAGTGGAGGAGATGTAACAGACTGAGCTACGTAATGGTAAGAACAGAGTTCACAGCAGCACAGAGTATTTCAGGAGAGGAGCGTGCAGATTCAGTGCTGCTGTGAACTCTGCTCTTACCATTACGTAGCTCAGTCTGTTACCTCTCCTCCACTCCTGTCCTCAATAACACCTTCACATGATTGGCAAGTCACCACCCCGCACAAGATCTGCACGCTCATCTCCTGAAATACTCTGTGCTGCTGTGAACTCTGCTCTTACCATTACGTGGTGACTTGCCAATCATGTGAAGGTGTTCTGGAGGACAGGAGTGGAGGAGAGGTAACAGACTGAGAGCTACGTAATGGTAAGAGCAGAGTTCACAGCAGCACTGAATCTGCACGCTCATCTCCTGAAATACTCTGTGCTGCCTTAAACTCTATGGACAGGTCAGGATCCTGTTTCTTTAAATGCTGCACTGTAGCGCAGCCTTATATAGTGGATCGAGCGTGTTCCCCAGCAGCATTTAAAAGAAACCGTGTTTGTGTATGTGTGTGTTTGTGTATATATGTGTGTTTGGGTATGTGACTTTGTCTGTTTTTGTTTTTATATGTGTGTTTGGGTATATGTGTGTGTGTGTGTGTATATATGGGTGTGTTTGTGTATATGTGTTTGTGTATATGTTTGTGTATATATGGGTGTATTTGTGTATATGTTTGTGTGTAGATGTTTGTGTGTGTTTTTGTATATGTGTGTGTTCGTGTATATGTGTGTATATGGGTGTGTGTTTGTGTGTATATATGGGTGTGTTTGTGTATATGTGTGTTTGGGTATGTGTGTTTTTGTTTGTATATGTGTTTGTGTATATGTGTTCGTGTATGTGTGTGTGTATAACTGTGTGTGTGTTTGGATATGTGTGTTTTTGTTTGTATATGTGTGAGTTCGTGTATATGTGTGTGTGTTTGTCTGTTTATGTGTGTGTGTATGTGTGTGTGTGTGTGTGTATATCTTGTTGTGTTTGTGTATATATGTGTGTGTTTGTGTATGGTTGTTTGTTTGTGTGTGCGTGTATATATGTGTGTAGGTGAGTAGAAGTATTGGTATTGTTCACATTGATAACTGTTTTTTTATGTTGTTGCAGATTTTGATGTACTGATTGGACTACATCTTCGATTCGTTGGACTACTGCGTAGATCTACGTTTTTTCAAATTTTAATAAAATGGTTAACGAGGGTTTTGTTGGGGATTTCTTATTTCAATAAAAAAGAATTGTCTTTGTGTTTTTTTTAAAACTTTATTAGTGCCTAGATAATGGCAGTTGGCTGATTGACAGCGTCCATTATTAAGGCGGTACTTAGTGTTAGCCGGTGCAGAGGCTAGCACTAACCACCCATTATTACCCCGGTACCAACCCGGTGCCGGGAAGAGCTTGGTACGATCCAGTACCCGACCATCTGTTGTGATGGTCGGGTACTGGGGTGGCCGTAGGCTGGTATTATGAGGCTGGGAAGGGCCAAAATCAGTGGACCTTCCCACCCTTGTAATGCTAGGCTGCTGCTGCTGTGTTGTATCGGGCTGGTTATAAAAATGGGGGACCCCCACGTGTTTTTTTTTTTTTAATTTAACAAATTTAGCAATAGACGGGTCCCCCACATTTTTAATAACCAGCCATATACAAGGCCGCAGCAGTCTGGCATTACATGGGTGGGAAGGGCCACTGGTTTTGTCCATTCCCAGGCTAATAACACTGTGTTGTATGTGGCTGGTTATGATAAATTGGGTGGAACCCCATGTCTTTTAAAAAAAAAAAAAAAAAATAAATAATTTTAAAAAATGACGTGGGGTCCCCCCCACTTTTATAACCAGCCAGATACAACACAGCAGCAGCAGCCTAGCATTACAAGGGTGGGAAGGTGCACTGTTTTTGGCCCTTCCCAGCCTCATGATACCAGCCTGCGGCCGCCTCAGAGCCCGACCATCACAACAGATGGTCGGGTACTGGATCGTACCTGGCTCTTCCCGGCACCCCTGGTGGTGGTGGGTACCGGGGTAATAATGGTGGTTAGTGTTAGCCTCTGCATCGGCTAACACTAATCCTTGCCTTAGTAATGGATGTTGTCACTCAGACAGCGGCCATTACTAAAGTGGCAGTAATAAAATTTGAAAAGAAAAAGACAAAGATATAGATAAAATATTTTATTGAAATAAAGCACCCCCAACACAACCCTCATTAACCATTTTATTGTAGAAAAAAAAACGTCATCTAAGTAGTCCTCGAAACCGACGTAGTCCAAACACCAAACCTGTAAAAAAATAAAATGAAATAAAACATGTCGTAGGCTTAGATTCAGTTTAATGTGTGATACTGACTGTTATACCATGTATAGAAGCCTGCCGCGAAGTTGACTTAGATACAGGGCGCCAGCAGACAGTATCATACATGGCCATACATACATATATACAAACATACATACAAGCATGCATATATATACATGCAAATATACATACATGCAAACATACACACATATATACATGCAAACTATCATACATACATGCATACACACACACATGAAAACATACATACATACAAACAAACATGCAAAGATACATACATACATATATACAAGCATGCACAAATATACATGCAAACATAAATACATGCAAACATAATTACATACATGCACATATATATAAACATACATGCAAAAATAAAAACATGCAAACATACATACATGCACATATATACATACATACATGACAACATACATACACACATGCAAACATATATACATGCAAATATACATACAAACATGCACATGTATACATACATGCCAACATACATGCAAACATACATGCACATATATACATACATACATACATGACAACATACATACATGCAAATATATACATGCAAATATACATACATACACACATGCACATATATACATACATGCCAACATACATGCACATATATACATACATGACAACATACATACATACATACATGACAACATACATACATACATACATACATATATATATATACACACATGCAAATATACATACAAACATGCATACATACATACATGCAAACATACATTCATGCAAACACACATACATGCAAACATACATACATTCATGCAAACATACATACATACACACATGCACATACATACATACATACATACATGACAACATACATACATATATGACAACATACATGCAAAAATACATACATGCAAATATACACACATGCAAACATACATGCAAATATATACATGCAAATATACATACAAACATGCACATATATACATACATGCCAACATACATGCACAGATATACATACATACATGACAACATACATACATGCCAACATACATACATACATACATGCATACATACATACATGCCAAAAAATAATAATAATACGTTCATACTTACTTTCCTCCTGTCCGGCCTCCAGCGATGACGTTTCATTCATGTCGCCGCTGCAGCCTGTGATTGGCTGCAGAGGCGGTCACGTGGGATGAAGCGTCATCCTGACGTGCGTGACCGCCACTACAGCCTGTGATTGGCTGCAGCGGCGAAAGGGATGAAACGTCATCGCTGGAGGCCGGACAGGAGGAAAGTAAGTACGAACGTATAATTTTTATTTTTTTATTACATTTAAATTGTATTTTCCGCGCGCCGAGCATGTACTGTGAAGGTTGCTGAAAGAGTTAGTGCAGCCCATTAACTCTATCAGCACCCCGGACAGTAGCATGCTCGGCGCACGGAAGTGACAGGTTCGGTCAGAACTAGTTCGGTCCGAACCGAACTTTTTTGTGAAATTCGGCGAACTAGCCGAACCGAACTTTTGATAAGTTCGCTCATCTCTACTTATGGCGTTTGCACAATAAAATACTTTTTATAAAAAATCATTTACTTTTTGTGTTGCCTTATTCTAAGAGCCAGAACTTTTTTATTTTTCCATCAAGAAAGCCGTGTGAGTACAGGTTTTTGCGTAACGAACTGTAGTTTCGATCAGTACCATTTTTAGGTACATGCGACTATTTGATCTCTTATTATTACATTTTTTGGTAGGTGAAGTGACCAAAAAATTGTGATTCTGGTATGGTTTATTATTATTTTCTTTTACAGCGTTCACCACGCGGGATAAATAGCAAAAGACTTTTGTTGGTCAGGTTGTTACAGACGCGGCGATACCAATTATGTATAGTTTCTTTTATTTATTTTTAATAATAAAGGACGAATAAGGTAAAAAAGGGGGATTTTTACTTTTATTACTTCAAAATTTTTATTTTATTATTTTTATACAACCTTTTTTTATAGAAAGAACTGAACTTTGAAATGAGTAACAGCAACCTGTATACATAGTATGAAATGATCATCATGAAGCTTTCCCACAAATATACTTTGAGTCCTAAAGTGCGCAACTCCACCTGTTCTAGTTTCATACTTCTCAATATAATAATATTCATTATTCACTAAATGAGTCACTGGCACTGTGCAGTATATTTTACATGTGCCGAAACGGTATGAACTTCCTCACAGATGGCCACTATATAGTGTAGACTTTACTACAGCTGGGGGAGAAATTTTCAACCTAAAATAACATATTTACCAACCACAAAAGACCACAATGCTCTAAATAATCCATTACGATAAATCTCTAAAGCTTCCAGTCAACTGAGCGGAATATGTAGGTAGAAGGGGCTAAATATATATCCAGCTATTAGACGGGTTGTTTCACTAAGACTACCCATGTCTAGGTGACATTTGAAGACATATGGACATCACAGAGAGGGGGGTCCCCTTCTATTGTCCATGGGTTTTGTCTGGTATTGCAGATCAGTCCTATTCTCTTGGGGTTGTCTGGGATTTTTTTTCTATCTAGCCCACTTATTCCTGTAGAATAAAGGTTATTCTTTGAATATTATTATAATTTTTTTTTCTTAAAGCACCATTATTTTTAGGACGCTGTACTTGTGAAGAAGAGTAGATGACATGAGACAATAAATACGAGTAAATTAAGATGAGCTTAAAGGGGTTTTCTGGGTTTCTAAAATTGATGGTCTATCCTTAAGATAGGCCATCAATAATAGATCGGTGGGGTCCGACTCTCGGCCAATCAGTTGTTTGAAGGGCCCACATCTAGTCACATGCGTCTCCATCCTCGGCCATATTATGGATAGGAGCCCTGGCCATAAGAAAGATACAGTTGTCTTAACAAGGTGATGTGGCTTATAACCCTGGTAAATCACTGCTGAACTGCAAATACAGTCAAATAGTAAGTTTACAAAAATACGGTTTAGAATGCACTGCTGATACTTTTCTTTAAGGGTCTACTACCTTGCTTGAGAAAGTGCAACAAATCTGCGAGGAAAGCTGACATCAAGTATTACATTTCCCTGCAGTGCCACCACAGGCGAAAATACACAGTGCCCATTTAAATTGATATTGTTGTCTGTCTAATGCACAATATGACAGGTCCTCCCGAGCAGGAGTCACACTTTGTAAGCACTCTCCATTCTGCGAAGATGAGGATCCTGAACAGAGGACCCCACCTCAGAACTTCCTAATAGGGTATATGAAAATGAGTTTTCTAAATTGGACAATTCCTTAATTCTCATAACAGTGAAAGAGCAGAAAAAGTGTGATAAATAGGGGATATTTGAGAGACATAAGTACTTTGTAATATGCTTGTATTTGTAATTTAGGCAAAAGTACTAGCTCAGCATAGATGATGGTGATAATATTGTGCAAATACCAAATCACTGCCATGGGAAAAGTCGAGCAAACTTTCTATCCGCCTCCTTAAATCCAACCACACAGTTATTTTCCTTTTATTATTATTATTATTTATATTATTATTATAATTATTATTATTATTTATATTAATATTATTATTTCTTCATACAACAATATCAACTTCCATAGTATAGTACACAGCACAATTACACATTGAAACACTTACAAAAGAATTTGCAAGATACATTGGGTAATAATAATAATAATAATAATAATAATAATAATAATAATAATAATCTTTATTTATATAGCGCCAACATATTATGCAGCACTTTACAATAAGAAACAATCTACAGTGCTTACAATTTATATTGTATGTATATTGGACTTTTGGATATCTTCCCAGGCTGTAATGACTGGGAACTCTCCTCAACTAGGTTGTCATTACAAAGTTCTTTTTGGGCTAAAAAACATGTACAGTATAATTAATTCCCATCCCTTCACTATGTCATTTTGAACACTAGATGGCACTAATTGAATGTTAACAGAATCCACTGAAAAATAATATTCTTTAGGTTGTATTCAAACAAAGCATTTTCACAGGATTTTGCCCAAAAACGCTGCTGCAGGACGATACTTTAACCCCTTCAGGACTGAGCCTGTTTTGGCCTTAAGGACGCCGCCGATTTTTTCAAATCTGACATGTTATTTATGTGGAAATAACTTTGGAATGCTTTTACCTATCCAAGTGATTCTGAGATTGTTTTCTTATGACATATTCTACTTTATGTTAGTGAAAAAATTTGGTCGATAAATTAAAAATTAGCATTTTTCTAAATTTAAATGTATCTGCTTGTAAGACAGATAGTAATACCACACATAATAGTTACTAGTTTACATTTCCCATATGTCTACTTTATGTTTGCATAGTTTTTTTTAACGTCCTTTTCTTTTTCTAGGACGTTACAAGGCTCAGAACTTTATCAGCAATTTCTCATATTTTCAAGAAAATGTCAAAAGGCTGTTTTTTCAGGGACCAGTTCAGTTCTGAAGTGGCTTTGAGGGCCTTATATATTAGAAAGTCCCCATAAATCACCCCATTTTGAAAACTGCACCCCTCAAAGTATTCAAAACAGCATTCAGAAAGTATTTTAACCCTTTAGGCGTTTCACAGGAATTAAAGCAAAGTAGAGTTGCAATTTACAAATTTTTTGCCAAAATTCATTTGTAATACATTTTTTTCTGTAACACAGAAGGTCTTAGGGCGGGTTCACACGTGGCGGAATTTCACTTAAATTCCGCTGCGGACACTCCGCAGCGTTAATCCGCAGCGGTGCCGTTTGTCCATTGACTTACACTTTAATTTAGCAGTGTTCGTTTAGACGAGGCGTAAAATTCCGCTGCGGAGCATAGGCTGCGGAGCGGAATTTGGTGTCCGCAGCATGCTCTGTCTGTTGCGGAGCAGTGGCGGACTCATGGCGGAATTTCTCCATTGACTTCAATGGAGAGTCAAAATTCCGCAATGAAGTCCGCAGATCTTATGTGTGCTGCGGAGCGTATTGGTTTTACTACCATGACATTTCTTCATTCTGGCTGGACCTATGTATTTCTAGGTCTACAGCCAGACTGAGGAAGTCAATGGGGCTCCCGTAATGACGGGAGCGTTGCTAGGAGACGTCAGTAAATAGTCACTGTCCAGGGTGCTGAAAGAGTTAAGCGATCGGCAGTAACTGTTTCTGCACCCGGGACAGTGACTACCGATCTCAATATACATGTATCTGTAAAAAAATATATAAGTTCATACTTACCGAGAACTCCCTGCGTCTGTCTCCAGTCCGGCCTCCCAGGATGACGTTTCAGTGTAAGTGACGGCTGCAGCCAATCACAGGCCAAGCACAGGCTGCAGCGGTCACATGGACTGGCGCGTCATCCAGGGAGGTCGGGCTGGATGCCGAAAGAGGGACGCGTCACCAAGACAACGGGCGGTAAGTATGAAATTCTTTTACTTTCACTAGGGAAAGTGCTGTCCCTTCTCTCTATCCTGCACTGATAGGGAGAAGGGAAGCACTTTTCCCGCAGTCCGCAGCAGCTAGTCCGCATCAATTTTCTGCACATTTTGTGCAGATCCGCAGCAGAATCTGCGACGCAGATTCTGTGCGGCATTGATGCGGACAGTTGCGGAGGAAATCCGCCACGTGTGGTCATGCCCTTACTCAAGAAATGCAACTCAATATTTATTGCCCAGATTTTGCAGTTTTTAGAAATATCCCACATGTGGCCCTAGTGTGCTAATAGACTGAAGCACAGGCCTCAGAAGCAAATGGGCACCTAGTGGATTTTAGGGCCTCCTTTTTTTAGAATATATTTTAGGCACCATGTCAGGTTTGAAGAGGTAACAGTAAAGAACTCCCAAAAGTGACCACATTTTGAAAAATACACCCCTCAAGGAATTTATTTAGGGGTATGGTTAGCATTTTTAACCCACTGTTTTTTTGCTAAATTTATTTGAATTAGTATATGAAGATGAAAATCTGCTTTTTTTCTGAAAAAACGTAGAAATGTAACATTTTTACAAGGAATAAAGGAGAAAAAACATCCGAACATATGTAAAGCAATTTCTCTCGATTATAGCAATACCCCATACGTGGTAATGAACTGCTGTTTGGACAGACAGCAGGGCTCTGAAGGGAAGGAGCACCATTTGGATTTTGGATTTCTGATTTTGCTGGAACAGTTTTCAGTGTCGCGTTTGCAATGCACTGTAGGGACCAAAACCTTGGAAACCCCCAAAAGTCACCCCATTTTGAAAACTACACCCCTCAAGGAATTTTTCTAGGGGTAAAGTTAGAATTTTGACCACACAGTTGTTTTGCTGAATTCATTGGAATTAGTCTGTAAAGGTGAAAATCTACTTTTTTCTGAAAAAACTTAGACATTTTTAATTTTTACAAGGCATAAAGGAGAAAAAGCACCCCAACATTTGTAAAACAATTTCTCCTGATTACTGAAGTATGCCATATGTGGTGATTAAATGCTGTTTGGACCCACAGCGGGGCTAAGAAGAGAAGGAGCGCTGTTTGGCTTTTGGAGCTCAAATATGGCTGAAATAGTTTTCGGGTGCCATGTAGAATTTGCAAAGCCCCTGAGAGACCAAAACAGTGGAAACCACACAAAAGTGACCCCATTTGGGAAACTACACCACTTAAGGAATCTATGTAGCAGTATAGTGAGCATTTAGACCCCACAGGTCTTTTGCAGAATTTATTAGAATTAGGCCGTGAAAATGAAAATCCAAATTTTTTCCACTATAATGTTGAATTTTTTCAATTTCACAAAGGATAATGGAGGAAAAAGCACCCCAACATTTGTAAAGCAATTTCTCCCGAGTACGGCAATACCCCCAAATGTGGTCATAAATGTTTTTTCATTAGAAATTAATTAACCCTTTCCGGACTGATCCATTTTTTTGCTTTTTCTTTTTCGTTTTTCACACCGCGCTTTTCAAGAGCCCTAACGTTTTTATTTTTCCGTCAATGGGAAAAGTTGTTTCTTTTGGACTTTAAATATTGATTTAATTTTTTTCACTAATAATAACTATTTTTCGGACTATAAGACGCACCCGACCATAAGACGCACGCAGGTTTTAGACAACAGAAAATAGGAAAAAAATTATTTGTTAAAAAAGAATTTATTCTGTTTCACCACATTCTGAGAGCCAAAACTTTTTTTATATTTTTTTTATCGATTGAGCGGTGTGATGGCTTATTTTGTTGCGGGACAAAATTAATTTATTTTTAACATTGTGCTTGGGGAAAAATGTGAAAAGATTTTTTTTTTTTTTTTTTACACATTTCATTAGTTCCCCTAGGGGACTTGAACCAGCGGCCACTTGGTTACATGTGGAATTACTGAAACAGTGTAACTACGCTCTTTCCCTAACTCCCATAGTAGTGAATGGCAGTTACGGAAGCAGCGTAGCGTGAGAGCTACGCTGTTTCCGTAACTACTGTTCAGTTCTACTGTTCAGTTCTATGGGAGTTACGGAACCAGCGTAGCTCAGTGAGTTACACTGTTTCAGTAACTCCACATGTAATCAAGTGGCCGGGAGAGCACAGAAAGCTAGAACAGGGTTTAGGGGGCCCCGTTCTAGAGATAGGTGCGGGTCCCAGAGGCGGGACCTGCATCTATCTGACATTTATGACATATCCTGTGGATATGTCATAAATGTCTTTCATAGAAAAGCCCTATAAATGCTGCGGTCGCTATTGACCACGGCATTTAACTAGTTAAAGTGGTTTGCCATAAAACACATGTATCCCCTATCCACAGAATAGGGGCTACATGTGAGATTGCTGTTGGTCCGACCGCTGGGACCCCCAGCAATAAGTAGAACAGGGGAGCGAAAGTCCCCCAAAGCGCTACATGAGAAGCCTGAATTTCCAGGTTCTCTGTCCGGCTTATCAGTTCTGCAGCTCCATAGAGATCAATGGAGAGCCGCTCGTGCATGCGCAGAAGAATCCCATTGATCTCTATGAAGCTGCCGGACACAGAACGCAGAAGTCACAGCTTCTCATGCAGCGCTCCTGGTAACTTTCGGTCCCGTTCTCCTTATGGATCACACTTGTATCTCCTATCCTGTGGATAGGGGATACATGTGTTTTATGGCACAAGCCCTTTAAACTGCCATGAACAGTGAAATTGCTGTTCCTGGCCGTTAGAGCAGCGTGTCAGAAGCGGACACCTGCAGTGTATGGAGCGGGCTCAGCGCGTGATCCCGCTTCATACATCATCCCAATCCTGCTCCATGATGTGCCGGCACGTCATGGGTTGGGAAGGGGCAAAGTAATGAAGCGGTCATGGCGCCCGCCGATGCTGGGTCCCTTGACTGCGGACTATAACACACAGTTTTAGCAAGATTTATTCTTGCTAAAAACTGCATCTTATAGTCCAAAAAATATGGTATTTGCTTTTGTTTTTACACATTTTATTAGTCCCCCTAGGGGACGTGAACCATCAATCAGTAGATAGCTGGTACAATACACTGCAATACTAATGTATTGCAGTATATTGTCATTTTTACAGGCTCCTGTAACAGCGCGATCGCCGTTCCTGTCCGTTGGTCCCGGGTGTCAGCTGTAATACACAGCTGACACCCTCAGCACATGACGCGGGCTCAGCGCGTGAGCCCGCTGCATACATCACCCCCCACACCACGACATGCTATTGTCGTGGTGTGCGAAGTCGTGGTGCGTGAAGGGGTTAATGTGCAGCAGATGGTGCAGAGTGAATATTAAAATTTTCCACTGATATGCCATTTTAGTGCACTATATGTTATGCCCACTGAAGACAAATACCTCATAAAATATTTCTGGGTTCTCCCGGGTATGGCAATGCCATATCTGTGTACATAAACTTCGGTTTGGGCACACAATAAAAAGCAGTGTTTGTTTATGTAACTTCTAACTTTTATTTTTACACTTTTATAAAACATTTTTATTATCTTTTTTTTCCTTTTTTCACTTGTCTCACTAGGGGACATTTAGACTTGCAGCGCTGATCGCTGCTAGAATACATTACACTACCTACGTAATGTATTCTAACTGTCATTGTGACGTGACAGTCACTCTGACAGGAAGCCTCTGAGGACCAGCCATCAGCTGGTCCTCATAGGCTCCCATAGATGGCAGCCTGGAGGCCATTGGCAAATGCATGTGGGGGCAGCTGATCTGCTCTAAACCTCTTAAATGCGGTAATCACAATCGACCGCCGCAGGTAAGGGGTTAATTCCCGCTGATCGGCGACAGGGAGAGCAGGGCAGACACCCTGCACAGTTAACCGCCGCTGCAGTGTATCGCCACGCGGCGGTTAAATGTTAAAGCGCTGACGTAACTGCATGCCCAGGTGTGCGAAGTTACTGCTCACCTGGACGTGCATTTACGCCAAGGTGTGGGAAGGGGTTAAAGTATTCAGTAAAATGTAAGAATGTACACATATACGGCATTTTGGTTTGAGTGTTTTTGTAGCGTTCTTAGTGTCAGTGATGTTTTTTTTTCAAAACGCAGCCTGTTCTGCGTTTTCGGATTTTTACAGTTTTTTACATTGGCTTCTCTATAGAACTTAAAAAATGTTGGGGAAAAAAATACATGTACAAAGTGTCAATAGAGAAGATACGCCATTAAAACGCATTTTAAAAAAACACCATTAAAAACGCATGAAAAACACATACTAATTTTTTTTAAACACTGGGGAAACAAAAGTGTGTGAAGCCCTTAGGTTTCCTTCTTATTGGCCTATAGAAGCAGGAAACCCTGTCCCAAAGAAAGGAAGGGTATTTGGTAGAAAATAAAAAGATTTATTACAGGGTCTGACTTTGGTTCCTTGAGCCCACCCTCCATCCATACAGAACATCAACTGCATTACATCAAATCCCTAGAATAGACCCTGAAATTAATTTAGAAACCAAACTGAGAACCCCAAAATTAATTTTGACTCCAGATTAAGACTCCAACCTTAATTCAGATCTCAGACTTAACCCCAAAATAAGTTCAGACCTCAGACTCAAACTTCCAAATTAATTCAAACTCCAGACTCAACCATAAAAGTGATTCAGACCCAAGAATCAGGCACCAATATTAATTTCAGACCCCAAACTGAGACAAACTGACATTCAGCCCGCTGAACAGTTGTTCTCCTTACTCTGAGTCTGGCTTTTCTTTGGTGGTCTTCCAAGAGGATGAAGCCAGGAGAGGAAGGGGTGGCACAGATGCCCCCCTATGATTCATTACTGGTTGCACCCCAGTGACCGTGATCGACAGGTAAATAGGTTATTTGTGAATTAACCTATAAGAATTAACCCCTAGTGGCAAGTGATTTTCTCTGAATGGGGTTGTCTTCTTCGGGACCATTATTCTGAAAACATGATCCCACTGGCGATCCTCCGTTACTCTGGGGGTTAGTTTAACCCTGATTCACACAGATTGTTCATACGGCCACGTAAATAAAGTCTATAATATTTGTGATTTTATGGGGTAATATAATAAAACATGTTTTTCAGGTAAGGCAGTAATAATGGCAGTAATAATACAAAGGCTCTTTAGATCTCCTCTGATATAAATGTCATCTTTCACAAAGTAAAGAATCCTATCTAGATCGTACCGGAAATACTGTCCCGTTTTGTAAGCATGTTTTCAGTACGGAACAGTATTACAGCGGGGAGGCAGTGACTCACAGCCGCATGGATGATTTTAGTGCTAGGAATATGGCTCCCTGAACTGTGTTCGGTCCGGGAAATAGGTCCGACATACGGTCCATATATCTTGGACCAAACACGGCCTTGTGAGGCAAGCCTAAATCTGTGTCAATAAATGATATACCACTTATTAATGCAAACTTTAAATCACACAGATACGGATTTATTATTGTAATCAATGGTAGGCAGATTTCACATGGATTTTGCCAATCCGTGTGAAGTCTGGAACATGCTACGCTGTTTCTGTAACTCCCAGGGTCGGAGTCAGCACCCGGTGAACCCGAGCAAGTGCCAGGGCCCACTACCCTTAGGAGGGCCGACTCGGCCGCTGGGTGCTGACGCTGCACCATATATGGACAGTGATGTCAGGAGGAAAGAAGGAGTCCCAGGCAGAGCGCTAGTGGCTGTACTCCAGGACTCCGTCTCTGGGGAAGCCCCTGACATCACTGTCCATATATGGACAGTGATGTCAGGAGGAGAGAAGGAGTCCCAGGCAGAGCGCTAGAAGCGGCGATGCTCCGAGACTCCATCTCTAGGGAGATGTTGTCAGGAGCAGAGCAGTGTCCCAGAACTTTGGCTCTAGGGTTGCCCCTGACATCACAACCATATATGGACAGTGATGTCAGGGGCTTCCCCAGAGCCGGAGTAACGGAGCAGAGCCTTTACTAGTGCTCTGCCCGGGACTTCAGCTCTGCTCTGGACATCACTATCCATATATGAGCAGTGATGTCAGGAGCAAAGCAGGAGTCCCAGGCAGAGTGGTAGTAGTGCTCTGCCCGGGTCTCTGGGGTTGCCCCTGACAACACTGTCCATATATGGACAGTGACGTCAGGGGCTTCTCTTGAAGCGGAATCCCCAGCCAGAGTGTCGGTAATTCTCTGACTTGGGGTTCCACTCCTAGAGGGAACCCCAAAGGAGTCACCGACAGGGAGGGGGTATGTATGGCACTATCATGGAGGGTGGCTGTGTGGCACTTCCAGGGAGGGGAGCTGGGTGGCACTACCTGGGAGGGGGGCTGTGTGGCACTACCAGGGAGTGGGGCTGTGTGGCACTAGCTGGGAGGGGGGCTGTGTGGCACTATCGGGGAGGGGGGCTGTGTGGCACTATCTACAGAGGGCACTAAATTTATGGTGGTACAAACTGTTGGCCTAACTTCTATATGGGGGCATAAACAGGGCCTAACGTCTATGTAGGGGCACAAAGGGAAATTTTCTGCCATTTTACAGCCGCCGTGAGTTCCCCGCAAAGGGGCCTACTAAGTCTGTGTCGCCCAAGGGCCCACATAAACCTGAAGCCGGCCCTGGTAACTGCCATAAACTACAATGGGACTTACGGAAAAAGCATAGCTCAGCGAGCTACACTGTTTTCTTCTTTATGGTCAGGAATCACATGTGTCAGCTGGCACAGAGAGGTAGAACGAGGTTTAGGGGGCCCTATTCTAGAGATAGGTGTGGGTCTCAGAGGTGGGACCCGCATCTATCTGAAATTTATTGCATATCCTGTGGATATGCCATAAATGTCCATGATGGCAAAGCCCTGTTAACTCTGCCGGCTTTGAGGTTCATTTCGCAGGACAATCCCACCAAAAATGGGATGTTTGGGAGCTATGAATACACCCTAAATCTGGCGCATTTTTTGGGTGTAAAAAAAGGTGGTGACCCATTTCAGAACGGATTTGAGAGTCATGTATTGTGAAAATCCCTCCAGCCCTGCAAATCATAAGGCAAAATGAGGAAAATTTGGAGTGGGAATTATACTGAGTGCTTTGGGCCACAATGATACACAAGTCCCAGTATCAGAATATAGAAAATATAATAACCGGATAATGGAACATGTCCAGGATCATAATAATAATAATAATAATAATAATAATAATAATAATAATAATAATAGTAATAATAATAATAATAATAATAATATATCTGAGTCTATTTTATAATAATGTCTGGGAAATGTGTGTTAGATGATGATATGTAATACATTATGGGACGTGTATTACGTGTTATATATTCTGTATGTTTCGTTCTAGGATCCTTATGTGCGTGATTTTATCTTCACAGCAGCATTTAGCTTTTCAGGTCTCTACAGCATCTTCCTGGCAGCACTTCTGTACACAGCATCCAGGGACGGCCGGTGTGTGCGTCTCACTAACTCGTTGCTATCTGTGCTAATGTTCCTCACTTTTATTAGCAGTATCCTTTGAAAGTGACCAAGTAATAATACGGGATTTAAAGGGAAAGTCCATTAAAAACCTCCAGTGTAATTATTTATTAGCTGCTTCTTCTGACTTCCTAATGAATAATTTTTATGTTCTGTTTGTTAAGCAGTGGATTAATATGTCCGGCCTTTGCCAAGAAAAAGGTGCTGCAGGGAGCGGGTGAGACTGATGGATCCTCTTATTCTTGTGTATCAGTCTTTGTCCCTCTCCAGTCTGTAGGTATGTTGGTGTTGAGTAAAGATGACACCACCAGCACTTCTACACTCTGTAAATTGCCTGGGAACATGACCGCCAGTGCCCAGCTATGAAAACACACATGAATAGTAGGCAGTTTGGAACTGGTCACAGACGGCAGACAACCGGAAAGGTTTGGTCTCACTTCTAGAATTTTTCCTTTATCTTGGGTGAAGTGTCCTATAAGATAAGTCCTCTCCCCCTACTCTTTGTCTGTTACTCCACTGTCCACAGAGAAAAATGTTGCTGAGATTGGTGACTGTCTCTTATACATGTCACTTAAATGGGTTCTCCACTTCGCACTATTCCTACTTGTTAGAAGGGTCCCTTGACAACAAACTGACCACAAAGTGTCCCTATACTGGGACCCCCAGTGATCAGCAGTAATCTGATGGAAAACCTGGCGGTAAGTGTCCAATTTCCCTACAGCACCCCCACAGGACAAATTAACCATGGCACAGCGCCAATTTATATCAATGGGTTGCCTGTGTAATGCAGGACAGGTCCTGCAGAGAGTGAGACGCTCTTTGTTACTGCTCTCCACTCTGTCAAAGAAATAAGGATCCCGATCAGAGGACCCCTCTATTAACCCATAATTCCCTAATAGGGTACACTGTATCTGAAAATGTTTTTGTCTAAACTGGCAACCCCTAAAGTCCATTGTATGATAAGTCTTTTTCATATATATGTCCTAATATAAGATTAGGGTTAGCATGCAAATCTGCTGCAGTTGCAATGTACATGTACCAGTGAGTACGGTATATAGTATGTATAGTATATGTATAGTATGGTATGTATGTTTTACCATTCAGCATAAACTTCTAGCACCAAACCTCCTCCTTACCTTGATCCTGTATTAGGGCACGGAAAAGGTATTTAGATGCCCCTGCAGATTAGTCAAATGGCATGTAGAATGAAATCAAAACAACCTTACTTTATAATAAAATAAATTTAACCCATCCCCTTTGTCGTAAGTTTACGTCAAGGAAAGCTAGTGCTTCCTGCAAAATGTCGTCAAACAGGGAAGCGGTTAGGGTATGTGCACACGGTAGCTGGCTTTTACGTCTGAAAAGACAGACTGTTTTCAGGAGAAAACAGCTGCCTCATTTCAGACGTAAAAGCTCCTCCTCGCATTTTGCGAGGCTTCTCTGACAGCCGTAAATTTTGAGCTGTGCTTCATTGAGTTCAATGAAGAACGGCTCAAATTACGTCTGAAAGAAGTGCCCTGCATATAATGTGTCCTGCACTTCTTTTGAGGAGGCTGTATTTTTAGTCGTAGTTTGACAGCTGTCAAACGACGACGCGTAAATGACAGGTTGTCTGCACAGTACGTCGGCAAACCCATTCAAATGAATGGGCAGATGTTTGCTGACGTATTGTAGCCCTATTTTCAGACGTAAAACGAGGCATAATACGCCTCGTTTACGTCTGAAAATAGGTTGTGTGAACCCAGCCTTACTGTGTAAAAATACACAGTTACAAAGATGACTGCTGTTCCTAACAGCAGGCCATCTTTACACAATGCCCAGGGGTGTGTAGCAGCCATGTATTGATGAGAAGATGGCGGTGGTGCTACCCCCCCCCTCCCGATGGCTACAATTGGTCGGTCTACATAGACCGACCAATCCCAGCCATTGTAGGTGTTTCAAACACCCGCCACATTCTGGTTAGGAACGGTGAGAAGAGCTGGTTTGACCGTCTGAGGCCTTCCCGTCTTGCAATCCTGCTGAGTCATCTGCATCCTGCTGCTGTGGTCATCATCATCATCATCTGTGCTGCTGCAGATTTTTTTTTTTCTTAGTCGCACAACTAGTTCAGTTCCTAAATTTCCCAGCCCCTGTCCCTGTACTCGTCCCCCTCCCCCTTTTTACGTTCTACGGCCACTGAGTGCAGATCAGTTACCGCCATCACTGAACGGCCTCGATGCTCAATTTTTGCCACAGAACTTTTTTTTTCTCTTTTCTGCACTCCCTGTGTGCGCCCTGCGGCCACTGAGCGCTGATCAGTGACTGCCATCACTGACCAGCATCTGTGGTCATTTTTTTGATGCAGGTTTTTTTTTTTGCCTTTTTCTATCCACACAAATTTACTGTGTGCATCCTGCAGCCGCTGAGCACTGATAAGTGATCACCATCACTGATCGTAATCTGTGTTAAATTTTTGGCGCAGGTTTTTAATTTTTTTTGACATTTTTCTATCCACACAAATTTACTGTGTGCATCCTGCGGCCGCTGAGCACTGATAAGTGACCACCATCACTGATTGTAATCTGTGTTAAATTTTTGGCGCAGGTTTTTTATTTTTTTTGGCCTTTTTTTACTGCACTATTTACCTGTGTGTGCCCTGCGGCCACTGACTGCTGAGTCTATAATCAGCCTCAGTGGTAATTTGTTGACGCAGGTTTTTTCAGCCTTTTTTTCTTTTAATTTTTCTACCCGCACCAATTCCCTGTGTGCGTTCTGCGGCCGCTGAGCGCTGATCAGTGACCGCCATTACTGATTGGCATCTGTGCTCATTTTTTGGCGCACATTATATTTTTTTGGCCTATTTTTACTGCACCATCTTCTTGTGTGCTGAGTCTATAATTATGAATACCTATACCAAAACCAGGCCAAATATTCCATATAATGATCTATACATATCAATATATAAGCACAATCCCTATATATATATATATATATATATATATATATATATATATATATATATATATAAAAAATATATATATATATATACTACCATATAAATACTGTAATAACATGAGGTACCATGCAAAAATATTTTTATTTTATTTAATCACAAATAATAAAAACAATGGCCAGCACGAACTAAAACAATAACAAAAAAGTTTAAAACAACATGGTGGTGGTGGGGGGACTACAACATCCAGAGCAGCTTATCACACCAGTACAGTACAAAAAATAGCAGCAAATAAAACAGCGTATCACATGAAATGGCAATACATATTGCACAAAGAGACAAGAAGTGTATACAGTGTAACAGTGTATATTACTGTTTATCAGTGCTGTCTCAAAAAATATAAGATGTCTAAAACATGGATATCGCTAGGTTAAGATACCAACCACTGTGCTGCATAGTGAGTCCCAAATATAACCAAACCAATACCACAGAACCCTGACGCGCGTTTCGCCGTCAGCTTTTTCAAGGGGTGTTGTGTGGTGGGATGGATAAATCTTTTATAGGGAGTAGCTGATATAGGTAGTAGCTGTTATTGGTCAAAACACCAAAATGGGAAAGAGCTTACCTGTCTATTCAAATTAAATTTCTTTCCACTTCATAACAAAATCAGCTCCTTTGTCACCAAACTCAGGATTCCATATGTTTCCTGGCTGAGTAGGAAGAATTTGTTGTCTATGTACTGTATATCCTCCTATATATATATATATGTATATATATATATATATATATATATATATATATATATATAGAATCCAGGCTCTCCCCATTAGTGTCCCCAATAACTATTTCTCCAGATTAAATAGTCTCTCACTCACTTTCTTTAAAAAGAAAAACTCCCAAGGCTAGCATCCTCCCGTCTGACTTTGTCAAATGATGGAATAGCCCTCACCAACCGAGCCATATTACAAAGACAATCAATTAATTTGATGGTCACAACTAGTTAATCCTTATGTCGACAAAGAACAGCTTCTGGGTAATCAGGTCCAGCATCTTTACTAGGTAAAATCTCCTGTACCTAGAAAGAATACTCTGTTGGTGACCGAACTAGGGATATGCTGAGGGTCTGCCACCCCCCCCCCCCCCCCACTCTGTACTCTTCCTTATTTTTTACATGTATCAGTCTTATGGAATTATTTATGCAGTGTGAAGTCTCTGATTTGGTGAAATCTCCAACCACGCTGCAACTTTACGTTTTTTTGCCGATCAAGATTTAGCCCCACCAAATAACGTACAAAATTTTTATTTTGCAAATACTTGCCAGAAATGTAAGAAATCCCAACAGAACCCCTGTCCTGACCCCGTGTGGTTAGAAAATGACACACTGTTTCCATCTTCACCCATGAAGATTCTATATAAATTGGTCTTCTAGATAATAGAATTTCCCTGCCTAAATACATAGCAGATTGGGAATCTCAACTTCAACTGTCCTTTAAACACACTAAAACTGGATAATTTTTGTCTCATTCACATGGGTTCTCGAGATGCATTAGTCTGCAAGAAAATCCATATAAAACCACTTCCAGATGGTACAGAACCCCAGTCTTCCTACACAAGATTGTCCTCTCCTCCACAAGTAATTTCTGGAAATGTGGCAATTGTCCCGACACGGTTACGCACATATGATGGGACTGTCCTTAATTAAACAATACTGGGCAGACACTGAAACCTATATACATAGGATCTGCTCGACATAGAACTAACACCAGAACTTCTTACTCTGGCTCCCACAACCCGGTTTCAAACCTAACACCAAAACCTCCCAACCTTCATGATCTCTGCAATCAAACTCCTTAGTCCAACGAAATTAAGAGAGACAGTGCCCCCTAATATCGATAATATGACACCAAATATGTAGAAAGGAAGAACTGGCAGGTTGGTAAATCAAAAACAGACATAGATTTTTGACAACCTGGCAACCAAGGTTAGACTTTGTAACGGTTGCCGCTCCCTGCAGCCGCTGTATACTTACCGCACCGCGGTGTCCTCTGGCTCCTGGCCAACGCCGCATCCCTCCATTACACCAGCTGGTCGCAGTCTCCATCACCGCCACTATCCTCCTGCACTTATTAGTGCACATGTGCTGACCCTCCTACACTTAAAGGGCTAGTGCGTGCCTAATTATCCACCCAGCTTTTCCAGGGTATAAATCATTGCCTGAGCTATTTGGTTCCTTCTAGCTTGCTAGTGATATCCTGCTGATCGTTTGTGTGGATTTCCTGTGATTGACCTCTGCCTGTACCTTAGACTATCCTTGCCTGCCGCCTGCCTTAACCTCTTGTTTTTGACCTGTGATAAACCTCTGCTGTCTGCCATGACCTTTTGCTCGATCAACCGTGAGTGCCTGTTTGCCGCCTGCTCTGATCTGTGCTATACCTTACCCTGCATACGACCTCCCGATTTTAGTACTACGCCTGTATACGTTGGCCATTACCAGGGAAGTCTGCGCTGGGGGTATTAACCTGTGGTCCCCCTTCAGAAAATCCAGATCCCTGTATAGTGGTTAAAGGGTAAAACCTGGGGTCCCTTAGGACTCCACTTTGTAGTTTAGCTGTACGTCAAATCCCTTGGTGACAATGTGGATTCCCACCACCCTCTAGAGGCCCCTTGATGGTCTCACTATCCATGGCCCCATGACAGACTTCATGATTGGAAGGACCTAAATTACTTCTGTATTGCATGTACACTGTACCGAATGTTTTTCATGCCATATCCTATCTGTTGGGCCCAGCTCTAGGGAAAGGTCTTTTTACTACTTTTGAAATTTGGTCCATGCTCTCATTTGGCTGTTCAGGTATCAGCTGCCCAAATCTCGAAACTACATTTCCACCAACCTCTAAGGTAGTGAAAGCTCTTTATGTGTTTTTTTGTTGTCTTTTAACCATTTTTTTTAACCATAATAGACTCATACCTTCCTCTTAAAAAAGAAAAGGAGATACACTATATGTCCCTGCAAATTTTTTCTAATATTATTGCATATTCCCCTCCCCTATTGGGGATATTCTTCTTCTGTATTTGAGTATACCAGCAAGTTGATTGGATGAAAGATTCCCTGTATCAACATGGCCTGCATGTCGTGTATTCCTTGCCTACATGTGAATTGTAATTTTCTACCTCAATCCCATAGGAGCAGAAGATGATTGATCACAGTATTAAGGCTGGTAGAACATGGAGAGCTCATCCAGGACAATGATCAGGAGCCTGCTTTAGCAGGCACAGAATTGTGGGCTTGGGGACAGGGTGCCATGCGTCTGACTGTGGTAGAACATTATAGCAGGTAGTGCCCCCTTCTGGAGCTGAGCGCATGAAAAACTGATAATAAAGCCCCATGCACACGACCGAAGCTCTGTGCACGGTCCGTGATTACGGGCACTGACGGGCCGCGTAGTGTCATCCGTGGGCCATCCGCAAATCGTGAACCGTGCACACATTGATTTCAATGAGCCCAGACGGCAAATGTGGCCCGTATAGTGACATGTCCTATTTTTTTGCAGTCCGGGCTCCGGGCAATAGACGGACCATGGGAACCACAGTTGTGTGCATTGGCCCATAGGTTAACATGTGTTTTATACTATCCACAATTGCTGCTCCGCAATTGCCGATAGTATACGGCCGCAAATGCACGCTCATGTGGATGACGCCTGAGGCCCTATTCACATGACAGGGATTCCCGGACGTCGAACGGCCGTTTTTTGAACGGCCGTCACACGGCCGCAGTAGGAACATTAGACCTTGTAGACACTGAATCGTTTAGGGAAAGTGTCAGGGACTGCAAAGGTTAAGTAAAGGAGTTAACATATACAAAAAATGCCCAGGACGAGGATTGGTTTACAAGGGGTAACAGGGGCGTGGTAAAGGTAATATAAGTGTGGGATCTGGGGCAGAACGCCCTCTTACCTTCAGCTTCAGCGTGAGGAACATCCTTCAGTTGGAGCTGGAAGATCTTGCATCAGTGGAAGTCCTATTTCCAGAGGGCTGAAGATCTTTTGAGCCAGGTGGCACAGCGGGTGGCCTCAGAAGGGACTGCCTGGCTAGAATCCCTGTTGGCAAGAGGAAGACGGAAAGAGGTGGATCCGGTAGTGGAACAGCCTGCAGCGGCTAACCGTGGTAGGCCGCAGCACGTAATCCGCCCACCTGCCCGTTTTAGCCCCAGCCCTGTCCATACCCATGGTCGTGCAGTAAGCCTAGTTCATCCGGCGCTTAGTTGCGGGTGTAGTACCGCCTTCCCCCCCCTCCCCTGCGTCGCGCGGACATTCCTCCCCACAGTGCTAGGAGGGCTGCTGTTAAACTGGCATCTGCTCGGTACAACCCCCCGCAGACGGAAGCTGCGGATCGGGATGCAGTGCGCAGCGTACCTGCACATGGGGTGAGTGAAGTAGGTCCAGGGGATTGGTCCCACATGGTTGCCTACCACGAGGCTTGTGCGCTGGAGCTGGGGATGACGTCATCGCTCACTGCTATGGCCTCTGCTCAACCGGAAGTGGTTGGAGCGGAGCTGGGATTTCCGGTTCAGCGTCGGGCAGGAAGCAAGATGGGGGCTCGCATAAGAGGAGGAAGGGTCCTGAGACAAGGAAGGAGACATGGAGCTGGGCCTTGCTTCATGCAAGCAAGTGCAGCTGGGGATGACGTCATCGCTCACTGCTATGGCCTCTGCTCAACCGGAAGTGGTTGGAGCGGAGCTGGGATTTCCGGTTCAGCGTCGGGCAGGAAGCAAGATGGGGGCTCGCATAAGAGGAGGCAGGGTCCTGAGAGAGGAGGAAGGGTCCTGAGACAAGGAAGTAGTGTGCAGCCTGGCCCTGTCGCTCGGGTTTCCGCTGCAGCATGCGCTTTATATCCTTTGCCAGCTGGTCCTACAGGCTCCTTCCCACAGAGTAGGGTAGGAGAGTAGGACTGGTTGTAGGGATGGTAGTGCTAGGGGAAGTGTTCGTACTGTTTGCCCTTCTTCTGCCTTGTTTGATCTTTCTTTCACAGGTCCAGTGAGGAAGCGTTCCAGAAAAGGGAGGAAACGTTGTTCTGGCAAGCATTGTCACCATGGCCATCGCAGACGTCACAGGTCCGGTAGAGAAAAGGCGCATGAATGGCGGTCTTCGTCATCTTCCAGAGATTTACCCTCCTCCTCTTCTTCATCCTCCTCGTCCGATTGGCCGCATTCATCAAGGAAATCTTTGTGGACGCAGAGACCCGGTCGACGTCAGGAGGTGCGTCATTTGTCATTGTTCCTCCTGCCGGTATGGTTGGGGAGGTTCAGGCTGTGACTCCGGTGTCCCTGCAAGTGGACGAATTATCCTCGGGAGTCGGCGGGACCTCTGGGAATGGTGAGTCAGCATGCGGTGACGCATGGCTTAACAAAACTGTATTATCTGGAAATGATTTGGTTTCTGTGTTAAAAGCCGTGGTGGCTGGCTTAAGTGCAAATGAGGGAGCGTCAGTTCCCTCTGTTCCAACAGGGGGGGGGGGGTGAAGCCCTTGTCTGAGAGAGAGGATAATTTATCGAGTTTGACGTTTAGGGATTCTTTGTTTTGTGGGGTCGCTCCTCTCGGGACTCATTTGTCAGCGGAGACCAAAGAAAAAATGTGGAAAAATGGTTTCCGTTGATCAAGTGACGATCAATTAGAGAGAGGTTCAGACAAGAAGTTTAGAGTTGCAAAGACTTTTGGCAACTGGATACAGGGTTATTCTACCCTGGCCCATGTTATTTGCCAGCGCTACCCTGAGAAGGGGGCCGAAATGTTTGTGTATTTTGACACAATTTTTAGCGCCCACAGGTTGCACGGTGGTTCAGCCTGGTGGTGCTACGACAAAGAATTTCATCGCCGTTTGGCTTTGACGCCTGATATTGGTTGGGTGTCAAAGGCAACTGATGTTTGGCTGCAACTTATTTTACCGCAAAGTAGCAGACAGGCTCGCCCCTTTCCAAGTGCGGCCGTGGCTCCGTCCCCAGAACTGCGGCCGCTCGACCCACTGGAGCCTGTTGGCTCTACGAGGATCAATGCCGGTTCTTTGCCACGTGCAAATTCCGACATGAATGCTCCGTCTGTGGGGGCGCTCATTCGGTGCTCAGGTGTTTCCGGAGAGGTAAGCAGCCTATCAAGGCACCTCCTTCCGGCGCAGCAGAGAACGCCGGTGAGCGATCTCGAGATGGAGCTGTGGTTAGAGCGCTACCACAGGAAGCGGGAGGCTGAGGTGCTCACTAGCGGTTTTTCGTACGGTTTTGTTATTCCGTTTGAATTTTTGAATTCTTTCACTGGGCGGGCAGTTTGTCAGGAACCCGAAGTGTCAAGCGTGGATTTGCAACTGTTCACGGATGCAGCTGGGAGCGATGGGTTTGGGGCAATCTTGGGCCAGAGTTGGTGTAGGTCCCCTTGGCCTTCTCATTGGAATGATTTAGGGTTAGTACGTAATTTGACGTTGCTGGAACTTTTTCCAATCATAGTTGCTATAGACTTGTGGGGACATAGGTTGGTGCATAAGCTGATTATATTTTGGACTGATAATATGGCTGTTGTGCATATGGTGAATGGCTTGTCGTCCAGTTCCTTGTCTGTGCTAGCATTGTTACGTTACTTGGTTTTGAAGTGTTTACAGCTGAACATATGGTTTAGTGCGAAACATGTTCCGGGGGTTTGTAATGTGATGGCCGATGCTTTGTCTCGTTCGCAGATGTCCTTTTTCCGGGAATTGCACCCAGCAGCTTTGGCAGAAGGGGAGTTTCCCCCTCTTCACTTGTGGGCCCTGGTCGAGGAGATTTTGTGAGTCTGTTGAAGGGATTTTGTAGTACCGTTGACTTGGAGCAGTCATTGCAGAGCATGGGATCGGTGGTTGGAATCTGCGGGGGGTAACTTTCCGTCACTTGATCGTTGTCACCTTGATTTCACTCTCGATTTTCTGGTCAGGCTGCGTCAGGATGGTGGTAGTGCGGCCACGGCTAGTAAACATTTAGCAGGGGTGGCCTTTATGTTAAAATTGTGGGGAGTCAGGGATGTAACTAAAGAGTTTGTAATACGACAGACGCTTAAGTGTTGGAAGAAGGAGGTGGTTTCTCGCGATACGAGACGGCCAGTCTCGTTCGCGCTGTTAGGCCGGATTTTGTCCACTTCATGTTATGTTTGCCGGGATGTGTATGAATGTTCTTTGTTTGTCGCGGCTTTTTCATTGGCTTTCTTTGCAGCGTTGCGTGTGGGTGAATTGGTTCCGCCCAGTGTTAACAAACAGGGCGGACTCTCCGGGCCTGATGTCGTGGTGTTGGGTGATTCCCTTCGGGTTTGTGTTAGACGGTCTAAGACTGACCAAATGGGGAGGGCTTCCTGGTTGTCTGTAGGGAGGGTTGGGGTTCGTATTGCCCTGTTGCATTGGTTAAAAAATGTTTATTCTTTCGAGTGGTTTACAGTTTTTAGTACACAAAAATGGTTCTCCATTATCTCGTTTTCAATTTGAAGCAGTCTTTAAGGCTAGTTTGAGACAACTGGGGCTGCTGCCTAGCGAATTTGGTACTCATTCTTTCTGGATTGGCGTTGCCACTGAAGCGGACGCTTTTGGCTTGGACTCAGGCGCTATTATGCGCTTGGGTAGATGGAGCTCTAATAGTTATAAGTCTTATGTTAGGCCGGATTTGGTTTGTAGTTGCTGTGTCTTTTCTTTGATATTTCTTGTATTTCCTTACCCATCATTCCCTTCCCCTGTCTAGCCCCTCTCCCCCCCCTAGTTTGTTTTCACTTATTTCTTGTTGCCGCTTGTGTCATTACCTATTTCCCGTCTTTCATATTATTAAGTTGCTCGATTTTCTTTCTCATCAGGGTCTCGCTGCCCCCAGATATGGATCATGCGGCACTCCTACGTGCTGTACGGAGGCCTCTTGGCCCGTATGTAATGGCAGGGGGTAGGGAGACGGACAAGTGAGCCCTAATCTACCCGCCACTCTGTCCCTGCCTACTTGCAACGACCCGCCCTAGGCGACGGGGTACAACTGGGTGGCGGTCCCTGTGCTCAGTAAGTGCACGACAAACACGACAAACATACAAAGGAACACAAGCAAGAAAAAGGGGTCGTTGCCCACGGCAACACCGTGAGCAACCAGAGTGGTGAACGAGCCGAGTCAAGCCAGGAGTGTGCGAGGTACAAAACGAAAAGCAGAAGAGTAGTCGGTAAGCCAGGGTCTGTATGGAGCAGGATCAAAAATAGCAGGAGCTGTAGCTGGGCCAGGAAACCACAAGGAAAGAATCACAAGCACCGAGGGACAGGAAGTGCAGGCTTAAATAGACCGAGGGCGGGAGCTAGCTGAGTCTGGCCAGGTTACGATAGGTTCTCCCACTCCTAAGCCTGCCAGCCTGAATGGTGGAAGCAGGAGTCAGTCTCAGGGATGTATTCTCAGGTGCTGACTGATTAGTTCTGGGAGTTAACCCCGAAGCTGTGCCTGGCAGATCCTTTACAGTACCCCCCCTTTTATGAGGGGCCACCGGACTCTTTCTAAGTGGACCTGGCTTACTGGGGAAACGCAGGTGGAACCTCCTGACCAATACCCCAGCGTGAACATCCCGGGCGGGTACCCAAGTCCTCTCCTCGGGCCCGTATCCTCTCCAATGGACCAGGTACTGGAGGGAGCCTTGGACCATCTTGCTGTCCACAATCCTGGCCACCTCGAATTCCACCCCCTCAGGGGTGAGGATGGGAACAGGAGGTCTCCTCGAGGGAGCCAAGGACGGGGAGCAGCGTTTGAGGAGGGAGGCATGAAACACGTCGTGTATCCGGAAAGACGGGGGTAACTCCAGCCGGAAGGAGACAGGATTGAGGACCTCAATGACCTTATACGGCCCAATAAACCGGGGAGCAAACTTCTTGGACGGAACCTTGAGACGCAAGTTCCTAGACGACAACCACACCAGATCCCCGACCATAAACAGGGGGTTAGCAGAACGTTTTTTATCAGCCTGAGTTTTTTGTACGCTCTGGGACACCTCTAGGTTTTTCTGAACCTGGGCCCAGACTGTGCACAGTTCCCGATGAACGACCTCTACCTCGGGATTGTTGGAACTACCAGGTGAAACGGAGGAGAACCGTGGATTAAACCCAAAATTACAAAAAAAAGGAGAGACTCCTGACGAGTTACTGACCCGGTTATTAAGGGAAAATTCGGCGAGGGGAATGAAAGAGACCCAATCAAATTGACAGTCAGAGACAAAACACCTTAAGTATTGTTCTAGAGATTGATTAGTCCTCTCCGTTTGGCCGTTGGTTTCAGGATGGAAGGCAGAGGAGAAGGACAGATCAATCCCCAACTTCATACAGAAGGCTCTCCAAAACAATGAAACAAATTGTACCCCTCTGTCCGAAACAATATTGACAGGGACCCCATGGAGACGCAGGATGTGTTTGACAAACAAGGTAGCCAATGTTTTGGCGTTGGGTAGTTTCTTGAGGGGCACAAAGTGGCACATCTTACTGAAGCGGTCCACCACCACCCACACCACCGACTTGCCTTGGGATGGAGGCAAATCGGTGATAAAATCCATGGAGATATGTGTCCAAGGTCTCTGGGGAATGGGCAACGAACGCAGTAAGCTCGCTGGTCGGGACCTGGGAGTCTTGGACCTAGCACAAACCTCACAAGCGGCGACGTAGGCCTTAACGTCTTTAGGCAACCCAGGCCACCAATAATTTCTGGTAATGAGGTGTTTGGTACCCAGGATGCCTGGATGGCCAGATAGTGCGGAGTCATGATTTTCCCTAAGTACCCTTAGCCGGAATTGCAGGGGAACAAACAGCTTGTTCTCAGGAAGGTTCCCGGGAGCTGCACCTTGATCAGCAGCAATATCAGAGACTAAATCAGAATCGATCGAGGAAATGATTATACCTGGAGGCAAAATACAAGCAGGATCTTCCTCCGAAGGAGGGCTGGCCATGAAGCTACGCGACAGTGCATCAGCCTTAATATTTTTAGACCCAGCCCTATAGGTAACCAAAAAATTGAATCTGGTAAAAAATAACGCCCATCGAGCTTGTCTCGGGTTTAGCCTCTGGGCAGATTCTAGGAAAACCAGATTCTTGTGGTCAGTAAGGACCGTTACCTGGTGCCTAGCCCCCTCCAGGAAGTGGCGCCACTCTTCAAATGCCCATTTAATGGCTAAGAGTTCGCGGTTGCCAATATCATAGTTACTTTCAGTTGGCGAAAACTTCCTGGAGAAGTAGGCACAGGGGCGGAGATGGGTGAGGGACCTGGTACCCTGGGACAAGACAGCCCCCACTCCCACCTCAGATGCGTCAACTTCCACGATAAATGGCTCCATTTGGTTGGGCTGAACCAGCACCGGGGCCGAGACAAAGCACTTCTTAAGGACCTCAAAAGCCTGGACAGCCTCAGGAGGCCAGTGGAGGAGATCAGCACCTTTGCGAGTGAGGTCCGTAAGGGGCTTAGCGATGACCGAGAAGTTAGCAATAAATCTCCTGTAATAATTAGCGAACCCCAAAAAACACTGTAACGCCTTCAGGGAGGCAGGTTTGACCCATTCCGCCACACCCTGAACCTTGGCGGGGTCCATGCGGAATTCATGAGGAGTGAGGATTTGACCCAAAAATGGAATCTCCTGTACCCCAAACACACATTTTTCGGTTTTGGCAAACAGTTTGTTTTCCCGAAGGACCTGGAGCACCTTCCTGACATGCTCAATGTGGGAGGACCAGTCCTTGGAAAACACCAGTATGTCATCAAGGTACACTACCAGAAAAACCCCCAGGTAATTTCTCAAAATCTCATTTATGAAATTCTGGAAGACCGCAGGGGCATTACACAACCCAAAGGGCATGACGAGGTATTCAAAATGGCCTCCGGGCGTGTTAAACGCAGTCTTCCACTCATCCCCCTCTTTGATGCGAATAAGGTTATACGCCCCCCGTAGATCCAATTTAGAAAACCATTGGGCCCCCTGAACCTGATTAAAGAGATCAGGAATCAAAGGAAGGGGATACTGGTTCCTTACCGTGACCTTATTCAGGCTACGGTAGTCAATGCATGGCCTAAGACCACCATCCTTCTTCCCCACGAAGAAGAAGCCAGCACCTACCGGAGAAGAAGAGGGACGAATGTAACCCTTGGCCAGGGATTCCTGGATATACACTCTCATAGCTTCACGTTCGGGACAAGAAAGATTAAATATCCTACCCTTAGGAAGCTTAGCTCCTGGTACCAATTCGATAGCGCAATCGTATTCTCTATGAGGAGGTAACACTTCGGAGGCCTCCTTAGAGAAAACATCAGCGAAGTCCTGAACAAACTCGGGTAGCGTATTCGCCTCCTTAGGGGGAGAAATAGAATTAACAGAAAAGCATGACGTACAACATTCATTACCCCATTTGGTTAGCTCCCCAGTATTCCAGTCAAACGTGGGATTATGCAACTGCAACCAGGGAAGACCTAGAACCAAATCGTACGATAATCCCTGCATCAACAGTACAGAGCATTGCTCCAAATGCATGGAGCCAACAAGGAGTTCAAAAACAGGGGTATGCTGTGTAAAATAACCATTAGCAAGAGGAGTGGAGTCGATACCCACTACCGGGACAGGTTTAGGCAAATCAATCAGAGGCATAGCAAGGGACATAGCAAATTCCACAGACATGATATTAGTAGAGGACCCTGAATCCACGAAGGCACTGCCGGTAGCAGACCTACCACCAAAAGAGACCTGAAAGGGAAGCAAGATCTTAGTACGTTTCATATTTACGGGAAATACCTGTGCGCCCAAGTGACCTCCCCGATGATCACTTAGACACGGAAGTTCTCTGGCTGCAATCTTACGCTTAGGACAGTTGTTCACTTGATGCTTGTCGTCCCCACAGTAGAAGCAGAGACAATTCTTCCTGCGGAATTCTCTACGTTGTTGGGGGGACACGGAGGCCCCGAGTTGCATAGGTATCTCTGAATCTTTCGGGGAGGAACGAAGCAACGGAGCTTCGGGAGGCATCATGGGGGAGTCGGAGGAGAAAACACATAAACGTTCACGTTGTCGTTCCCTGAGACGTCGGTCAAGTCGTACCGCTAAAGCCATAACCTGGTCTAGGGAGTCAGAAGAGGGATAGCTAACTAGCAGGTCTTTCAGGGCATTCGACAGACCCAACCTAAACTGGCACCTTAAGGTAGGGTCATTCCACCGAGAAGCTACGCACCACTTCCGAAAGTCAGAGCAATACTCCTCAACAGGTCTCTTACCCTGACGTAAGGTCACCAGCTGACTCTCGGCAAAGGCAGTCCTGTCAGTCTCGTCATAAATAAGTCCGAGAGCAGAAAAGAAACAATCAACGGAGGAAAGTTCAGGGGCGTCAGGAGCCAAGGAGAAGGCCCACTCTTGGGGCCCTTCCTGGAGCCGGGACATAATTATACCCACCCGCTGGCTCTCAGAACCTGAGGAATGAGGCTTTAAACGAAAGTAAAGCCTACAACTCTCCCGAAAGGAGAGAAAAGCCCTCCGGTCCCCTGAGAACCGGTCGGGCAACTTGAGGTGGGGTTCAAGAGGTGCGGTGAGGGGAACTACCAGGGTAGCATCAGGCTGGTTGACCCTCTGAGCCAGGGCCTGGACCTGTAGGGAGAGACCCTGCATTTGCTGAGCCAGGGTCTCACAGGGATCCATAGTGGTGTCAGGGACCAGGGGTAGACTAGGTATGGGCTTGTGATTATGTAATGGCAGGGGGTAGGGAGACGGACAAGTGAGCCCTAATCTACCCGCCACTCTGTCCCTGCCTACTTGCAACGACCCGCCCTAGGCGACGGGGTACAACTGGGCGGCGGTCCCTGTGCTCAGTAAGTGCACGACAAACACGACAAACATACAAAGGAACACAAGCAAGAAAAAGGGGTCGTTGCCCACGGCAACACCGTGAGCAACCAGAGTGGTGAACGAGCCGAGTCCAGCCAGGAGTGTGCGAGGTACAAAACGAAAAGCAGAAGAGTAGTCGGTAAGCCAGGGTCTGTATGGAGCAGGATCAAAAATAGCAGGAGCTGTAGCTGGGCCAGGAAACCACAAGGAAAGAATCACAAGCACCGAGGGACAGGAAGTGCAGGCTTAAATAGACCGAGGGCGGGAGCTAGCTGAGTCTGGCCAGGTTACGATAGGTTCTCCCACTCCTAAGCCTGCCAGCCTGAATGGTGGAAGCAGGAGTCAGTCTCAGGGATGTATTCTCAGGTGCTGACTGATTAGTTCTGGGAGTTAACCCCGAAGCTGTGCCTGGCAGATCCTTTACACCGAATTTAGGCGTTTCCCAGGCTAATGTCCACTGGAAAAGGGTCCGGGGAGTACGGTGGGTGCAGAACCTGCCAGAAATAGTGGCGATTAGCAAGCACACGGATGGACCTGTTGTCCTTATAGTACACGCTGGGGGGAATGGCATTGGTCAGGTAAAAATGGCTGAATTGTTGTCATTAATTCGCACTGATCTGGCGCACTTTCAACAACTTTATGCGTGGTGTGTGGTCCGAAAATGTGGCGCGTACAGTTTGGTGGGGTGCCAGGGACATGTCGGCTTTGGACAGAGTGCGCAGGTTACTCAGCGTGCGGGTGTCGCGTTATGTTCGCTCCATAGGTGGAGTGGGATTGCAGCATCAGTCCTTGGAAGGGGATAACGCAGATTTGCTTACGCCGGATGGAGTGCATCTGAATGATATCGGGCGCGATATCTTCCTTTTGGACCTGTTGGATGGTGCCGAGCGGGGAATGGCCCTGCTTAGTGGGGGTGGTCGGGGGACTGAGTAGGTTTCTCAGTTCCCCTCCTTGGCGGAAACGTCCGGCTATGAAGGCGGATTTAGAACCATACATACCTGATGGATAACAGCGATCATCGGCATTACAGGATAAGAGGAGAAAGGATATAAAGATGTCTTCATGCCACGTCCACATTTCCACAAAGAAGATGTCTGAGTTTTATTATAAGTTAAATAATGGTGTAAGGTCCTGGGCAGGTAAGGTTGGTAATATATCCAGGCAATCTTGTAGACACTGAATCGTTTAGGGAAAGTGTCAGGGACTGCAAAGGTTAAGTAAAGGAGTTAACATATACAAAAAATGCCCAGGACGAGAATTGGTTTACAAGGGGTAAGAGGGGCGTGGTAAAGGTAATATAAGTGTGGGATCTGGGGCAGAACGCCCTCTTACCTTCAGCTGCAGCGTGCGGAACACCCGCCCTCCCTCCCCTTGGTTTTTGGTTTTCGGGTTTCTGCGGTTATTTTCTTGTTCTGGCGCTTTTTCTGGTTTCTTTTGCAGATGTCACAGCCGGCGGAAAAGTACGGCTATGAAGGCGGATTTAGAACCCTACGTGCCTGATGGATAACAGCAATCATCGGCATTACAGGATAAGAGGAGAAAGGAGATAAGGATATCTTCATGCCGAGTTGTGTTATAATCAATAAAGCTTTGGCCACTTCCACATTTCCACAAAGAAGGTGTCTGAGTTTTATTGTAAGTTAAATAATGGTGTAAGGTCCTGGGCAGGTAAGGTTGGTAATATAGCCTTTCAGTCCCAAATGGGGCTATTCACACGGCCAATTTTTGGCCGGCCAGGTAAACCGGGCCATCCAAAAATGGAACATGCCCTATTTTCGGCCGTTCTCCGGCCGCATGTCTCCCATAGAAGTATATGGGGCCGTGTAAAGCACGGCTGTCGCTCATTCGCTCTCTTCTCCTTCTCACAGTGCATGTGAGGAGGAGGGTATTTTTTTGCTCCCTGTAGGAGCGGAATCCCCAATCCCCGGCCACAGCTTCGGCAACGCTCCACTCCAGGAGAAGTCCCTATCTTCACTGTCTATATATGGACAGTCACTTCAGGGACCTCTCCTGGTGCGGGCCCCTGCTCCTGAAACGGAATCCTCGGCGCTGTGGCCGGTGTTTCCGCTCCAGAAGTCCCTGACTTCACTCTCCATATATGGATATTGAAGTCAGAATTCTCCAGGAACGGTCCCCTACAGTGGCACTATCTACAGGAAAGTAGGGGGGTGCCATCTATGGGGGGAGTGCTATGTAAAAGGGTGTTGTGTAGAACTATCTACAGGGGGGCTGTGTGGCACTATCTACAGGGGGATGTGTGGCACTACCTACAGGGGGGCTGTGTGGTATTACCTACAGGGGATTGTATGGCACTACCTACAGGGGGGCTGTGTGGCACTACCTATAAGGGGGCTGTGTGGCACTACCTACAAGGAGGGCTGTGCGGCACTACATACAGGGGGGCCGTGGCAGTATCTATAGAGGGCAGTGTGTGGCATTGTCTACAAAGGGAAGTGCGTGGCAAAACATTTACAAATGAAATTCATCAGATTTTCAAACGGACAGGGAAAAAAACAGATGCAAAACGGGTCAAAATCGGCCGTTAAAAACGGAAACTTGGACCCTGTCGTGTGAATAAAGCCTATGAAGCCTGCAAAGGGGGAAAATTGCTTGAATTTACCTGGAATAAGAACAATACAAATAATAATATAAATAATAAGAAATAAATAATATACTGTAAAAAGTTATATATCATATTAGTCACTGCTATGAAACGTGATTTTGATAAAATCAACTTTGTGGTTTGCCTTGTTAAGACATATTCCATAGACAATTTCCTGGTACTTGATTATGAAATCCCTAGTGTGGTGTAATGATATGAGATGTTTTGCATGTTCATTTCATTAGTTACATTGTTTGAGTGTTAGGGTATGTGCACACACACTATTTACGTCCGTAATTGACGGACGTATTTCGGCCGCAAGTAGTGGACCGAACACAGTGCAAGGAGCCGGGCTCCTAGCATCATACTTATGTACGATGCTAGGAGTCCCTGCTACTCCGTGGAACTGCTGTCCCGTACTGAAAACATGATTACAGTACGGGACAGTTGTCCTGCAGAGAGGCAGGGACTCCTAGCATCGTACATAACTATGATGCTAGGAGCCCGGCTCCCTGCACTGTGTTCGGTCCGGGACTTGCGGCCGAAATACGTCCGTCAATTACGGACGTAATTAGTGTGTGTGCACATACCCTTAGGGTAAACGGCTGAAAAATCGGAAGCAGAACGCCGCCAAACATCTGCCCATTGATTGCAATGGGAAAAACGGCGTTCTGTTCCGACGAGCCGTTTTTTTGCGCGGCCGTTTTTTAAGGGAAAACAGCTCCGTATTTTCAGACGTTTTTGAGTTTGTGTGTAAACATACCCTTGGGGTATGTTCACACGCTTACTAAAAAATTTCTGAAAATATGGAGCTGTTTTCCCTTAAAAATGGCCGCGCGAAAAAGCCACTCGCGATTTTTGCGCCTTTTTTTACGGCCGTTTTTGTAGCTGTTTTCAATAGTCTATGAAAAACGGCTCCAAAAACGTCCCAAGAAGTGACCTGCACTTCTTTTTTGAGGCCATTTTTTTACCCTGTGGGAACGAAACGCTGTTTTTCCCATTGAAATCAATGGGCAGATGTTTGGAGGCGTTCAGCCCCCGTATTTTCCGCCGTTTTTCGGGGCTTTACAGCACGAAAAACGGCTAAAAATAGGCAGTGTGAACATACCCTCAGTGTTTACAGTATCTCACTGAATGTCTTGTTTTCAATTAAGAGACCTCTATATTTTTGCACCCTTTTTTTTCCCCTATCCCAATAGTCCATTTTTCATGAGCAGCCCCAAATGTCAGTACCAATTTCCGATAACTTGTTCACTATTTATGAGCTCTGTTCAATGGAATTTTAGTCCAACAAGAGTAAGGCCTCATTCACACGACCGTAGTGTTTTTCTGGTCCGCAAATTCCAGGACCGTGTTCCGTGAAATGTCCTCCGCAGTTCATCCGTATGTAATCCGCAGTTCATCCGTATGTAATCTGCAAAATGCGGATAAAAAAAAAAAGCCTAGGTAAAATAGGATGACGACAGAACTCATTCCCGGTCGTCGCCTAGCAACACTTCCGCAAATCCGCAAACTGCGGTTGACACACGGAGGCGTACCCGCATTTTCCACGGGCCCATTGACTTCTATGGGCATGTCCGCATCGAATATGCGGGCCGTAATAAGACATGTCCTGAGTTTGTGCGGCACGGATTTGCGGACATGCGGGGACCCGTGAAAACACGGATAGTGTGTATGGGCCCATAGAAATGAATGGGTCCGCAATTCTCCTGTGGATTTTCGGGGGAATTGCGGACGCAAAAACACGTTCGTGTGCATGGGGCCTTAGGCAAGATTCACACATAATGACATTTTTTGCAGTTTTTTTTTTAGCCAAAGCCAGGAGTGAATTCAGAAAAAGATACCTTTTGGATCCACTCCCGGCTTTAGCTAAAAAAGGGTATGTTCACACGTAGTTCTCAGGCGTATTTCGGGGCATAAACGCCTCAAAATACACCTGAAAAAACGCAAGCTAAACGCCTACAAATATCTGTCCATTGAAGTCAATGCGAAAAACAGCGTTTAGTTCAGATGAGGCATTTTTTTACGCCGCTGTTTAAAAAAACGGCGCATAAAAAGACGCTCTGGAAAAAGAAGGAGCATGTCACTTCTTGAGCACTTTTTGGAGCTGTTTTTCATAGAGTCAATACAAAAACGGCCCCAAAAATGTCTAGAAATAACGCCTCCAAAAACTTTTTCGGCTACAAAAACTGCTGAAAATTAGAGGCTGTTTTCCCTTGAAAACACCTCCATCATTTTCAGCCGATTTTACTTGTGCGTGTGAACATAGCCTAAGAAGGAAAATTTTACCTTTGGGGCAGTCAGGTCCGCACTCTCACAGTTTTGGGTTATTGCAGCTTCTGTTAGGGCTATCTATTTTCTTATGTCAGTAAATTTACTGACTGCGACCAATCTTGTGCAACCATAACCCCTGACTGATAGTAAGGACCATAAATATTCAATGATGATTCAATTATTCAGCACTGACATTATAAATTGATATACATCTGAACACAGCCGCGCTTCTTCCTGGAATATTCAGCGGGTTTTCCCACTATGTTCATTTTGGGGGAGGAATATCTGCCTCAAAGCTCCAAACGGAATTTTGAGGCAGATATTCCTCCCCCAAAATACTCCGTGTGAATAGCAATTATTGCGCCGTTTTTCGCCCGCGGCCATTGAGCGCCGCGGGCATAAAACACGCTTTCTCCTGCCTCCCATTGAAGTCAATGGGAGGTCGGAGGCGGAAGCGCCCGAAGATAGGGCATGTCGCTTCTTTTTCCCGCGAGGCAGTTTTACTGCTCGCGGGAAAAAGACGCCGACGCCTCCCATTGAAATCAATGGGAGGCGTTCTCGGGCCGTTTCTGCCGAGTTTTGCGACGCGGTTTCCGCGTCAAAAAACTCGGCAAAAGACCCCGTGTGAACATAGCCATAGGAAGTAATGGCATATTACCACCCTATTTTCTCATCTGTGGGGATCCGAGAGTCGATGTGTGTAGGGAAAAACTATGATGGGGCCGCAGTGCTGATCTAATTCTGTGACCATTCTCAGGATTGGCAGGGGTCTCAGAGGCAGGATCTACCAATATGCCATAATATTCAGTGATGGTCATACCTCTTCCAATATTGCCAGCCACTCATACTACAAGTCATAACACGTACACTATGTCAGTAAAACATTATTCTCCCCAGATGTTAACATTTCCATTCAGTGGTTTCCTAACTATATCTTCTTGGTAACAATCAATATACCATTACGACCCATAAGAACCCAACTTTTCCAGAGCCCTGAATACTAAACCAAGGGGTATGGGAAGTACAACTGCATAATTTGGTAGAGTTACATTTCAGGGATCTGGGAAAGCTGGGTCAAAATCAATATGGAAGCCATTAGAATTCCCATAGTAATAGGAGATGTCACCGAGCTTTTCTAGAATCCTGAATCTAGAAACTCTGTCTAGAAGCATGGAAAGTATTAGTGTATAACTAGGCAGAGTTGCCTTTCAGGAGACTGGGAAAGCTGGGTGACAACCCCTGTGGAAGCTGTGATAGAGGCTATTGTTATCCAGCTGTCTCAAGGACAGATGCAACTAGAAATGGATCAGAATTTTAAAGAACTTTACAGAAAAGGACAATTTAGGGATTTCTATTTTGACTTTAGGGGAAAGCTGATGACATAGAACAGAACAGTGATGATGAAATGTAGCAGAGCCCAGTGATGTGGTAACATTCAGGAAGGTGTCTCTACATCATCATTCATCACGACACTGCCGGCTGGGGGCTGATGTAACTTCTGCAGAGGAAGCGGGCTCAGTGCACGTCCTGCTGTCTACACCCGGCTCACCCGACATGCAGCTCTCTGCCCTGCACCCGCTCCTTGTGCCCCTCTACTGCGCCATCCTCTCTGTGGCATCCCCAGCAATCACCTCCAACACAGCAGGTAAGTGTCCTCCATGTAGAATAGCCAGCACAGCCCTCATCTGTCATATCCATGTCCTTGACCTTGTGACTGCCGCTGCAGAGACGTCTTATAACCGGAGAGCAATATCCTGTATAATGTACTGAGTGTATCACATCTGTACTGTATCTCACTTATTGTATCAAGTATCAATGCCCCGCCTGCCTGATCTATCTATCTATCTATCTATCTATCTATCTATCTATCTATCTATCTATCTATCTATCTATCTATCTATCTATCTATCTATCTATCTATCTATCTATCTATCTATCTATCTCATATCTATCTTGTATCTATATATCTATATCTATCTATCTCATATGCATCTATCTATCTATCTATCTATCTATCTATCTATCTATCTATCTATCTATCTATCTATCTATCTATCTATCTATCTATCTATCTATCGCATATCTATATCTATCTATCTCATATCTATCTATCTCATATCTATCTATCTATCTATCTATCTATCTATCTATCTATCTATCTATCTATCTATCTATCTATCTATCTATCTATCTATCATCTATCTATCTATCTATCTATCTATCTATCTATCTATCTATCTATCTATCTATCTATCTATCTATCTATCTATCTATCTATCTATCTATCTATCTATCTATCATCTATCATCTATCCTGGCATAGGCATAGCTATAGAGGTTGCAGGTATGGCAGTTGTGTCTGGGGCCCACAGCTTTGGCGGCACACAAGTCCCCCCTGCACATCATCCTTCAGTCTGTGGTGTAACTACCACTGTACCAGCCATAGCAGCAAGTAAACATAGGGTCTGATTTTATTTTGAGAGCTGAATAAATATGTTAAAACTTGTTATAAATAAATTCAGTGGTCTGGTATGGGGTCTGTTTAATTTAAGGGTTTGGTCTAATGGGGTCTAAATTAAAGGGGTTTTCCAGGGACACAATATTTTTGAACTAATACTCAATGTAACTATTTAATAGAGTTCCTAATATAGAGTCTGTATTAAATCTGAACACTCTTCTTCCTCATCTCCCTACCTCTGCCCTGCCGGAAGTTCTGCTTTTCATCTGCACGAGAGTAAGGGTATGTTCACACGGCCTATTTACGGACGTAAATCGGGCGTTTTTGCCCCGAATTACGCCCGAAAATAGCGCCTCAATAGCGCTGACAAACATCTGCCCATTGAAAGCAATGGGCAGACGTTTGTCTGTTCACACGAGGCGTATATTTACGCGCCGCTGTCAAATGACGGCGCGTAAATTGACGCCCGCGTAGAAGAAGTGACCTGTCACTTCTTTGGCCGTAATTGGAGCCGCTATTCATTGACTCCAATGAATAGCAGCGCTAATTACGGCCGTAATTGACGCGGCGTTCAAGCGCCTGCACATGCCGGTACGGCTGAAATTACGGGGATGTTTTCAGGCTGAAACATCCCCGTAATTTCAGCCGTTACGGACCCCCGCCGTGTGAACATACCCTAAGGCCTTATTCACACGAGAGTAAGGCCTTATTCACATGAGCGTATTTAACGTCTGTGATACGTGCGTTAAAATCATGCGCGTCGCACGGATCTGTGTAACTCAATGGGGCTGTTCAGACAGTCCGTGATTTTCACGCAGCGTATGTCCGCTGTGTAAAACTCACGACATGTCCTATACTTGGGCGTTTTTCGCGCATCACGCACCCATTGAAGTCAAAGGGTTGCGTGAAAATCACTCGCAGCACACGGAAGCACTTCCGAGTGTCGCGAGTGATTTGTGCAACAGTAGATAAAGAAATGAAGGAAAAAATAAAAGCACTTCCTACATTTCTTTTTCTAAACATCAAAACCGCGTGTCATAATGATGGCATATGCGTGAAAATCACGCAGCCACGCAGCAAACACTGATAACACACAGAACTGCAACGCGCGCAAAACGCTGCATTTTTTGCACGTGCAAAACGCACATGTTCGTGTGAATAAGGCCTTAGAATACACACAGTCCTGTGTCGATACCTCACTGACCTACGTAACGACACAGGGCGGTTCTTTACTAATTATTCCGCCCCTTCTGTGTCTATTGGCCCTCCCTACTAGTTCTCCCGTCCCCTTTAGTTTATCCCGCCCACCTGCTTTATCTGAGGTGCGGGCGCAGGCAGCTTTCGGGCACTGATGAAAATGGTGCCGGTGTTAAATAGTTACATAGTTTGTACGGTTGAAAAAAGACACATGTCCATCAAGTTCAAACAAGGGATGGGAAAAGGGAAGGAAACAATTTCTACACATAGGAGCTAATATTTTTTTTGTTCTAGGAAATTATCTAACCCTTTTTTAAAGCCATCTACTGTCCCTGCTGTGACGGCTCCTGCGGTAGGCTATTCCATAGATTCACCGTTCTCACAGTAAAGAAGGTTTGTCGCCTCGGCAGGTTGAACCTTTTTTTCTCCAGACGGAGGGAGTTCCCCCTTGTTTTTTGAGGGGGTTTTACAAGGAACAGGATATCACCATATTTTTTGTATGTGCCATTAATATATTTATATAAGTTAATCATGTCCCCCCTTAGTCGTCTTTTTTCAAGGCTAAATAGGTTTAATTCTTTTAATCTTTCCTCATAACTTAGATTCTCCATGCCCCTTATTAGCTTCGTTGCTCTTCTTTGTATTTTTTTTTAACTCCAGGGCATCGTTTCTATGAACTGGAGCCCAGAACTGAACTGCATATTCTAGATGAGGCCTCACTAATGCTTTGTAAAGTGGTAATATTACATCCCTGTCCCGCGAGTCCATGAATCTTTTAATACACGACAATATCCTGCTGGCCTTTGAAGCAGCTGATTGACATTGCATGCTGTTATTTCGTTTATGATCTACAAGTACACCCAGATCCTTCTCAACAAGTGAATCCCCCAGTGTAGCTCCCCCTAGAACATATGATGCATGCAGGTTGTTCGTACCCAGGTGCATAACTTTACATTTATCTACATTAAACTTCATTTGCCAAGTGGACGCCCAAACACTTAGTTTGTTTAAATCCGCTTGCAATTCACAAACATCTTCCATAGTCTGAACAATACTACATTGCTTGGTGTCATCTGCAAAAATAGAACTAGTGCTATTAATCCCATCCTCTATATCATTAGTAAATAAGTTGAATAATAGTGGTCCCAGCACGGAACCCTGTGGTACACCACTCATAACCGGGGACCATTCAGAGTAGGAATCATTGACCACAACTCTCTGGATACGGTCCTTGAGCCAATTCTCAATCCAATTACAAACTATACTTTCTAAACCTATAGTCCTTAATTTACCCATTAGACGTCTATGGGGGACAGTGTCAAATGCCTTTGCAAAGTCCAAAAACACTATATCCACAGCGGCCCCTCTGTCTAGGCTTCTGCTCACCTCTTCATAAAAACTAATCAGGTTGGTTTGACAACTTCTGTCCTTAGTAAAACCGTGCTGGCTGTCACTTATAATGCTATTTATTGTCACATAATCCTGTATATAGTCCCTCAATAGCCCCTCAAACATTTTCCCCACGATGGATGTTAAGCTTACTGGTCTATAATTGCCCGGGGAAGACCTAGAGCCCTTTTTGAAAATAGGCACCACATTTGCCCTGCGCCAGTCCCTTGTTAAAGTAGAAGCAAAGAATGAACGGACTGGACATTGAGGAGGCTGTGGACCAATAGGATGCCTCAAACCCTTCTGACGTATGCCCGGGTAGGAGGCATCCTATTGGTCCACAGTCTCCTAAATGCCCGCCCCGTTAAATGCTGTGCTTACGCCTCAATGCCCGCCCCATTTTCCTCCGACTGACTATCATGCCCCCTGCCCTTTCCATGTTCAGGAACGCCCCACTGACAGTACAGGGGTAATTTCCATATCTGGTACAGGTAATTCAAAGTGTCCCAGGGTCTGTGCAGCAGAGCCTATAACAGGGTGCACTCAGCTGCACATGTATGGTGTGGTGAAAGGTTCTCTTTAAATGGCAAATATAATTTTATCAATAACTCTGTTTGTAAGGGATTTGGATCTCTGTATCAGAAAAATAGAGCTTTGACCCTATTACGATTTTTTGACCTATTTAGATGAAATAAAATAAAATTATAGGTACACTTTCCTGCATTAGCCCACCTCCATTTAACCATTTTACTATCCAAAACTACCAGGAGTATTAGGTATTAGCCAGGGTTGCCAGTTGTCCATAAATTTGTGAGCAGTCCATATAATGAGAGTAGGGGGAACGAAACATATTTCCTTCTCCATTGTGGGCACCAATGTACTTGGAAACCCTCCTTTAAAAATTCTGCAATGTTATGTCTAGTGCAGGGCCTGCGGTGTGGCGCATGACTTATATTTTTGCTCTTTGTATCTTTGAAGTCTATCTTAGACTCCCTGTTATTCTCCACCCTTTTCGGCTTGCCTCCCAACTTTGAAGTATAGTAAAGAGTAACAACTGATGCGGTGCGCGAAGCCACACTTCTAACACTGTGAAGCCACGCATCTAACCCCGCCCAATCCCCCATCCATACACAGCCAGTTCAGCCCAAACAGTATCATGCTTCCATAGTGCCTACCCACAGTATAATGCCTCCATATTCCCCCCATACAATATAATGCCTCCATAACTGCCCCAACACATTATAATGCCTCCATAGCTGCCCCCACACAGTATAACGTCCCATAGTGCCACCCACACAGTATAATGCCTTTATAGTGCGCCCCCATAGTATAATGTGCCATAGTGCCCCCACACAGTATAATGCCTCCATAGCTGCTCCCAACACCGTATAATGCCCCCTAGTGCCCCCCACACATTATAATGCCCTCATAGTATAAAGCCCCATGGTGCCCCCCACACAGTATAATGCCCCGTATCTGCCCGCACACAGTATAATGCCCTATAGTGCTTACCCACAGTATAATACCCCCCATAGCTATCCCCCAACACATTATAATGCCCCATAGCTAACCCCACAAAGTATAATGCCCATATAGTGCCCCTCACAGTATAATGCTTTCATAGCGGCCCCCACACAGTATATTGCCTCCATGGCAGAACCCCACACAGTATACTGCCCCCATAGCTACCCCATCACTGCGTGCCTGTCTGCGAGGAGCCTCTCACAGCTGGCGTTACATAGTGAATAGTGGAGCAGGGAGCTGATGGTTCCCTGCTTGACCATTAGATCAACTCTACTTGCATCCTAAGGACACAGATACAGTTAAAGGGAATGTGTCGCTAGAAAATTATTTTTTTTATTTTTAGTAAAACAGTTAGTATATACATGATTAGACATTGTTCTAATTTTTTTAAATTTTTTCACAAGTCAGGAAATATTATAAATTAGATTCTAATTTATAACATTTCCCTGTGCTGGTCACTAGAGGGAGCAATTCCCAAAATTGCAGCATTGGCATGTGGTAAAGCAACCACATTGCTTTATGCTGCAAAATTTGAGAAGACACACTCGCTCTAGCGTCCTCAAACAATCCCCCCTCCTTTATCCTGGCTCGTGCCAGGAGAAAGGAGGGGGTTGAATGTTCAAACCTCCTACACTGTGTGCCGCCATTTTTTGAGCGAATACACAGTGTGGTAGGCTTACATACAGTAGTAATCACACACTAAAACACGAACATACACAAACATAACTTACCTGCTCCAGCCGCCGCCGCTGCCTCCGGTTCATCAGCTCCTAGTGCTTGCTTCAAATCACATGCCCGGAAGTAGTCATCTTACTGTCCGGCCGCGGCTTCCGGTCCACAAGAAAATAGCGCCGGATGTCGCTCGGCCGAAGACCTTCCATTTGGACTGTGTGGGAGCGGCGCATGCGCCGTTCCCACACAGACGGCGTACACCATAGTGAATGGAACGGCTCCCGTTCGCATTCTCTATGGGGATGTATGTGCCATATTCCATCTCTGTATGTGTCGTTAATCAACACATACAGAGATGAAAAAAAATGGCAGCCCCCATAGAGAAGAAAAAGGTACAAAAAAAAAAAAAAGTAAAACACAAACACACAAATACATACAATTTATTTTAATAAAACACTAAAAGCAAATTGATATACATTTTTTTTTTTTTCGCGACACCTTTCCTTTAAGACCGGGACATGCCAGCGGCAGCCCGGAACAGTGGAACACTGCCCGGAATCCGGGACTGTCCCGTTGGATCTGGGACTTTTGGGAGGTATGCCTTTAGGTCCAGCACTAGTAATAACATCACAGGATTTCTAAAGGCGGGTGTCCAAGTGCATTGGCGCCCACAATGGAAATGGAGATAACATACATTTTTCCCAGAGTATTTCTTTAAGGTGCTGGAACAAAACACCACACAAAGAAATTCTATTTGCTGTATATATAGTATAAAAACTCATATACTTTGTGTTTAGGGATAAAAAGACTGTGATCAGAGCTCTGTATACGCTTGTAAAGACTACAAAACTAGGAATATAAATATAACTGCTCCACTTTTTGCATAGGAAGGTGAATCCCTGGAGCTGTGCAGAATACAAGGTTTCCTTATTTATAGACCCTACCTATCACACCAGCACCTGCAGCCCACAATGCTTTTATTTTTCCGAATACTTGAAGGGGGGTTAATCCATATAAGCCCAAGGAGGCTGTGCACATTTATCAAGCTTTAAGACGCGGTATTGATTGGTAAGACTGGGACTGAAGGTCAAACTGTGAACACAATGGCATTACACAAACATAATGTGGATTTAGGCTGATTTAATGCCCTGTGTCTTCTCTCCCAGGTCCAAATTTGACACCAGAGGATCCGCCACATATCGAAGACAGCGTTTATAATGCCACCATATCAAAACACAGCATATCGATAGCAGGTAAGGCCTGATCGCTAAAGATACTGATCTATAATTGCTCAGCCCATTTATTTATATGAAGGAGCAAAGTATTCAATTCCATTTTAATGTCTCCCTAATATTCTAAGATTGGAACCTCTATGTGCATAAGTGTTCTGTTTTTTTTATTTTGCTTTAAATGTTTTTTGGCTGAAAATGCATATCATAAAAGTCCTTGAATTCGGTATCAATAACACCTGATAAATGGTACTGAATTATCAGATTTTCTGGATTATCAAATATTCTGGATTATCAGATATCCTGAATTATCAGATGGTCATAGAAAAGTTACTGAATATTAAATGGTTGGGAATCTTTAGGGTATGTTCACACACAGTGTTTTCAGGCGTATTTTGGGGCTTTTACGCCTCGAAAAACGCCTGAAAAAAACGGAAGCTGAACGCCTACAAACATCTGCCCATTGAAATCAATGGGAAAAACAGCATTTAGTTCATATGGGGCGTCTTTTTACGCTGCTGTTTTAAAAAAACGAAGCGTAAAAAGACGCTCCGTAAAAAGAAGTGCATGTCACTTCTTTAGGCGTTTTTTGGTGCTGATTTTCCATTGAACGCTATGAAAAACGCCTGAAAAGAAGCCTAAAAAAAAGCTCCAAATAAGGGTATGTTCACACGCAAACTCAAAAACGTCTGAAAATACGGAGCTGTTTTCAAGGGAAAACAGCTCCTGATTTTCAGACGTTTTTTAATCCACTCGCGATTTTTGCTGCGATTTTTGCTGCGTTTTTCGCTGCAGTTTTTACGGCCGTTTTTGGAGCTGTTTTCAATAGTCTATGAAAAACGGCTCCAAAAACGTCCCAAGAAGTGACCTGCACTTCTTTTTCGCGCCCGTTTTTTTACGGGGCCGTTTTTCAAAACAGCCGTGTATAAAAATAGCCCATCGGAACAGAACGCCGTTTTTCCCATTGCAATCAATGGGCAGATGTTTGGAGGCTTCCGATTTTTTGGCAGTTTTTTGGGCGTTTACGGCCCGAAAATAGGCCGTGTGAACATACCCTAAGGAAGAAAGCACCGTTGTCTAATATCCAAGATGGCCACCGCTATCTCAGACTTGCTTATGGACAGCGTTGTCTGTGAGTCTAAGACAAGCCCCCAGCCCCTCCACTGCCCTGGGATGGACACGTCATCAGAGCTGGTCCATCCGAGGGCAGTGGAAGGGGTGGGGTTGCTTTAATTTACAACAGTTACCAGTCAGGAGACTAGGACATCTTTGTGACAACCTTTAATAATATCAGTCATATTGTTTATCACGCAGACATAGCTAAGGAACAGCTGAATAGGATTTTAACAAACTAACGTGGACCTGTCTGCTTTCCTGACATGTCTGTTTTAGTAAATATTTGTATTCCACATGGAATATTAGTTCTGGAGCATCTTTTGTTAGAACTTTGCTTTTTGTTGTTCCTCTGTTATTCCTCCTGGAAAAGTATGAATAAATTAACAACTGGGCATTACTATTCTCCTTGTTGTTAGGATGTGTGTCCTGACACAATCTGGCATTGTCTATTCAGTATCCCACAGAGTCCAGTGTAAAAAAGGATCCGGTAGCCGATGGTTGATGTACAGTATGCCACTTTATAACATTAGTCATAGGCATCCGTAAATTTAATACGTCATGTGCTTCTCGAGAGCTTTCATGACATATATGTTAATCGGATGCCAATATAGTCTATGGCTGACAGATGCGTTAAAGGGATGCCTAGCATCCATCACCAATAGGCTATAATGGCATACGTTTAATAAATAGGCTATAAAAAGCTATTGAGAAGCTCATGACGTATAAAAAAAAATACGATGTGAACAGAAAAGGGCAACAGAACGACTTACATTTATCTTATCTTTTTGTGTTTGACATTTTCTTTAGCTCAAGGATCATCCACTGAAGACTATAAAGAGAGAATAGTAATTGACGACTTGGTCCATCTGAAGCTTGAGTGTAATCTGGTTGTTGACTCCAAGGATTTACAAATCAATGTTTCATGGAGACATGGAAAGAAGGAAATTAACAGCAACCTGTACACATCCAATAATACAGATAATCAATGGCATACCGCATATGAGTGAGTATATTAGATGTGTATATCACCTCTCAGCATGGGGTGGATGGGCTTCCTAAGCGAATGAAAGACAATATATTTGGGAACAAACCATTTGTAGAATGGACAGTGTAAGGGGAAAAATGCAGGGTGGGAGTTGGCACCTACCAGCCTTGTGAATCAGACCATTCAACAGCCCTTGAAGGCCGGGTTCCCACTGGTCGGATACGCTGTGTAAAAGTACGCAATGTATCCGACCTAAAACCCGCAGGGAATTCCGGATGGAAAACAGCACCAAATTGAGGTCCGAAGTCTCCACTGTAGAAAATGGTGCTGTTAAAGAAAAAAAAGCCAATGCTTACCCGCGTCCATGTGAGCGCTGAAGCCTGTGATTGGCTGTATCATTTTTCCATGGGATGAAACACACAGAACAGACGCACGGGTGGTAAGTATTTGCTTTTTTATAAATCTTAATTAAAAAAAAGGTTTATTTTTTCTTCAGATTTGCGATTTTTGCAGTGGAATCGCAGCGTTTCGACCCCAAATCTCATAACATCTGCTATTTGTTGTGGGTTACACCTCCCCATTGAATTCAATGGGGAAAACTCGCAACGAAAGAGCAACGTTTTAGCAGCAAAAATTAACATGCTACGGATATAAAAAACGGCACCGTAGGTCAATTTACAGTATGAACGTTTTCACTGTAGATTTTTCTGCAGCGTGTGCTTGAGATTTGTTTAAAACGCATTAATTTTGCTGCTACTGTAAATGCTGCAAATTTTCTGGACAGAATTGCGACGTGGAAATTCTGCAGTGTTTACGCTACGTGGGAACCCAGCCTTGGACTGCCATTGCAACACCAGTTCTGTGGTCCTCCTGACTACAGCTCAATCCCCTTCCTTGCTGGGTGCTAAAATCTGCTGTAAAAATACATGCCAAATCTGCTGCAAAATAAGCATTCCATGGATTTGAAAATCCGCAGAATTCTCTAATTCTGCAGAGGAAAAATGAAAAATATTCACGTATTGTTCTGTACTAAACCTTGTTAGATTTTCAGTGCACAATCTGCACAGAATTGACACGTCTGAATGTGATATAGGGGTTCCCAAGCCAAACACTTACACCAGGGCCCAGGAGCCTTTAGCTGCGCCTCTGGAGAAGACTTTAGTCCTATCACTACATCTAAATAGCCTAGCCAAGATAAAGTGGCTTCTTTGGCACATGCCCCATCTAGCACCCCCCTTGCGGTGCCCCTGCTTTATGTTGTTAAATCTGATAATTTTACTTATGTTTTTTGTCCACAGATTTGTAGTAACCGACATTAACAAAACTGGGGATTACATGTGTATTTTCAGTTCTGTCAAAGAAGTAAGCGCAACATTTAATTTACAAGGTAAGACGAAAACATTATGATTTATTCTACTTCATTCTGTCCACTGCAGCTAGGTAAGGCCGCGTTCGTTAGATTTGTTGCGGATTTTACTACAGATTTTTCACAGAAAATTTGCAACAAGGTAGAGTACAATGACCATATTCACATCTGATAGAAAAAAACGTCTTAGATTAGTTGAAGAATTTTGCTGCAGATTTTAGTGTAAAGAGTGATATTAACGGCAAATCCACACAAAATCTGCTGCAATTTTCTCACTGATGGTGCAAATACCCCATTGAAATCTATGGACACATTTTTACGATTACTTTTCTACATTTTTCTTTAAAATAATGGAACAGAAGTATGTAGTCTTACTTTTAACTTTTTGGATTTTCATCTGTTTTCTTTTTATGAAAAGAGAAGACACAACCAGATGTTTCATGTAGGTTACAATATGTCCAAATTTGACGTTACATAAAGGTGGCTGGATTGGACAAGAGTTTGCATGTTCTCCACGTGTTTGCGTGGGTTTTCCTTTTATATTTAAAAACATACTGAAAGGTTAATTGTATATGAGGGCCCTCATCCCACATTTGAAACTGCTTGACCTCTTATAGAAGTCACATATAGGAAAGGTGGCCATGCATGCGGGTAGCCCTCTCCACAGAACTCTATGAGACTTATGGAGACTCCTTTAGACTTCAAAGAGAGCCACATACATGTGTTTCCACTTCTTTGGCTCACCATTTTCCTCAGAGATATTAGAGTCCCAGAGGTGAGTAGTGTATACACTACTCATATACATAAACACTGATTGCCGGGGGCGTAACTAGAAAATGCTATATACACATGTGTCCACCTTTACCTTTGCTTGAATTTGGTTAAGGACTCCAATTTCTCATGACACAAATTCAATACAATATCGCAAACATGCTAGCAAAACCCTTGACAGTCTGCAATGCACACCACAACCACCTGGTGGCCACGCATAGTCACAAATAGCATAGGCATCTCGTGACAGAGTATCGCAAAATCATGTTTTATTTCAAATCTGGTTATCTTGCACCACACATCTCAGGATATGTTGAGATATGAGGAAAGGTAAGGAAGGACACATTTGTAGATAGATGTGACATAGATAGATACAGATGTAGCCATCTTTATCTTGACAATGATAATAACTTGTTGCAGCGTGATATCAGACTAAAAAAAAAGTAATTGAAAAGTAATTGAAATGGTCAAGATAAAGGATCTTGCCACTGTGTATTTAATGCGTTAAAAGTCAAGATAAAGAAGGCTACATCTGTAGATAGATAGATAGATAGATAGATAGATAGATAGATAGATAGATAGATAGATAGATAGATAGATAGATAGATAGATAGATAGATAGATAGATAGATAGATAGATAGATAGCTGGCCTGGACAGGAATTGTCGGGGATGGAGGCCCCCTAGGACCCCAGGTTGGTGGGGGCCCTGAAGCACATGCCATGCGCTCCCAGTGGCCAACTGAGAGCACAAGCAAGAGCAGAAACACTTATGAGGTCATTCCTAAATTAAAATCAGCTGGGTCAAATGTGTGGAGGGTTGGTGCCAAGTAAAACAAAAAAATTGGGGAGGATAGACTATATACTATCAGCATTGTGAGAAACTAGACATTGTTTCTTCTCTTGCTTGTGCTCTCAGTTGGCCACTGGGAGCGCATGGTAAGGTGAGCTTATGCCATCTGTTAACATGTTGTGATGCTGTGGGGTGGTATCTGATGCACTTGTGGGGGGGACGTGGCCCAGAGCCAAGGAGGCTTGGCACAGCCTGATAGCATGGGCGCTTTTGGGCCTCTGAGATGCTCCCTCAGTGGCCACCATGCGGTGCTGCAACCGATAGAGTAGGGACCAACTTTGAAAGAGGTCGCATTGAAGTGGCAAGTGGGCTTATACAGTTTGATCAAAATGTTAACAAAGAACCTTTTGTTCATGTTCATATTTATAAATTATGCCTAGCGGTTCAGATCAACGTATATATTGTGGATGTGCATTCCATGTCTAGTTTATCACAATACTGATATAAGGATAACTTCTGCTAAGTGAAATTTATGGGTTTGTATTGTTATATTGTTTCAGTATTTCATGTAATAACATTTTTGGCTGTTTTTTAGTGCCTGAGGTTCATGGTGGGAGCAAGGCTTTAATAAGCTATATTGGAGATTTTATAGTACTAAAATGCGACACCTCAAATCACAAACCACTGAAATGGCTATGGTATAAAGTTATTGAGAACGAGCAGGTAAATTATAATGCATTGCTGTTGTATTTCACTTGGTTGTACAGTTCTTTATGTAGTTTCACTGTTCGTCATAGAATAATAAGATTCCAATTTTTCAGGAAACATGAAAATCTTAAAGAGGTTTTCCACTATTAGAAAATGGATGTGCTTTTTTTTTTTCCAGAAACAGCACCATACTTTTCCATGGGTTCTGTTTAGTATTGTAGCTAAACCAAATTAGCTTGAATTGGGATGAGCTGCAATATCATACACAGCTCAAAAGTGGTGCTGTATCTTTAAAAAAAAAAAAAAAAAAAGATCCATTTTCTAATCCTAGACAATCCCTTTAATTTCTCTCTCACTTTTACAAATTGTTGACCATTAAATATTTTGATCCCCACCAATATAAACTTACTTTTGTTTTGCTGGCCTCCTATGGCACGTTCAGACATGGTCCGGATTGCGCATCACAATTCCGGAGCAATGTAAAGTACAATACAAGTTTTAGGTTTTTTTAAAACCCTATTCACATGTAGCGGAAAAAATCCACAATGACAGCAAGGAATGCTGCATATTTTCTAATCCGCAGCATTCTCATTCTGTTGCGGAGCAGCAGAGTATTTTCACTGTGGCAAATCCGCTGATAAAACTGCTACAAAATCTACATGTACTATATACAGATGTTGCCACAGATTCGGATTTGCTGTGAATTTGCTGCAAAATTTGTTTCAGAAATTTTCTGCCACTTCTGCACGTGCCCTGCACATCTCTTTCAATAATTCCCATAGACTTTTATGAAAAAGGAGACCCATGGGTGAACATTTCCTCAAAAATCATTTTCGCCTGTAAAAATGCAACACTGGCCCAAAAAAATAGCTTTAGCTGAAATCTGGCTATATTTTCATCGTTTTAAATGAAAATTCACTCCAAATTCAAACCAATGTCCAGAGTATTAGACTTGTATTTACTAATCATACTTCTGATGACAACCTCAATGTCTACTGTACATATTTCTCGCTGCGTTTTTAGGCTTTATTATGAAGATCTTGAAAGGGTATCAAAGATTTGTATTGCTTCTTTGCTACGTACATTCAATGAATATTTTTGTATCTCCTACTCCCAGTGGTGTACACAGAAGTGACAGGGACCCATAACTAATATCAAACTCAAGATAGAGGGGCCTTGTGGTTATTCCCCCCTCCAAGCCTCCTCCATGACCATTAGGTTAATTCCAATTCAAACCTGCACAGGTTCTCACCACCTAATACCAAAAGGGAGGGGACCAACCATAATTGGGCCGCCTCGCTCCAAGGGCCCCACAGTAGGTGCATAGGCTGCCTTTGTGGTATGTACATCTTTGCCTACTCCACTGACCACTGTAGATCCCAGGTTGCTAAAATAAAAATTAGATGGCACTTTTCCTAGAGTAATCTGGGTTAAAGTTTCCTTGGACATGTGCACGTCCACTATTCATTTAATTTACATTTTTGTTATTGTACACCCAGTATATATTATCAATAAGGTCTATAAGTTTAACCCTTAAGGAATAAACCTAGTGGAAGAGATTGTCTCCAACGTCAGTTCCAAATAAGGTTGTCTCGTTCAGAGGCCTGTTATTAGGTCAGAGCCCGGGCCGACCAAAGGATCCACTGCTTCTCTGGTGGGCCAGTCTAACCCTTTGAGTAATGATACCCTCATTAAAAACAATAATTAGGCTTTCCATGTGTTGCTTTTTCAATGTACCTAACAACCCATTTCTTTTACTGTAGGTACTACTATATTTATCTTTGGAACCCAAAAAATACCATGAACTCAGCAAGAATAGCAACGAAACAAAGCTACGCATTACAGATCTGTCTGAAAGTGACAACGGTAGCTATGTGTGCAAGGCAGTTTTTACAAACGTAGAAAGCGAAGGACAAGTTCAACTTAAAGTTCTCAGCTACATGGTTCCTCTGAAAGTCTTCCTTGTGATCGCTGCTGAAGTTGTAACCTTAGTAACTGTAATATTGGTCTATGAAATAATAAGCAAAAAGAAAAAGGGTCAAGAAGGTAAGAAATCCTTTTTGTAGCTGTAATAATTTATTATTTACCTTATATATGCAAACCCTACCAAGTGACCAATGTAACAACAGTAACGTGTGCTATGTTCCCCACTAAACATCATTTTACATATGGAAGTAATCTAGTAAAAATCTGGTAACGGCATTCAAAATGTTGGGTTTGGATTGCTGCCTGGTAAGTTCAGGAACTTGCAGGGATTGTTCATTAGGGTGGTGTATGAAGGATGATTGCCATCATAAGTTAACTCGAAAGTGAATGTCCACCCTTAACAGGGTTTTCCAGCCAATAAAATTTAATAGCGTATCCTCGGGATAAGCCATCAATAACTGATGGGTCGGGATCTGCCTCCCGGGACATCTGCTGATCATCTGTTTTTGAAGGGGCTGCATCACCCCTGGAATCGTTAGAAGACACAGCTTTGATACACATACTGTAACGAGCCATGCACCTGTGTGTCCATCACATGACCGTGGACAGAATTTTCTTCACTGGTAGTAAACAATGAATGTTCCTACTGAATAACAACAAGCAGGGATCTTGAAAACCGTGAGGAATTAATGCAGAAATTATATTGGAAAATTTTATAACAAAAGATAACATTAATTTGCTGAAACCGGACAACCCCTTTAGGAGCATAGTATATACTGTTTTATAATTGAGTACAATTTAAACATTGTATGCAGCAAGTTTCTAAGCTCCCCCTAGTGGTGGCTGCAGGCAACTAGAATTTTATAATTTAACATTATATCCATTTAGGGGCTTTGGTGCTCTGTATCAGGAAAATAAATCTCCCACTGCTACAGAGAAATAATATGAAAATAATCAACAGAGAATGGTAGACCTAAAATTCTAGAGTTATAAGGTGGACATTCACTGTAAGGATATGATAGTGTATTTTCAGAAACTTTACATGTTATACACTAACTTGAGGTTCACAATATCAGCGTTATATGCAATGTTTCTATTGAGCAATGTACTGTATGTAGTATTTTGACATTATTATTGGTATTTACAGATTTTTTTTCATATCTTTCTCCTACAGATGTTAAAAAAGACAATGAAGAAATGGCGCAACTGTAAGAACTCACTTCCAGTATTTTCTTAAACACATGGCTCTTTCTCTATGACTTAGACTCATTGGATTTTGTTACTTTGCTTTCCACTCCAGAAAATCTGAGGACAACAGCATTGCTGAAGTCAGCACCGCAAGGCAGAGGAAGGTGTAATACTAAAGGTGATGTCACTTAAAGGGGGGGATATTTAAATGTCTTCATGAAGACCAGTACAGGCAAGCATTTCTATATCCGTGATTTCTAGATGTTTGATTCGATCTTTGCTGCCGGAAAAACATATCCATAATACCATCCATAACCATAAGCTGGTGTAGAAAAGTCGCAAATGCACAAAAAGTCGTAATTTGCACAAAAAATGGCGACTTTTGAAGCATTTACATCACCCACGATACTTTTCTGAAAAGTGGACGGGGCTTGGCAAAAGTGCGATCCAACAAATCTACTATCATTTATACCAGAAACTGACGTTAAACTGAATTATAGCGGAAATCTACGCCAGCTCGTAGCTGGCGCAGATTTTTCTTTCAGGCGCACCTATTTTAATAAATTTGGCACATCTTATACCAGCGATCTTTATATTAAAGTGTAACTAAACTTTCAACAAACTTCTGACATGACATAGTGACATATCTGAAGTTTTGAACGAAGCGGCAGTAGCGCCCGGCAGAAGCGATTGGGTGAGCTAAAACGAAGCGGCAGAAGCGCTCGGGGGAGCGCTCAGCCGCTCAGTTTCTGATCGGCTTTTCTCGGAATCCGAGCAGTTGCTGCACGGGCTTATACACTTTCTATTTAGTCCATACACCATTACATCGGCTTTCCGAGAAAAGCCGATCAGAAACCAAGCGGCTCAGCGCTAGCCAAGCACTTCTGCTGCTTTGTTTTAGTGATTGGTGGGGGTCTCAGTGCTCAGAACCCCACTGATCAAAACTTCTGACTTTATGCTTCACGTATGCACCACATATGCTCCAACTCTAGGGAACGTGTTCATTTTAATGCAGATGGAAAAAAATAAAGACAAGAGATAGAAATATTATGATGTACAACATGTAAGCAAATCACAATTATCCCCCGAAACTTAGGAAATGGGCTATGCCTGTGCAGCCAGATCCCTGCATGTGCAAGGAGGGAGGGGGGGTATGTTTGGGGCTGTGAAAGTGATTAGAATATGTTTAAATGATTACATTTTGCGTAGACACCATCTTGCATGGTGGCGTCCATTTTGGATATTTGGAATCCATCTTGTGGCCTGAAGGAACCATTTTGAGATTAATAAGCCATGTTGCTTTAAAGCTAATACATCTATGTCAGCTTTGTCTGAAACAATTCTTTCTTTTTTGTTCTTGAACTAGATCTTTATATTTAGTCTCTCTCTTGCTATGGAGAATATAGATGAATATTTACCCATTTTTGTTCTGATAAGGAGCCTCTTATCCATGAGAGTCTGGAGAATGAGGGGTAGTCTGACTCCTAGCATCTGTGACGTGGTATACTTTGGGAAATCATGGTTTTACATTTAAAACGTCTTCTAAGCCTATGATTGGTTGAGGACAAAACATATAGTCATATGCTATTGGCTAAATTAAATCCGAATTAACGTCATATTGTTTACATTGTAAATGATTGGCTGGAATCAAGCTGCTCTTACCTCGCAGGATATTATTGTAATTGTTTGATAAATAAATGTCAGAGAAGGATATTTGAGTATACAGCATGGTGTCTGTGTCTTCCTTCTCTCCGATATATCGATAAATATGATTAGAAGCTGGGCAAATTCACTGGGCTGGTATCGCTTGACATATCTATTACAAATTTCAGTCTAATATATTTTTGGGCCATAATTGCGTAAACAGGGGCGTCCAACCCGAATATTGTGGAGAGTGTAGAATGCAGCTTTCAGTCTATCTATCTATCTATCTATCTCATATCTATCTATCTATCTCATATCTATCTATCTATCTATCTATCTCATATCTATCTATCTCATATCTATCTATCTCATATCTATCTATCTATCTATCTATCTATCTATCTATCTATCTATCTCATATCTATCTATCTATCTATCTATCTCATATCTATCTATCTCATATCTATCTATCTATCTATCTATCTATCTATCTATCTATCTATCTATCTATCTCATATCTATCTATCTATCTATCTATCTATCTATCTATCTATCTATCTATCTATCTATCTATCTATCTATCTATCTATCTATCTATCATCTAACTATCTATCTATCTATCTATCTCATATCTATCTCACAGAACACAATTTTGAACCAATTTAGATTTGAAAAAATTACCTTTAAACTGAAGAATTGAGTAATCTAAGGCCCTGTTCACACAGAGGTTTTTTTTGCGTTTTTCCGCTGTGTTTTTCGGCCGCTGGACATTGAGTACCGCGGGCAAAAAACACAGCAAAAAACTATTTCTCTGCCTCCCATTGATGTCAGTGGGAGGTCAGTGAAGGAAACGCCCGAAGAAAGGGTATGTTGCTTATTTTTCCCTCGAGCGTTTTATCCGCTCGCGGGAAAAAAACGCCTCCGCCTCCCATTCAAATCAATTAGAGGCGATTTCGGCCACTATATGCTGCGGCTTCCGACATGGTTTCCACAGAAAAAACTGCGGCAAGAAACTCTGTGAACAGGGCCTAAGAAAGATTAGTTTCTAGGGACGTACTGCTTGATAACCCCATTTGTTTCCATATTTCTTACAGTGAAGGAAATAAGTATTTGATCCCTTGCTGATTTTGTAAGTTTGCCCACTGTCAAAGACATGAACTGTCTAGAATTTTTAGGCTAGGTTAATTTTACCAGTGAGAGATAGATTATATAAAAGAAACAAACAGAAAATCACATAGTCAAAATTATATATATTTATTTGCATTGTGCACAGAGAAATAAGTATTTGATCCCCTACCAACCATTAAGAGTTCAGCCTCCTCCAGACCAGTTACACGCTCCAAATCAACTTGGTGCCTGCATTAAAGACAGCTCTTACATGGTCACCTGTATAAAAGACTCCTGTCCACAGACTCAATTAATCAGTCTGACTCTAACCTCTACAACATGGGCAAGACCAAAGAGCTTTCTAAGGATGTCAGGGACAAGATCATAGACCTGCACAAGGCTGGAATGGGCTACAAACCCATAAGTAAGACGCTGGGTGAGAAGGAGACAACTGTTGGTGCAATAGTAAGAAAATGGAAGACATACAAAATGACTGTCAATCGACATCGATCTGGGCTCCATGCAAAATCTCACCTCATGGGGTATCCTTGATCCTGAGGAAGGTGAGAGCTCAGCCGAAAACTTCACGGGGGGAACTTGTTAATGATCTCAAGGCAGCTGGGACCACAGTCACCAAGAAAACCATTGGTAACACATTACTCCGTAATGGATTAAAATCCTGCAGTGCCCGCAAGGTCCCCCTGCTCAAGAAGGCACATGTACAGGCCCATCTGAAATTTGCAAATGAACATCTGGATGACTCTGAGAGTGATTGGGAGAAGGTGCTGTGGTCAGATGAGACTAAAATTGAGCTCTTTGGCATTAACTCAACTCGCCGTGTTTGGAGGAAGAGAAATGCTGCCTATGACCCAAAGAACAACGTCCCCACTGTCAAGCATGGAGGTGGACACATTATGTTTTGGGGGTGTTTCTCTGCTAAGGGCACAGGACTACTTCACCGCATCAATGGGAGAATGGATGGAGCCATGTACCGTCAAATCCTGAGTGACAACCTCCTTCCCTCCACCAGGACATTAAAAATGGCTCGTGGCTGGGTCTTCCAGCATGACATGACCCGAAACATACAGCCAAAGCAACAAAGGGGTGGCTCAAAAAGAAGCACATTAAGGTCATGGAGTGGCCTAGCCAGTCTCCATACCTTAATCCCATCGAAAACTTATGGAGGGAGCTGAAGATCTGAGTTGCCAAGCGACAGCCTCGAAATCTTAATGGTTTACAGATGATCTGCAAAGAGGAGTGGGCCAAAATTCCATCTAACATGTGTGCAAACCTCATCATCAACTACAAAAAACGTCTGACTGCTGTGCTTGCCAACAAGGGTTTTGCCACCAAGTATTAAGTCTTGTTTGCCAAAGGGATCAAATACTTATTTCTCTGTGCACAATGCAAATAAATATATATAATTTTGACAATGCGATTTTCTGTTGTTTTTTTTTATATTATCTATCTCTCACTGGTAAAATTAACCTAGCCTAAACATTCTAGACTGTTCATGTCTTTGACAGTGGGCAAACTTACAAAATCAGCAAGGGATCAAATACTTATTTCCTTCACTGTATGTCATGTATCCATAGCAACCAGCCTTGATTTATCTGCTAGTTTAACACTGAGCTGACAGCATGGGAAAAAAGCATCTTGACAGTAGCCCAGTTATACCATCCTCACCTCACAGGGGGTTACTTATGTCAAATGAAGCTGGAGAACCTCTTTCAGAAACATGGCAGATACTTTTTATTTTTATAACGCTTTTTCTACTGGTCTGATATATTTATAGATTAGTATGTCATATGTATGAGTTATGTATGATGTTAGTTTATTCTTTGCTAATCTACTTTGATCTTGTTTTTTTTGTCTTCCTTATACAGTGAAGTGAATTCTGCGGCTGCTCAGCTGGTCAGTCATTCTAGATCCGATATCGCAAAACCAGATCTGGTCCCTGTGTCCAGCCCTCCTCCAACCAGATCTTCAAAATTCAGTGGCCTTTCTGCCGCGCTGTTGACCTGCATTAATGCATCGTCTGACATCACGTATAAATTCTTCTGGAATGGCGTGAATGGCAATAGTGAATCATTATTTCTCCCATTTGGCTTAGAACCATGCATGGCTTTCTGGCTTGACCATTTTAGCCGCTTTCAGTCTGTAACATGAATCCCCTAGCCATTTGTAGAGATTATATCCACCAAATAAAATATTTTGAAAAAATTCAGCTGTAAATATAAGTCCTTGGGTCGTCTTTTGACAAGTTCTTAAAAATTCTATTCACATGTTTCTCGGTTATTTTGATTCTGGTAAAACCAATGGACCCATTACAGCTCCTACAAGGTTTGTCACGCAGATAATGAGGTGTAGCAGATTTTCTCATAAAAAATGGGTAACAACCCCTTTGGAACCTGTAATGGTGGCCATTTTGATTGTCACCCGGACAACTCAAGGAGCTATATTTAATGTAATTTTGTGACACAGCCAAAGTGTCTTATTAAGGATAGGAGAGAACACTTTTAAAATTTAGATTTACTAAAGAAGTACCGGGAAACTTTTTTAGTATAGGATCTACTTTTTGTGCATCCTGAGTTGAAGATCTGTGAGGGCAATAAGAACATGTACGTGTGGCACATGAAGGTCGCTACTGCAATTATTTTTGCATGTTCCTTCTTCAGATGTCACAGTGCCCACATAATATTAGATTAGTAGTTTTTTATTGCACTTGCTCCATAGCCATGCATTTCTCATACATGATTGTACTGCAGATGTACGGATCTCCTGATAAACAGTACTCTGTAGAAGTAGACATAGACAACCTAAGGCTATACAATTGAGTGTAGTTGACATACACCGCTATGTATCCTGATCGTGCTGACAAATAAACAAAACACAACGCTCATGTCACATTTCATGTGGTATAGAGTAAATACACTTCAGGTCATCAAGACGCCAAGGGACTATGGCCTCAATACAGATAGAGGCTCCTCATCTGGGACATCAAAGGTGGCTGAACATAGATCCCAAATCTTATGAAATTTCTCAGGGCACCCAAGGTATTGGTATACTAAATGTTCATAGGTAATAACCGTTGTAACGAGCGATTTCCATGCTGGTATGGACAGTGGAGTGTCTGCCATCCAATGCATAGCTATAGTTTTCCTAGCCAGAAATAAAGATTCTTAAAGAAAACTGGACACATCATATCCGTGTTTTTAATCTATAATACCAAGTAATACAATTTCATGGGTGTAAGGTAAGGGGGATGGTATCATAGGTGTAATAACATCCTACACCCGCTTCCAAAAAGCCGAACTATATGGGCATTCCCAAATGAGGTGCCAAAAATCTGCTGGTTGGTAGCATCTATGACAGGCAGATGTGGGAATTCTGCCCATTCCATGTAGGTGTACTGGGATGAGGTAAACTTGGTGTATAATGTATAGCTGTATAAGTTTGTTATTTATTGCCGGGCATACTGACAAGTATGAACGCAAAATCTCATCTTTTTCTTCTGGAGAAAGGTCTGGAATATGAGCCGTCTATCGATCTAGTACTGGAAGTGGGGTTGAGTGGGGCCATGTGGTCCATATATCGTCTATAGATTTCTATCAGGAGGCCATCAGGGCCAGGGGATTCATTCAAGGCCATATCTTATATAGCTTCTTGCACCTCTTCCAGTGTAAATGGGGCACCTAGCTGGGAAATGTGGTCAGCTGAAAGAGTCAGGAATGTGAGGTCCTGTAAATAATGTAACACATTAGTTACAGAGTAAGTATTAGAGGAGCTATATAATTCAGTATAATAGTCTTTGAATCTGGATGTAATAGTCTCAGCTTCCGTCAATATAGATCCATTAGAGTCTTGTATTTTCAGAACAGAGTTGCTACCATTGGCCTGACTGATCAGATGAGCTAACAATTGAATGGACTGATTGCCCATATCAAAATAGGGTAAAAACTAATTTGCATTTAATCTTAAGATGGAGCTGCCTCTTGTATAATTGAGTTAAGCTCAGCCAACTAGCTGTATGGGTATCGGTGGGGTCTGTAATATACAGGGTTTCTGCAGCTAGTACCTGATTTTCCAGCTCCTGGTCTAAATGAGCAGATGATTTCTAAATAAAAAATATGGTTAATTGAATACAGCCTCGAAGGTAAGCTTTGAATGAGTCCCATCGCAGAGTATATGTGTAATGAACAAATACATGGTAAACAGTGAGGTCCCTGTTCTTCCCAAACCTCTGTCCCTACCTACTTGTACGACCCGACCTAAACGACGGCGCACAACTGGGCGGCGTTCCCTATACTAGTACAAGTGAAACAGACAAATGGATAAGACAGAGACAGTACGAAATAACAAAGGGTCACCTGGGAAGTACATGGAGGGAGAGGCATGGCAATTGCGCCACGGACAAGTCCGGGCGCAAAAGGCGGAGTCAGGCAGGTAGGGTCAAACCGCGAGAGTGAGGAAAAACAAAAAGTCAAAAGGCAAAGAAAAGTCAAGAGTCCAGTCGGGGTCAGGGGTCACAAAGGAGTCAAAATGCAAGACGCTCAGGGGAGTCTGAAACAAGGGAAAGCACCAGGCTAGGTAACTCTAATTACAGGCAAAGCCCAACTATCCCAGGCTGAGCTAAATAAGGAGAGGGCGGGAGCTCAGGAACATCAGCCAGGCTTTGATTGGCCTGACGTTCCTGACCTCCTATTGGTTGCAGACTACCTCAGTCTGCCAGGCTGGGCGACGCCTGGAGTAACTCTCAACGTCCTGGAGACCGAGGGAGCTGCAGGAAGGGAGTACGTGACAATATGGAGTAGAGGAATCATTAAGATGCAAAAGTTGATCAATTTGATCCGGTATACGGTCGGAAGGGCCAATAAAGTTTAGCCAGAAGGGGTTTAATTTCCAATTGGCTAATACATGACGACCAGGAAAAGTTAAGTGTAATAGGAGTGGACTATGGTCAAATATTCCTCTGCGATCATGTACTATCGAGGTAACATATAAGGATACTGTAATGACGGGGGTAGGAAAACGGACAAGTGAGCCTTAATCTACCCGCCACTCTGTCCCTGCCTACTTGCAACGACCCGCCCTAGGCGACGGGGTACAACTGGGCGGCGGTCCCTACGCTCAGTAAGTGCACGAGACAAACAGACAAGGGAACACAAAGCAAAGGGAAATGGGGCAGTTGCCCACGGCAACACCGTGAGCAACAAGAGTGGTGAACGAGCCGAGTCAAACCAGGAGTGCACGAGGTACCAAACGCAGAGCAGGAGAGTAGTCAGTAAGCCAGGGTCAGTATGGAGCAGGATCAAATAGTTAGAAGCTGTAGCTGGGCCAGGAAACCACACGAGAAGAATCACAAGCAAAGGAGGAACAGGAAAGGCAGGTATAAATAGACAGAGGGCGGGAGCTAGCTCCGTCTGGCCAGGCTGCGATAGGCTCTCCCACTCCTAAGCCTGCCATCCTGAGTGGTGGAAGATGGAGTCAGTCTCAGAGACATAGACTCAGGTGCAGACTGATTACCTATGGGCGTATACACAGAAGTTGTGCCTGGCAGATCCTTTACAGTACCCCCCCTTTTATGAGGGGCCACCGGACCCTTTCTAAGTGGACCTGGTTTATTGGGGAAACGAAGGTGGAACTTCCTGACCAATACCCCAGCGTGAACATCCCGGGCGGGTACCCAAGTCCTCTCCTCAGGCCCGTATCCTCTCCAATGGACCAGGTACTGGAGGGAGCCTTGGACCATCTTGCTGTCCACAATCTTGGCCACCTTGAATTCCACCCCCTCAGGGGTGAGAACGGGAACAGGAGGTTTCCTCGAGGGAGCCAAGGATGGGGAGCAGCGTTTAAGGAGGGAGGCATGAAACACGTCGTTTATTCGAAAAGATGGGGGCAACTCCAGTCGGAAGGAGACAGGATTGAGGACTTCAATGACCTTATACGGCCCAATAAACCGGGGAGCAAACTTCTAGGACGGGACCTTAAGGCGCAAGTTCCTAGACGATAACCACACCAGATCCCCGACCATAAACAAGGGGTTAGCAGAACGTCTTCTATCAGCCTGAGTTTTTTGTACGCTCTGTGACGCCTCTAGGTTCTTCTGAACCTGGGCCCAGACTGTGCACAGTTCCCGATGAACAACCTCTACCTCGGGATTGTTGGAACTACCAGGTGAAACGGAGGAGAACCGTTGATTAAACCCAAAATTACAGAAAAAGGGGGAAACCCCTGACGAGTTACTGACCCGGTTATTAAGGGAAAATTCGGCGAGGGGAATGAATGAGACCCAATCATATTGACAGTCAGAGATAAAACACCTTAAATATTGTTCTAGAGATTGATTAGTCCTCTCAGTTTGGCCATTAGTTTCAGGATGGAAGGCAGAGGAGAAGGACAGATCAATCTCCAACTTTTTACAGAAGGCTCTCCAAAACAATAAACAAATTGTACCCCTCTGTCCGAAACAATATTGACAGGGACCCCATGGAGACGCAGAATGTGTTTGACAAACAAGGTAGCTAACGTCTTGGCATTGAGTAGTTCCTTGAGGGGCACAAAGTGGCACATCTTACTGAAGCGGTCTACTACCACCCACACCACCGACTTGCATTGGGATGGAGGCAAATCGGTGATAAAATCCATGGAGATATGGATCCAAGGTCTCTGGGGAATGGGCAAAGAACGTAGTAAGCCTGCTGGTCGGGACCAGGGAGTCTTGGACCTAGCACAATCCTCACAAGCGGCGACGTAGGCCTTAACGTCTTTAGGCAACCCAGGCCACCAATAGTTTCTGGCAATGAGGTGTTTGGTACCCAGGACGCCTGGATGACCAGATAGTGCGGAGTCATGATTTTCCCTAAGTACCCTTAGCCGGTATTGCAGGGGAACAAACAGCTTGTCCTCAGGAAGGTTCCCGGGAGCTGAACCTTGATCAGCTGCAATTTCAGAGACTAAATCAGAATCAATAGAAGAAATGATTATACCAGGAGGCAAAATACAAGCAGGATCTTCCTCCGAAGGAGGGCTGGCCATGAAGCTACGCGACAGTGCATCGGCCTTAATATTTTTAGACCCAGCCCTATAGATAACCAAAAAGTTGAATCTGGTAAAAAATAGCGCCCATCGAGCTTGTCTCGGGTTTAGCCTCCGGGCAGATTCTAGGAAAACCAGATTCTTGTGGTCGGTAAGGACCGTTACCTGGTGCCTAGCCCCTCCAGGAAGTGGCGCCACTCTTCAAATGCCCATTTAATGGCTAAGAGTTCACGGTTGCCAATATCATAGTTACTCTCAGTAGGCGAAAACTTCCTGGAGAAGTAGGCACAGGGACGGAGATGGGTGAGGGAGCTGGTACCCTGGGACAAGACAGCCCCCACTCCCACCTCGGATGCGTCAACTTCCACGATAAATGGCTCCATTTGGTTGGGCTGAACCAGCACCGGGGCCGAGATATAGCACTTCTTAAGGACCTCAAAAGCCTGGACAGCCTCAGGAGGCCAGTGGAGGAGATCAGCACCTTTGTGAGTGAGGTCCGTAAGAGGCTTAGCGATGACCGAGAAGTTAGCAATAAATCTCCTGTAATAATTAGCGAACCCCAAGAAACACTGTAACGCCTTCAGAGAGGCAGGTTGGACCCATTCCGCCACAGCCTGGACCTTGGCGGGGTCCATGCGGAATTCATGAGGAGTGAGGATTTGACCCAAAAATGGTATCTCCTGTACCCCAAACACACATTTTTCGGTTTTCGCAAACAGTTTGTTTTCCCGAAGGACCTGGAGCACCTTCCTGACATGCTCAATGTGGGAGGACCAGTCCTTGGAAAACACCAGTATGTCATCAAGGTACACTACAAGAAATACCCCCAGGTAATCTCTTAAAATCTCATTTATGAAATTCTGGAAGACCGCAGGAGCATTACACAACCCAAAGGGAATGATGAGGTATTCGAAATGACCTTCGGGCGTGTTAAACGCAGTCTTCCACTCATCCCCCTCTTTGATGCGGATAAGGTTATACGCCCCCCGTAGATCAAACTTAGAGAACCATTGGGCCCCCTGAACCTGATTACAGAGATCAGGAATCAAAGGAAGGGGATACTGGTTCCTTACAGTGACCTTATTCAAGTTACGGTAGTCAATGCATGGCCTAAGACCACCATCCTTCTTCCCTACGAAGAAGAAGCCAGCACCTACCGGAGAAGTAGAGGGGCGAATGTAACCCTTGGCCAGGCATTCCTGGATATACTCTCTCATGGCTTCACGTTCGGGACAAGAAAGATTAAATATCCTACCCTTAGGGAGCTTAGCTCCTGGTACCAATTCGATAGCGTAATCGTATTCTCTATGAGGAGGTAACACTTCGGAGGCCTCCTTAGAGAAAACATCAGCGAAGTCCTGAACAAACTCAGGTAGCGTGTTCACCTCCTCAGGGGGAGAAATAGAATTCACAGAAAAACATGACGTCAAGCATTCATTACCCCACTTGGTAAGCTCCCCAGTATTCCAATCAAACGTGGGATTATGCAACTGCAACCAGGGAAGGCCTAAAACGATAATCCCTGCATTAACAGTACAGAGCACTGCTCCAAATGCATGGAGCCAACAAGGAGTTCAAAAACAGGGGTATGCTGTGTAAAATAACCATTAGCAAGAGGAGTGGAGTCGATACCCACTACCGGAACAGGTTTAGGCAAATCAATCAAAGGCATAGCTAGAGACATAGCAAATTCCACAGACATGATATTAGTAGAAGACCCTGAATCCACGAAGGCACTGCCGGTAGCAGACCTACCACCAAAAGAGACCTGAAAGGGAAGCAAGATTTTATTACGTTTCATATTTACGGGAAATACCTGTGCGCCCAAGTGACCTCCCCGATGATCACTTAGGCGTGGAAGTTTTCTGGCTGCTTATTCTTACGCCTAGGACAGGTGTTCACTTGATGCTTGTCATCCCCACAATAGAAGCAGAGACCATTCTTCCTGCGGAACTCTCTACGTTGACGGGGGGACACGGAGGCCCCGAGTTGCATAGGTACCTCCGAGTCTTCCGTGGAAGAGCGAAGCAACGGGACCTCGGGAGGCATCATGGGGGAGTCAGAGGGGAAAACACAAAAACGTTCAAGTTCTCGTTCCCTGAGACGTCGGTCAAGTCGTACCGCTAAAGCCATAACCTAGTCTACGGAGTCAGAAGAGGGATAGCTAACTAGCAGGTCTTTCAGGGCGTTCGACAGACCCAACCTAAACTGGCACCTTAAGGCAGGGTCATTCCACCGAGAAGCTACGCACCACTTCCTAAAGTCAGAACAATACTCCTCAACAGGTCTCTTACCCTGACGTAAGGTCACCAGCTGACTCTCGGCAAAGGCAGTCCTGTCAGTCTCGTCATAAATGAGTCCAAGAGCAGAAAAGAAACGATCAACGGAGGAAAGTTCAGGGGCGTCAGGAGCCAAGGAGAAGGCCCACTCTTGGGGCCCTTCCTGGAGCCGGGACATAATTATACCCACCCGCTGGCTCTCAGAACCTGAGGAGTGAGGCTTTAAGCGAAAGTAGAGCCTACAACTCTTCCGAAAGGAGAGAAAAGTCCTCCGGTCCCCTGAGAACCGGTCAGGCAACTTGAGGTGGGGTTCAAGAGGTAGGGAATTGGTGAGCGAACGCGATTGCCTCTTGAATGACATATAGATTAGCTAGTGGGAGATTATATAGGCAGAAGATAACATATGGCTTAGTGTTCATTTCAGCATATACAAAGACAAATCTGCCATAGGGGTCTCTGCGAGTCTGGATAGGATTCCAACGTACAGACCGGTGTATAAGAGAGACTCCTCTGGAGTATGAAGTATGGTAGGAGTGACAGGACCATTGTATCCACGGATTCCGAACATAGTCCAATCTGTTAGCTGTGATATGGGTTTCCTGCAGACCAATTATTTGGGGACTAGATCGCCTGGAGTGGGAGAAGACCGAGGCACGTTTATGAGGAGTGCCCAAACTACGCACATTCCATGAAACACATTTCAAAGTTGAAGACATATATACATATAGGTACGTGAAGTATAAAGATGTATCCGAAGTGAAGGTAGAAGCATAAACAGAATGCAGATATATGCAACACGACAGCAGTTGTAACAGAAAAATGTATCATCTGTGACATGAGCGAAATTCAAAATAATAATGAACCATGCTGAAACATTAACCCCTTCCTGCTCCTGGACGTACTATTAGGTCATGGCAGCTGTATCGTTCGCGCTCCATGACCTAATAGTACGTCTCGGGAGTAACGGCCATTTCGGCCGTCTTCCCAACACATGCAGGAGCTGTGATAGCTGCTGTCTCATACAGCAGCTGTCACAGCTCCTACAGCGGGGACCGATCGCTGTGTCCATGCTGATTAACACATTAAAAGCCGCGTTCAATAGAGATCGCGGCTTTTTAGGGGTTAAGCTGCCATCGCCGGCCTGCTGCACGATAGCAACCGGCGATGGTGACTATGGCAACTGGACACCAAACAATGGCGTCCGGCTATGCCATCGACGGAAGCCTAGTGGGTCCTGACAAAGTCAGGACCCACTATGCTTGCTGTCAGTGAGTAGCTGATAGTTCTAATACACTGCACTACGCATGTAGTGCAGTGTATTAGAATTGCGATCAGGGCCTCCTGCCCTCAAGTCCCCCAGTGGGACAAAGTAATAAAGTAAAAAAAAAGTACAAAAAAGATGTGTAAAAATAAGAAAATAAAAGTTTTAAAAGTATTAAAAGTAAAAATCCCCCTTTTTACCTTATCAGTCCTTTATTATTAATAAAAGTATATAAACAAACAAATAAACTATACATAATTGGTATCGCCACATCCGTAACGGCCTGAACTACAAAATTATTTTGTTATTTATCCCGCACGGTGAACGCCGTAAAAGAAAATAATAATAAACCGTACCAGAATCACAATTGTTTGGTCACTTCACCTCGCAAAAAATTGAATAAAAAGAGATCAAAAAGTCGCATGTACCTAAAAATGGTATTGATGGAAACTACAGTTCGTTACCCAAAAAATAAGTCCTCGCACGGCTTTATTGATGGAAAAATAAAAAAGTTATGGCTCTTAGAATAAGGTAACACAAAAAGTGAATGATTTTTTACAAAACTTATTTTATTGTGTAAACGCCATAAGACTTAAAAAAATCCTATAAACATATGGTATCGCCTTAATCGTATCACCCCGCAGAATAAAGTGAATATGTCATTTATAGCGCACGGTGCACGCAGTAAAAAAAATAGAATAAAAAAACAATAGTAGAATTGCTGTTTTTTAGTCACCAGGCCACTCAAAAATAGAATAAAAACTGATCAAAAAGCTGCATGCACCCCAAGAAAACTACAATGAATTCCTCAAGGTGTCTAGTTTCCAAAATGGGGTCACTTTTGGGGGGTTTCCACTGTTTTGGCACCACAAGACCTCTTCAAACCGGACATGGTGCCTAATAAATAAGAGGCCTCAAAATCCACTAGGTGCTCCTTTGCTTCGGAGGCCGATGCTTCAGTCCATTACCGCCCGAGGGCCACATGTGGGATATTTCTCAAAACTGCAGAATCTGGGCAATAAGTATTAATTTGCGTTTCTCTGATAAAACCTTTTGTGTTATAAAAAAAATGGTATAAAAGAGGATTTTCTGACAAAAAAAAAAAAATGTAAATTTCACCTCTACTTTGCTCTAAATTCCTGTGAAACACCTAAAGGGTTCATAAACTTTCTATATGCTGTTGTGAATACTTTGAGGGGTCTAGTTTCTAAAATGGGGTGTTTCATAGGGGTTTCTAATATATGGGCCCCTCAAAGCAACTTCAGAACTGAACTGTAACCTAAAAAAATAAATAAATGAGGCAATACTTCGCTTCTTACATTATACTGATAATGAGCCGTGCCCACCCCGAGATGACCCCAGTTTTCACCGTTTGTATAAACGGAGACCCCTATTAGACCGTTCCAGTGCCCGGTTTTCACAAGCATTGACCCCTGAGAAGTGTATTTCTATTGAGGAGTCCTTGGTACATTTTAAAGGGAGGGTTCCATTCCGCGAGTGCCTGCCGGGCAGTGGCGTAGCTATAGGGGTCGCAGCGGTCGCAACTGCGACCGGGCCCCCAGCTAGGGGGGGCCCGCAGGCCCCCCTCACCACAGTAGCACAGTAGTGCTACAATGATTACTCTGCATTGCTGGGTCCCTGCTGGGGTACAAAAGAGACCCAGCAATGTATTTTAAAGCATTGGTGGCAGCTCGGCAGTGAAATAGTCATTGCACGGAGGGGGAAGACTCTTGCCCGCCCACTGTGCTGTCCAGCCAATCAGCTCGCTTCTAGCTGTTTCCCTTTTCCTCCTGGCCTGTGCAGAGGGAAAGGAATGGCTACAGGAAGAAGATGGTGTGCATGTCTGCTCTCTGACCCCACACCAGATGTATGTAAGTAGCAACTAGTAATGCAGCTATTAACCCCTTCATTGTGTGTAAGTCTGTCATGCTGAGCAGTCACACTTCAGGGCTGACTGTTTAGCATAACAGACAAAGTATATCCATCCATCCATCTATCTATCTATCTATCTATCTACTGGCGTAGCTATAGGGGTCTCCCGGGACCCGCCAATCAGCTGTTTTGAAGGGGCCGCAGCACTCGTACGAGAGCTGCTCCCCTTCATTCCGGTCACACTGTGAATCCGTGTCGGCGATTCACAGTGTGAGCGAGTAGTGAAATGAAGGGGAAGCAGCTGTCGTACGAGTGCTGCGGCCCCTTCAAAACAGCTGTTTGGAGGGTCCCGGGAGCTATTAATGGCCTATCCTGTGGATAGGCCATCAATGTTTAGGGACTGCACAACCCCTTTAAGCCTACGATGTAGCAGGCTTAGGAGGCCCATGAGACAGGATCACAGATTGTGTGATCCTGTCTGCTGGGCCCTGTATATAAGCCTACCACACTGTAGGTTTAGATACAGGGCCCATGCGTGATCCTGTCTGCTGGGCCCTGTATCTAAGCCAATCACATGGTAGGCTTAGATACATGGCCCATGTGTGATCCTGTCTGATGGGCCCTGTATATAAGCCTACCACACTGTAGGTTTAGATACAGGGCCCATGCGTGATCCTGTCTGCTGGGCCCTGTATCTAAGCCAATCACATGGTAGGCTTAGATACATGGCCCATGTGTGATACTGTCTGTGGGACCCTGTATCTAAGCCTACCACACTGTAGGTTTAGATACAGGGCCCCAGCACACAGTAATCTTATACTGTATAAGATTACTGTCTGCTGGACCCTGTATCTAAGCCTACCTTGTGGTAGGCTTAGATACAGGGTCCACAGACAGTATCACACATGGGCCCTGTATCTAAGCCTAACACATGTGTTACTAATCGTTTTTTTGTGTGTTTTCTTACAGGTTCGGTCGTTGGACTACATCGTATTCCAGGACTACTTCGATGACAGCTTTTTTTTTTATTATCAATAAAATGGTTAATGACGGTTGTGTGTTTTTTTTTTATTTCAATAAAATATTTTTTCTATGTCTTTGTGTTTTTTTAAACTATATTACTACCGACTTAGTAATGGCCGCCGGCTGATTGACAGCGTCCATTGCTAAGGCGGGGCTTAGTGTTAGCCGGTGCAGCGGCTAACACTAACCCCCTTTATTACCCCGGTACCCACCGCCACCAGGGGTGCTGGGAAGAGCCGGGTACCATCCAGTACTTGACCATCTGTAGTGATGGTCGGTCACTGGGGTGACCGCAGGCTGGTATTATCAGGAGGGGAAAGGCCAAAAACAGTGGCCCTTCCCACCCTGGTGATGCTAGGCTGCTGCTGCTTTATTGTATCTGGCTGGTTATGAAAAATGGGGGGGACTCCACGTCATTTAAAAAAATAAATAATAATTGGAAAGAACGATGTGGGGTCCCCCCCAATTTTCATAACCAGCCAGATACAACACAGCAGCAGCAGGCAGCATTACCAGGGTGGTAGGTGCCACTGTTTTTGGCCTTTCCCAGCCTGATACTACCAGCCTGCGGCCACCCCGGTGCCTGCCCGTCACTACAGATGGACGGGTACTGGTTCGTACCCGGCTCTTCCCAGCACCCCTGGTGGCGGTGGGTACCGGGGTAATAATGGGGGTTAGTGTTGGCCTCTGCACCGGCTAACATTAAGCCCCGCCTTAGTAATGGAGGTTGTCAATCAGCCGGCGGCCATTACTAAGGCGGTGATAATAAAGTTTAAAAAGATACAAGCACATAGAAAAAATATTTTATTGAAATAAAAAAACACAACCCTCATTAACCATTTTATTGAGAATAAAAAAACGCCGTCATTGAAGTCCTCGAATCCGACGTAGTCCAACAACCGAACCTGTAAAAAAACACAAACACTCAAAAATAATCAGTAACACATAAAGAAGCAAAATTATTATTCTTACCTTTCCTGGGTCCAGCTCTGGAGCCGCAATGTCAGCGAGCTGAGCCCTGTATCTAATCCAATCATGTGTGATACTGTCTGCTGGACCACTGTATCTAATCCTATCATGTGTGATACTGCCTTCTGAGACACTGTATCTAATCCTATAATGTGTGATACTGTCTGCTAAGCCACTGCATCTAATCCTATCATGTGTGATACTGTCTGCTCAGCCACTGTATCTAATCCTATCATGTGTGATACTGTCTGCTGAGCTGTGTATTTTATCCTATCATGTGTGATACTGTCTGCTGAGCCACTGTATCTAATCCTATCATGTGTGATACTGTCTGCTGAGCCACTTTATCTAATCCTATCATGTGTGATACTGTCTTCTCAGCCACTGTATCTAATCCTATCATGTGTGATACTGTCTGCTCAGCCACTGTATCTAATCCTATCATGTGTGATACTGTCTGCTCAGCCACTGTATCTAATCCTATCATGTGTGATACTGTCTGCTGAGCCACTGTATCTAATCCTATCATGTGTGATACTGTCTGCTGAGCCAATGTATCTAATCCTATCATGTGTGATACTGTCTGCTGAGCCACTGTATCTAATCCTATCATGTGTGATACTGTCTGCTCAGCCACTGTATCTAATCCTATCATGTGTGGTACTGTCTGATCAGCCACTGTATCTAATCCTATCATGTGTGATACTGTCTGCTCAGCCACTGTATCTAATCCTATGATGTGTGATACTGTCTGCTCAGCCACTGTATCTAATCCTATCATGTGTGATACTGTCTGCTGAGCCAATGTATCTAATCCTATCCATAGTTTATAGGGTTGTAGTGCTATAGATAGGTTATCTCCTATACACACATAAAAAATTTTTGGGGGGACACATATGTATTGGGGCTATTTCCCCTGACATTTTAAGTCCTTAGTGACGCCCCGGCTGCTAGTGCTGCATTGTTGGGTCACTTAGGAGACCCAGCGATGCAGCTGAAAGCTGCGGACCGTCGGCCATGAGAAGTTTGCGGGGGGGGGGGGCCAATAAGAACTTTTGCATCGGGGCCCATGAGCCTTTGCCGGGTAAGAGGGCAAGGTATGGCGTGAAGATGTATAAGCTGTGTGAGAGTGCATCAGGGTATACCTACAGATTTAGGATATATGAAGGGAAGGACACCAGTATTCAGCCCCCAGAATGCCCCCCCTTACTGGGAGTTAATGCAAAAATTGTGTGGGATTTGGTGCACCCACTGCTGGACCAGGGTTACCACCTCTACCTGGATAATTTTTATACCAGAGTCCCACTCTTCAACTGCCTCTCTTCCAGAAGTCCTCAGGCATGCGGCACTGCTAGAAGAAATCTGAGAGGCCTCCCTAAGACTCTGCTTGGGCAAAACAAGAAGGGGTGAGAGCAGGGCACAATCTAGCAGTGTAAGGGATCTGCCAGGCACAGCGGGGTTAACTCCCAGAACTAATCAGTCAGCACCTGAGAATACATCCCTGAGACTGACTCCTGCTTCCACCATTCAGGCTGGCAGGCTTAGGAGTGGGAGAGCCTATCGTAACCTGGCCAGACTCAGCTAGCTCCCGCCCTCGGTCTATTTAAGCCTGCACTTCCTGTCCCTCGGTGCTTGTTATTGCTTGTGTTTCCCTCCTTGTGGTTTCCTGGCCCAGCTACAGCTCCTGCTATTTTTGATCCTGCTCCATACAGACCCTGGCTTACCGACTACTCTTCTGCTTTTCGTTTTGTACCTCGCACACTCCTGGCTTGACTCGGCTCGTTCACCACTCTGGTTGCTCACGGTGTTGCCGTGGGCAACGGCCCCTTTTCCTTGCTTGTGTTCCTTGTATGTTTGTCGTGCACTTACTGAGCGCAGGGACCGCCGCCCAGTTGTACCCCGTCGCCTAGGGCGGGTCGTTGCAAGTAGGCAGGGACAGAGTGGCGGGTAGATTAGGGCTCACTTGTCCGTCTCCCTACCCCCTGCCATTACAAGCAGCAACATATTGTGTGTCAAGTACAAGGACAAGAGAGATGCCACACCAGTACCCATGTACCAGTACGAGGTACCAGTACAGAGACCCCCAAACCAGACTGCATCCTGGACTACAATAGGTACATGGGAGGGGTGGACTTGTCAGATCAAGTCCTGAAGCCCTACAGCGCCATGCGGTGTGGTATAAGAAGCTGGCCGTGCACATCATACAGATTGTACAATGTGTATGTGCTACGTCGATGTGCAGGCCAGAAGGGAACTTTCCTGGAATTTCAAGAGGTGATTATCAAGAACCTAATCTTTAGGGACCAAGAAGGGGGGGGGCACCCAGTGCTTCTGGAAACGAGGCCACACGCATCGTACCAGGGCAACACTTTCCAGGAGAAGTTCCCCAAACTGGCAAGAGGGGAAAAAGTCAAAAGAGGTGCAAAGTCTGTTATAAGAGGGGGATAAGGAAGGACACAGTATATCAATGTGACACGTGTCCCGAAAAACCAGAGCTCTGTATGAAAGAGTATTTTAAAATTTATCATACATCCCTTGGTTTATAATTTACCCTGATGCACTCCGCACAGCTTATCACCCCTCGTCTTTCCCCTCTGGGCCCTGCTGTGTGCCCAGGCAGCTGATAACAGCCACATGTAGGGTATTGCCGTACCCAGGAGAACCCACATTAGTTTATGGGGTGTATGTCTCCGGTCAAAATGCTCACTACACCTCTAGATGAATGCCTTAAGGGTGTAGTTTTTAAAACGGGGTCACTTCTTGCGGGTTTCAACTGTACTGGTATCTCAGGGGCTTCTGCATACATGACTTCGCGCCAGAAAATCCCCAGTAGGCCAAATGGTGGTCCTTTCCTTCTGAGCACTCCCATGGGCCCAAACTGCAGTTTATCACAACAAATGGGGTATTGCGGCAGTCAGAACAAATTGCGCAACAGAATGAGGTATTTTGTTTCTTGTGAAAATAAGAAATTTTCAGCCAAAACGACATATTATTGGAAAAAATTAATTTTGTTTTAATTCCCAGCCCAATTCAAATAAGTTCTGCGAGAAAACTATGGGGTCAAAATGGTCACTACACCCATAAATGAATTCCTTGAGGGGTGTAGTTTCCAAAATGGAGTAATTTCTGGTTGGTTTCCATTGCTTTGATACCTCTGGGGCTCTGCAAATGCGACATGGCACCCGAAAACGAATCTAGCTATCCTGGACTCCAACAAACACATAGCGCTCCTTTCCTTCTGAGCCCTCCCATGGGCCCAAACGGCAGTTTATCACCACAAATGGGGTATTGCCGCACTAAGGACAAATTGGGCAACAAAATTGGGTATTTTGTTCTCTGTGAAAATAAGAAATTTTGATCACAAATGACATTTTATTGGAAAAAATGAAATTTTTTTAATTTCACAGCCCAATTCAAATAGGTGCTGTGAAAAAACTGTGCAGTCAAAATGGTAACAACAACCATAAATGAATTCCTTGAGGGGTGTAGTTTCCAAAATGGGGTCACTATTGGGGGATTCCTACTGTTTTGGCACATCAACACCTTTTCAAACCTGGCATGCTGCCTAAAATATATTGTAATAAAAAAGAGGCCTCAAAATGCACTAGGTGCTTCTTTGCTTCTAGGGCTTGTGTTTTAGTCTACGAGCGCACTAGAGCCACATGTGGGACATTTCTAAAAACGGCAGAGTCTGGAAAATACATATTTAGTAGTGTTTCTCTGGTACTCTTTTAATAGAAAAATATAAAACATTACAAAATAAACGGTTTTTACAAAACAAACACAACAAAACAAAACTTATGTACATTTCTGTACAATTTACCCAGCCTGGCCCTTCTTACATAAATCCCCATGCATACATAACTATAATCCCATACTCATTCATACACACACCTAAACCCCCCAACCCCAAGAAAACATAACTATAACACTATATACAACATACTCTTAAAAAACCATGTGCCAACCAATGGCCCCCTAAAAAAACACCACATATATAAAACAAAATAAATAATAATCATAATAAAAATAAACAAAATAATAATAATAATAAACTCTAAAAATAAAAGTTACCATCTCATGGTGCACTTACTTCAGTGCACCATGTAAATGAAAAGAAAAGAACAAAATATAAAAAACAACAAAACAAATCCCCAAAAACAAATAATTTTTTTTAAATTTTTTTTTTTTTTTTTTTTTAAATTTTTTATTTTTTTTTCCTTTTTATTAACTTATCCACATTCATACCTAACCCTGTACATACTACCTTATCCATCACCACCCATCACCTCCCCCAACCAGCATCACGCCTCATGTCCTTCCATGTCCGCATAGTTCAGATGCTGGCCCCCACCACCCAACACATCACCCAACCAGCCCGATGCCACGTCTCATGTCCTCCTCACGTCCACGTAGTCCAGAATCAGGCTGGGCACACCCCCAGGCCCCCCACCCCACCTATCTACTGCCCATCTTACCTAAACATTCACACAAACCCATGCATAGACCTATACACCATATCGACACATAACTATAACCAAATACCATACTATATACATAAACCCGAAAACCTAAGTTTGGCTGCTTGTAAGCCCTTTTTCTGTCTCCAAAAAAACTCAAAACAAAAACCTACTTGTGCTTACTCAGCCCATCACCAGAGGAGAGAGAGAGGAAAGCCCCCCTAGAGCACCAGCCCAGAGGCCAAAGCCAACCCCCAACCACCACCCCGGTCCCTATCGCTAAACCTATCCTGCTTGCCATATCTCTATCCCTTATTACTTTATAAACTAAATCTGTCCCTCCTGCTGTCTCTCATTCTGTCCCTATCGCTATTTCCCGGTGTCATGGCCAGGTGCAGACCCCCACCTCCAGTCTAATACCCAGGGGCACTCCCTCCCCTCCCCCTGAAGGTTGGTTCCACCTAGGGCACCCTAAAATTGAAGCCCCTCCAAAGTCGAGAGGCCTTGGATGCACCCAGTTTCTCAACCTCCAGAGACCGGACCTTCACCAGGTCACCCATGATATTCCTACACACCTCGTCCTCCAGGAGGATTTTACACTGAGTCGATACTAAGCACCGTGCGTTCCACGTGAAATACCTGATCACTAAACTAACTAAAAAAGAAGTGCAATGATCCCTTCCACCCAGGTCTCCGAATGCCCCATAGGCCCAACCAGCGTAGGAGAGGTTGGTCAGACCGGGCCAACCGATGGAGGCACCCACCCGTTTGTAAACCTCTGCATTGAAGGGACACTGAAGCAAGAAATGGTCCATGCTTTCCAGCGTGTCATCGCACTCCTCCCGAGGACAACCTCTTTCATCGGAGTTTCTAAACTTCAGATTGCCCCTTACATACAGCCTCCCATGGAAGCAGCGCCAAGCCAGATCCCAAAACTTCTGGGGAATCCTCACAGAGTTTAAAAGTTTTAATCCCACCCCGAGGTCGCTACTTGGGCAGTCCCTGAGCGCCAGGGGCTTCTGGAAGCAGGTCAACAAGACCTTTCTGTCAAGAAATTTTCTCGACATGGTCTTGATCTCCCTCGCCTCCAGACCCCACCGACGAACAACCTTCAGAACCGGGGCGGCATAAGCCGGGAGGTGCCCATGGGGTACACGCAGGTCTTTCGCTTGGCCTCCTGTCTCCCATTCCTGGAAGAAAGGCCGAAACCATCCCCTGCAGGAGGATATCCACAGAGGAGCCCTTTCTCTTTCAAAGAGGTTCGCCAAATTAATTTTAATGAAGGTGTTTACTAGAAACACCACTGGGTTAACCATACCTAACCCACCTAGTTTCCTCTGTAGGTAAGTAACCTCCCTCTTGATTAGGTTAAGCCTGTTTCCCCATAACAGTTGGAAGAACAGGCTATAGACCCGAGTCCAGAGAGGCTCTGGCAACATGCACACGCTGCCAAGGTAGAGCAACATGGGCATCAGGTAAGCCTTGGCCAGGTGAACCCTTTCCCTAAGGGACAAAGACCATCCCTTCCATTGGCCAACCTTCTGGGCAGCTATTGATAGCCTACCTTCCCAGTTTTTCTTGGGGTAATCACCCGGGCCAAATTCAATGCCTAAGATTTTAGCAGACCCTTTGGGCTCTGGGAGGGTGTCCGGGAGATCAAAACTAGGATCCCCTCCCCCCAGCCAGAGACTTTCACACTTGTCCCGGTTGATCCTGGACCCAGATGCCCGTGAGTAGCGCTCAACTTCTGACATCACCCACTCTGCCTCCCCTCTCGAGGAGACAAAGATAGTGACGTCATCCGCGTACGCAACCACCCTCTGAGTGGCTTCCGGCTCCTCCAAGTCCATCCCCACCCCCGCCAATGGCCCACGATCGAGCCGCCTAAGAAAGGGGTCGATCGCGAAAACATACAGCAAGGGGCTTAAGGGACAACCCTGGCGGACACCAGACCCAACCTCAAAGGGGGTTCCAGTCCAACCGTTCACCAGTGCAAAAGACTCAGCCCCAGCGTATAGGGTCTGGAGCCAATTAACGAACTCACCCGGTAGGCCATACCTCAGAAGGACTGACCATAGGTACTTGTGATTCACCCGGTCAAAAGCTTTGGCCTGATCCAAGGACAGCATGTACCCCTCCCATCGGCCAGAATGTCCCTGCTCCACTGCCTCTCTGACACTGAGGACAGCACTAAAGGTGCTGCGGCCTGGAACAGAGCAATGCTGGGCCGACGAAAGGAGCCGGGGTGCAAACTTCACCAGCCGATTAAACAGTACTTTTGCGAGAACCTTTCTGTCCGTATTGAGGAGCGCTATGGGACGCCAGTTCTCAATACGGGTCGAATCCTTACCCTTTGACAGAATGATCAAGGCCGACTTGCCCATTGACTTTGGCAGAGCGCCCGAGGAGAGGCACTCATTAAAAACCGCAGTCAAGAGGGGAACTAAGGTTCCCTTAAAAGCCTTATAAAACTCAGATGTTAAGCCATCTGGGCCTGGCGACTTTTTGATGGCCAACCCATCAATCGCCAGCATCACTTCCTCTTCCTTGATCGACTCTGTCAAAACACCAAGCGAGGGGTCTGCTCCTGGCTCAGGGATGGTTTCAGCCAGGAAAGCCGACATTTCGTCTCGGTTTAGATCCTGCTCACCCAAAAGCTGCGAATAAAAGGATCTGATGACCTCCAGGATCCCTGATTTGGATCTCATCAGGGAGCCTGTACTATCTACCAGTCCTGTCACCACCTTACGACTCACTGACATCTTGCAGTTCTTGTAAGGGTCGGGCGAGCGGTACCTCCCGAAATCCCGTTCAAGAACCAAAGACGTGTGCCTATCATATTGGCATCTTTTGAGCAGAGCTTTCACCACGGAGATTTCCTCACGGCTACCTCCGGTTGAGACTAGATGTTCGAGTTTCCTCCTCATGTCTTGATACAGGCGATACCTGCTCATAGACCTGAGGCACGAGATCTGACGGAAAAACTCAGCCACCCGTTCTTTGAACACCTCCCACCACTCAGACTTAGTACCACCTAGATCCAATAAAGGTACCTGGCTCTGAAGAAAATCCTCGAAGGCCTGTCTTATCTCTGCTTCTTCCAGGAGAGTAGAATTCAGCCTCCATATACCTCTTCCCATCTGGAGGGACTCTGCAACATTCAAAGAAAAAATAATCATACAGTGATCGGAGAACTCCACCTCAACGACGGACACTGCCGAAGAGATGGCGTCCTCCTTTAAAAAAAACCTGTCTATCCTGGACCTACGACTACCACTATGATAGGTGAACCCCGAGTGGCCTGGGGTATACCGAATGTGGATGTCCTCCAGGCGAGCATCACTAGCTATTCTATTCAACTCGACACTATCATAGGCCAGTACCTTTCTGGAACCTCCTCTGTCTTGGGGCCTAACGACAGTGTTAAAGTCCCCTCCAAAAATGACTTGTCGGCCTGTAAAAAGGAAGGGCTTAATCCTCATGAAGAGACTTTTCCGGTCCCACTTTGTCTGGGGACCGTAGATGTTGATAAGTCTTAGTTCTTGTCCCCTCATGAGAACATCTAAGATCAAGCACCGCCCCATTTCTAACTCGATCATCCGCCGGCATGTGACCGGTGCGGTAAAAAGTACCGCCACCCCGCTATATGGCTCAGCCGCAAGAGACCAGTAGGAGGGCCCACGTCGCCACTCCCTCCTAGCTTTCACGACCTCTGCCAAAAGTGACAGTCTGGTCTCCTGCAAAAACAAAATGTCAGCTTCAACCCGGCCGAGAAAATCAAAGGCTGCAAATCTAGCCATATTCGACTTAATGCTGGCAACGTTAATCGATGCTAGCGTCAACGGAGTGGGTGCCGCCATCATAAATGATTGAGTTAGACGGTTTTCTTCTTCCCACCCCTTGCTTTCTCCTCTGAGGAGGACCCCTCACCCTCTTTACCTCTTTTTTTTGTTGTTGAGGAGTCCATAACCTCCACCACCCCCCTCCCATTCTCATCTCCTGGGTCCGGGCCGACCCCCTCCCCCGGGGACAGTGGCCCCCGCAGAAGAGGAGGCTCAACGACTCCTAGACTCCCTACCGTGCTCTCCCCCCCGGCCTGGGGGTCTGGAATATCCATGAGAACACGGTATCGGTTGGGGGAGCACACCAGGGGGGTGCAGGTTTTGCCTTCCTTGGCCGGGGCAGGGCCAGATGTTTTTAGCCCTGTTTTGATGTTACCCGGTGTCCCCTGTTTTGTTTTAGGCTGTGACCTCCCTTCCTCTTCCACACTTTCATAGTGGGAGGACTGGGAGTCCTCAGCCCTCTGCTCTCTCTCTATCCTCCTTATCTCCTCGTCCAGTACGGCCCCCCCAAGAGCATCAGTATCCTGGGGGGCATCCAGGTCCGAGCCAGAGGAGTCCCCAGTTTCCTGGGTCCTCCTCAGCTCTCGTTCCCTTCTGCGTTTTTCCGCCCTTCTCTGACGAGAAGGGGGTCCCCTCCTGGCGTTCGTCCTTTGCTCTTGGGCTCTATCGTCTCTGTCCACCCCCTCGCCCACGGAGACCTCCCTCCTTACATTCTCCGTAGGGTTGGAACAGACATTGACGACTGAGCGCGGACACCGACTGAAAGGGTGACCTAGGTCACCACACAGGTTACACCTAATCTGCTCACACGATGCGGCCAGATGGCCTACCCCCCCACAATGAGCGCACTTCTGCACAGTGCAGCTTGCGCTCAAGTGTGAGGGGTCGCCACACCGGTGACACAGCTTCGGCTGCCCCTGGTAGAAGACAAGGATTCGATCTCTTCCCAAGAAAGCAGATGATGGTATGTGGGACACCGTCTGCCCCAGACGCTTAAGTTTGACCATAAACGTCCAGGCTCCCGACCAGATGCCAAACTCATCGCAGTTCTTCCGTGGCATCTCTGCTACCTCACCGTATCTTCCCAACCAGGTCATGATGTCCACACAGGAAAGCGACTCGTTACGGGTAAGAACGGTCACTTTCCTGAGACCATTCTGGCGAGAGATTGCTTGCGCAGCAAACCCTCGCCAGCCGGGCTCGCTTTTCACCAGCTCATAGTTCCCCCAGAAGACCTCAAGGCCCCCCGGCTGAACAAAGCTGATGTCAAACTCAGCCGTACCATGAGGATGTATCAAGGCGTAGATGTCACTCGCCTTGAAGCCCATCTCCAGCAGCAGCTCCACCACCCTCTTACGAGGAGGGCACGCATCATTGCCACGCCACTGGAGACGGACCACATTCCTCCTGGCCACGGCCGGCCCGGTTGTTGGGAGCGACCACTGATCTCCCCGTCTCTCTCGGAAGGCATCCAGACCATACCTATTTATCCAAAAGGATAGGTCCTTCTGCACTCCCCCTACTGTTATCGTCTGCTTCCCCTCCCTTAAGGCTTCTAGGAGGCGCTGTTGCAAACTGCCGTCCCCGGGCCCAGAAGATGAGGATGGGTGGGCCGACGGTCCCCCCACCACAACGCCCGCATACGACCTGCCGGGCGCTCTGGCAGAAGGAGCAACCGGCCCGCCACTGGTTGACACTCCCCCCACAATATTACAACCCACATTAATATCCACAACATTACCACCACCAACAATATTACCAACACTACTAACATTACCATCAATATTTACATTTCCACTTACATTCCTCTCCACAACTTTCATACCGGCCAGGCTGGTTACGGAGTTCTTCCTTTTGTCCACTGGCTTTTTATATGTTGTTTTTGGGGTCTCCACATCATCAGGTGCCGCTACTTCTGGGGTGCCGCCGGATATCTCAGGCGGCAATCCCTCAGCACCCTCCGCTTCACCGACCTCCATATCTGCTGCGCCACCAATACAATGTTCGGGAGGAGGGGTGCCGTCACCCCCCGTGCCCGCTAAACCCCTCCCACCGCCTTGCGGCGATGCAGATGGAGGGGCCGCAGGCACCGCTAGAGCCGCTCCCGGCACCAAACCAACCCCCCCTCCCGTCGGGGGTTGGCCAGCAGTGCCGGAGCCTCTCCTACCGCCACCACTCGCTTCCGCAACACTTTCTGGTGCGTCCGCCGGCCGAGTCACATGACCAGCAGACTTCCGGTTTTCCGGCGCCACATCCGGTTTCCGGTTCCCCCCGTCCCCCGGTCTCCGGCTTGCGCCAGAGGCCAGCTTCTGAGGTTCCCCATCCGCCGGACACGGGGACACGCCCCCTAGCGCCACGTGGCCATCGACACCACCTCCTTTACAGGAGACGGCGTCTGGTGCCATCTTGGCCACATTGCTCAAAACCAGCACCATATCTTTCTGCCCACTTACCCGCCACGACCCCACTGCAGAGGCCGGAGCTGGGGGATTTGCGGGGTTTGCGTCCCGAACCGAGCTCTCACCCGGTCCGGAACGCAAGGAAGACAGGTAGGAATATTTGTAAGATACTCCACCTGTCTTCCCCTTTGCATTTTTCCGCCTCAACTTCCATAATTTTTTCTTTTTTTTTTTTCTCCTCCTCCGGTGGCAACTCATCTCCAAAAGTAAAGTTCTGGAGGGACACTGGGGACTCCTGCAGCCGTATTTGCGTGAGCAACCCCGGGGGGTGCCCACTGCCCGATTCAAAGTTTTGCACAACTTGGCTGCAGGAAAGTTCCCCACTTGCCCCTCCGTTACTGCCTTCCCAGGGGTCCTCCGAGCCCGTCTCCTCCCGGGTTGGCGTCCTCTCCACATCCACGCTTTCCTCCATTTCTGTGGCCCCCACTTCTGCGGCCTCCACTTTTGCGGCCTCCACTTTTGCGGCCTCCACTTTTGCGGCCTCCACTTTTGCGGCCTCCACTTCTGCGGCTTCCACTTTTGCGGCCTCCACTGCCTCTGCACTTTTAGCAGCCAATGCCTTTACTCCCCTTTTGCAGGGGGTTTCATTACTTTGCGTGGGGGACGCCATCAGGGAAAACCTTTCATCATTCTCCAATTTCTCCCCGAAGGCTCCCCCACCGACCACAATCTCCATCTTCCTCTCCTCCACCATATTAATTTCCTCCAAAATTGTCTTTACCTGTAGATTATACCGGGACCTCTTGGCGCCTGATGTTTTCGCGGCTCGTCCCCTTGCGACCGCCAGATCTTCCCGCAGCCGCCGCAGGGACTTACCGAGGTCCCGGTATTCTTCCAGCCGGGCAGCTAGGCGGGAGCTGAAGGTTTCCACCGACTCTCCCGACCGCAGTAGCCCCCATTCCTCTACCGTGCTCTGGTCCTCAGGTCTGGTGTCTTGCCTTGCTGGGCCTTCTGGTCCTCCACCTGGATGATCCTCCATGTCTCTCCTCCTGGCTCCTTCCAGAGCCCCAGCATCAGGGGGGGCCGCACAGATCTTTCCACGGGATGACCTTCTCACCCCTGATGCTGGCTGCACGCTCCCAGCAGGTTGGGAAGACCCCCTACCCCCCGCCTGCATGCTCCAGGGGGTAGAGGTCTGAGGCTCCATGTATGAATGGAGCCTCCTTCAGGGAAGCTTCCTTAGCCCAGGCAGGTGATAGAAACCTGGGCTGGTGAAAGAAAGGAAACTCCCTGGATTCCGGGTGTGGTCCACACTCACAGCACACACTCAGCAGCTCTCTCACACACAACCTCCCTCCTTGCTGGTCACTGCTGGTGTGGCGTTTCTCTGGTACTCTTTTAATAGAAAAATATAAAACATTACAAAATAAACGGTATTTACAAAACAAACACAACAAAACAAAACTTATGTACATTTCTGTACAATTTACTCAGCCTGGCCCTTCTTACATAAATCCCCATGCATACATAACTATAATCCCATACTCATTCATACACACACCTAAACCCCCCCAACCCCAAGAAAACATAACTATAACACTATATACAACATACTCTTAAAACCCATGTGCCAACCAATGGCCCCCTAAAAAAAAAAAACACCACATATATAAAACAAAATAAATAATAATCATAATAAAAATAAACAAAATAATAATAATAATAATAAACTCTAAAAATAAAAGTTACCATCTCATGGTGCACTTACTTCAGTGCACCATGTAAATGAAAAGAAAAGAACAAAACATAAAAAAAACAACAAAACAAACCCCAAAAAACAGATTTTTTTTTTTAAATTTTTTTTTTTTTTTTTTTTTTAAATTTATTTTTATTTATTTTTTTACATTTTTTTTTTTAATATTTTTTTTTTTTTTCTTTTTATTAACTTATCCACATTCATACCTAACCCTGTACATACTACCTTATCCATCACCACCCATCACCTCCCCCAACCAGCATCACGCCTCATGTCCTTCCATGTCCGCATAGTTCAGATGCTGGCCCCCACCACCCAACACATCACCCAACCAGCCCGATCCCACGTCTCATGTCCTCCTCACGTCCACGTAGTCCAGAATCAGGCTGGGCACACCCCAGGCCCCCCACCCCACCTATCTACTGCCCATCTTACCTAAACATTCACACAAACCCATGCATAGACCTATACACCATATCGACACATAACTATAACCAAATACCATACTATATACATAAACCCGAAAACCTAAGTTTGGCTGCTTGTAAGCCCTTTTTCTGTCTCCAAAAAGCTCAAAACAAAAACCTACTTGTGCTTACTCAGCCCATCACCAGAGGAGAGAGAGAGGAAAGCCCCCCTAGAGCACCAGACCAGAGGCCAAAGCCAACCCCCAACCACCACCCCGGTCCCTATCGCTAAACCTATCCTGCTTGCCCTATCTCTATCCCTTATTACTTTATAAACTAATCTGTCCCTCCTGCTGTCTCTCATTCTGTCCCTATCGCTATTTCCCGGTGTCATGGCCAGGTGCAGACCCCCACCTCCAGTCTAATACCCAGGGGCACTCCCTCCCCTCCCCCTGAAGGTTGGTTCCACCTAGGGCACCCTAAAATTGAAGCCCCTCCAAAGTCGAGAGGCCTTGGATGCACCCAGTTTCTCAACCTCCAGAGACCGGACCTTCACCAGGTCACCCATGATATTCCTACACACCTCGTCCTCCAGGAGGATTTTACACTGAGTCGATACTAAGCACCGTGCGTTCCACGTGAAATACCTGATCACTAAACTAACTAAAAAAGAAGTGCAATGATCCCTTCCACCCAGGTCTCCGAATGCCCCATAGGCCCAACCAGCGTAGGAGAGGTTGGTCAGACCGGGCCAACCGATGGAGGCACCCACCCGTTTGTAAACCTCTGCATTGAAGGGACACTGAAGCAAGAAATGGTCCATGCTTTCCAGCGTGTCATCGCACTCCTCCCGAGGACAACCTCTTTCATCGGAGTTTCTAAACTTCAGATTGCCCCTTACATACAGCCTCCCATGGAAGCAGCGCCAAGCCAGATCCCAAAACTTCTGGGGAATCCTCACAGAGTTTAAAAGTTTTAATCCCACCCCGAGGTCGCTACTTGGGCAGTCCCTGAGCGCCAGGGGCTTCTGGAAGCAGGTCAACAAGACCTTTCTGTCAAGAAATTTTCTCGACATGGTCTTGATCTCCCTCGCCTCCAGACCCCACCGACGAACAACCTTCAGAACCGGGGCGGCATAAGCCGGGAGGTGCCCATGGGGTACACGCAGGTCTTTCGCTTGGCCTCCTGTCTCCCATTCCTGGAAGAAAGGCCGAAACCATCCCCTGCAGGAGGATATCCACAGAGGAGCCCTTTCTCTTTCAAAGAGGTTCGCCAAATTAATTTTAATGAAGGTGTTTACTAGAAACACCACTGGGTTAACCATACCTAACCCACCTAGTTTCCTCGGTAGGTAAGTAACCTCCCTCTTGATTAGGTTAAGCCTGTTTCCCCATAACAGTTGGAAGAACAGGCTATAGACCCGAGTCCAGAGAGGCTCTGGCAACATGCACACGCTGCCAAGGTAGAGCAACATGGGCATCAGGTAAGCCTTGGCCAGGTGAACCCTTTCCCTAAGGGACAAAGACCATCCCTTCCATTGGCCAACCTTCTGGGCAGCTATTGATAGCCTACCTTCCCAGTTTTTCTTGGGGTAATCACCCGGGCCAAATTCAATGCCTAAGATTTTAGCAGACCCTTTGGGCTCTGGGAGGGTGTCCGGGAGATCAAAACTAGGATCCCCTCCCCCCAGCCAGAGACTTTCACACTTGTCCCGGTTGATCCTGGACCCAGATGCCCGTGAGTAGCGCTCAACTTCTGACATCACCCACTCTGCCTCCCCTCTCGAGGAGACAAAGATAGTGACGTCATCCGCGTACGCAACCACCCTCTGAGTGGCTTCCGGCTCCTCCAAGTCCATCCCCACCCCCGCCAATGGCCCACGATCGAGCCGCCTAAGAAAGGGGTCGATCGCGAAAACATACAGCAAGGGGCTTAAGGGACAACCCTGGCGGACACCAGACCCAACCTCAAAGGGGGTTCCAGTCCAACCGTTCACCAGTGCAAAAGACTCAGCCCCAGCGTATAGGGTCTGGAGCCAATTAACGAACTCACCCGGTAGGCCATACCTCAGAAGGACTGACCATAGGTACTTGTGATTCACCCGGTCAAAAGCTTTGGCCTGATCCAAGGACAGCATGTACCCCTCCCATCGGCCAGAATGTCCCTGCTCCACTGCCTCTCTGACACTGAGGACAGCACTAAAGGTGCTGCGGCCTGGAACAGAGCAATGCTGGGCCGACGAAAGGAGCCGGGGTGCAAACTTCACCAGCCGATTAAACAGTACTTTTGCGAGAACCTTTCTGTCCGTATTGAGGAGCGCTATGGGACGCCAGTTCTCAATACGGGTCGAATCCTTACCCTTTGACAGAATGATCAAGGCCGACTTGCCCATTGACTTTGGCAGAGCGCCCGAGGAGAGGCACTCATTAAAAACCGCAGTCAAGAGGGGAACTAAGGTTCCCTTAAAAGCCTTATAAAACTCAGATGTTAAGCCATCTGGGCCTGGCGACTTTTTGATGGCCAACCCATCAATCGCCAGCATCACTTCCTCTTCCTTGATCGACTCTGTCAAAACACCAAGCGAGGGGTCTGCTCCTGGCTCAGGGATGGTTTCAGCCAGGAAAGCCGACATTTCGTCTCGGTTTAGATCCTGCTCACCCAAAAGCTGCGAATAAAAGGATCTGATGACCTCCAGGATCCCTGATTTGGATCTCATCAGGGAGCCTGTACTATCTACCAGTCCTGTCACCACCTTACGACTCACTGACATCTTGCAGTTCTTGTAAGGGTCGGGCGAGCGGTACCTCCCGAAATCCCGTTCAAGAACCAAAGACGTGTGCCTATCATATTGGCATCTTTTGAGCAGAGCTTTCACCACGGAGATTTCCTCACGGCTACCTCCGGTTGAGACTAGATGTTCGAGTTTCCTCCTCATGTCTTGATACAGGCGATACCTGCTCATAGACCTGAGGCACGAGATCTGACGGAAAAACTCAGCCACCCGTTCTTTGAACACCTCCCACCACTCAGACTTAGTACCACCTAGATCCAATAAAGGTACCTGGCTCTGAAGAAAATCCTCGAAGGCCTGTCTTATCTCTGCTTCTTCCAGGAGAGTAGAATTCAGCCTCCATATACCTCTTCCCATCTGGAGGGACTCTGCAACATTCAAAGAAAACATAATCATACAGTGATCGGAGAACTCCACCTCAACGACGGACACTGCCGAAGAGATGGCGTCCTCCTTTAAAAAAAACCTGTCTATTCTGGACCTACGACTACCACTATGATAGGTGAATCCCGAGTGGCCTGGGGTATACCGAATGTGGATGTCCTCCAGGCGAGCATCACTAGCTATTCTATTCAATTCGACACTATCATAGGCCAGTACCTTTCTGGAACCTCCTCTGTCTTGGGGCCTAACGACAGTGTTAAAGTCCCCTCCAAAAATGACTTGTCGGCCTGTAAAAAGGAAGGGCTTAATCCTCATGAAGAGACTTTTCCGGTCCCACTTTGTCTGGGGACCGTAGATGTTGATAAGTCTTAGTTCTTGTCCCCTCATGAGAACATCTAAGATCAAGCACCGCCCCATTTCTAACTCGATCATCCGCCGGCATGTGACCGGTGCGGTAAAAAGTACCGCCACCCCGCTATATGGCTCAGCCGCAAGAGACCAGTAGGAGGGCCCACGTCGCCACTCCCTCCTAGCTTTCACGACCTCTGCCAAAAGTGACAGTCTGGTCTCCTGCAAAAACAAAATGTCAGCTTCAACCCGGCCGAGAAAATCAAAGGCTGCAAATCTAGCCATATTCGACTTAATGCTGGCAACGTTAATCGATGCTAGCGTCAACGGAGTGGGTGCCGCCATCATAAATGATTGAGTTAGACGGTTTTCTTCTTCCCACCCCTTGCTTTCTCCTCTGAGGAGGACCCCTCACCCTCTTTACCTCTTTTTTTTGTTTTTGAGGAGTCCATAACCTCCACCACCCCCCTCCCATTCTCATCTCCTGGGTCCGGGCCGACCCCCTCCCCCGGGGACAGTGGCCCCCGCAGAAGAGGAGGCTCAACGACTCCTAGACTCCCTACCGTGCTCTCCCCCCCGGCCTGGGGGTCTGGAATATCCATGAGAACACGGTATCGGTTGGGGGAGCACACCAGGGGGGTGCAGGTTTTGCCTTCCTTGGCCGGGGCAGGGCCAGATGTTTTTAGCCCTGTTTTGATGTTACCCGGTGTCCCCTGTTTTGTTTTAGGCTGTGACCTCCCTTCCTCTTCCACACTTTCATAGTGGGAGGACTGGGAGTCCTCAGCCCTCTGCTCTCTCTCTATCCTCCTTATCTCCTCGTCCAGTACGGCCCCCCCAAGAGCATCAGTATCCTGGGGGGCATCCAGGTCCGAGCCAGAGGAGTCCCCAGTTTCCTGGGTCCTCCTCAGCTCTCGTTCCCTTCTGCGTTTTTCCGCCCTTCTCTGACGAGAAGGGGGTCCCCTCCTGGCGTTCGTCCTTTGCTCTTGGGCTCTATCGTCTCTGTCCGCCCCCTCGCCCACGGAGACCTCCCTCCTTACATTCTCCGTAGGGTTGGAACAGACATTGACGACTGAGCGCGGACACCGACTGAAAGGGTGACCTAGGTCACCACACAGGTTACACCTAATCTGCTCACACGATGCGGCCAGATGGCCTACCCCCCCACAATGAGCGCACTTCTGCACAGTGCAGCTTGCGCTCAAGTGTGAGGGGTCGCCACACCGGTGACACAGCTTCGGCTGCCCCTGGTAGAAGACAAGGATTCGATCTCTTCCCAAGAAAGCAGATGATGGTATGTGGGACACCGTCTGCCCCAGACGCTTAAGTTTGACCATAAACGTCCAGGCTCCCGACCAGATGCCAAACTCATCGCAGTTCTTCCGTGGCATCTCTGCTACCTCACCGTATCTTCCCAACCAGGTCATGATGTCCACACAGGAAAGCGACTCGTTACGGGTAAGAACGGTCACTTTCCTGAGACCATTCTGGCGAGAGATTGCTTGCGCAGCAAACCCTCGCCAGCCGGGCTCGCTTTTCACCAGCTCATAGTTCCCCCAGAAGACCTCAAGGCCCCCCGGCTGAACAAAGCTGATGTCAAACTCAGCCGTACCATGAGGATGTATCAAGGCGTAGATGTCACTCGCCTTGAAGCCCATCTCCAGCAGCAGCTCCACCACCCTCTTACGAGGAGGGCACGCATCATTGCCACGCCACTGGAGACGGACCACATTCCTCCTGGCCACGGCCGGCCCGGTTGTTGGGAGCGACCACTGATCTCCCCGTCTCTCTCGGAAGGCATCCAGACCATACCTATTTATCCAAAAGGATAGGTCCTTCTGCACTCCCCCTACTGTTATCGTCTGCTTCCCCTCCCTTAAGGCTTCTAGGAGGCGTTGTTGCAAACTGCCGTCCCCGGGCCCAGAAGATGAGGATGGGTGGGCCGACGGTCCCCCCACCACAACGCCCGCATACGACCTGCCGGGCGCTCTGGCAGAAGGAGCATCCGGCCCGCCACTGGTTGACACTCCCCCCACAATATTACAACCCACATTAATATCCACAACATTACCACCACCAACAATATTACCAACACTACTAACATTACCATCAATATTTACATTTCCACTTACATTCCTCTCCACAACTTTCATACCGGCCAGGCTGGTTACGGAGTTCTTCCTTTTGTCCATAGGCTTTTTATATGTTGTTTTTGGGGTCTCCACATCATCAGGTGCCGCTACTTCTGGGGCGCCGCCGGATATCTCAGGCGGCAATCCCTCAGCACCCTCCGCTTCACCGACCTCCATTTCTGCTGCGCCACCAATGCAATGTTCGGGAGGAGGGGTGCCGTCACCCCCCGTGCCCGCTAAACCCCTCCCACCGCCTTGCGGCGATGCAGATGGAGGGGCCGCAGGCACAGCTAGAGCCGCTCCCGGCACCAAACCACCCCCCCCTCCCGTCGGGGGATGGCCAGCAGTGCCGAAGCCTCTCCTACCGCCACCGTTCGCTGCCGCAACACTTTCTGGTGCGTCCGCCGGCCGAGTCACATGACCAGCAGACTTCCGGTTTTCCGGCGCCACATCCGGTTTCCGGTTCCCCCCGTCCCCCGGCCTCCGGCTTGCGCCAGAGACCGGCTTCTGAGGTTCCCCATCCGCCGGACACGGGGACACGCCCCCTAGCGCCATGTGGCCATCGACGCCACCTCCTTTACAGGAGACGGCGTCTGGCGCCATCTTGGCCACATTGCTCAAAACCAGCACCATATCTTTCTGCCCACATACCCGCCACGACCCCACTGCAGAGGCCGGAGCTGGGGGATTTGCGGGGTTTGCGTCCCGAACCGAGCTCTCACCCGGTCCGGAACGCAAGGAAGACAGGTAGGAATATTTGTAAGATACTCCACCTGTCTTCCCCTTTGCATTTTTCCGCCTCAACTTCCATAATTTTTTCTTTTTTTTTTTCTCCTCCTCCGGTGGCAACTCATCTCCAAAAGTAAAGTTCTGGAGGGACACTGGGGACTCCTGCAGCCGTATTTGCGTGAGCAACCCCGGGGGGTGCCCACTGCCCGATTCAAAGTTTTGCACAACTTGGCTGCAGGAAAGTTCCCCACTTGCCCCTCCGTTACTGCCTTCCCAGGGGTCCTCCGAGCCCGTCTCCTCCCGGGTTGGCGTCCTCTCCACCTCCACGCTTTCCTCCATTTCTGTGGCCTCCACTTTTGCGGCCTCCACTTTTGCGGCCTCCACTTTTGCGGCCTCCACTTTTGCGGCCTCCACTTTTGCGGCCTCCACTTTTGCGGCCTCCACTTCTGCGGCCTCCACTTCCTCTGCACTTTTAGCAGCCAATGCCTTTACTCCCCTTTTGCAGGGGGTTTCATTACTTTGCGTGGGGGACGCCATCAGGGAAAACCTTTCATCATTCTCCAATTTCTCCCCGAAGGCTCCCCCACCGACCACAATCTCCATCTTCCTCTCCTCCACCATATTAATTTCCTCCAAAATTGTCTTTACCTGTAGATTATACCGGGACCTCTTGGCGCCTGATGTTTTCGCTGCTCGTCCCCTTGCGGCCGCCAGATCTTCACGAAGCCGCCGCAGGGACTTACCGAGGTCCCGGTATTCTTCCAGCCGGGCAGCTAGGCGGGAGCTGAAGGTTTCCACCGACTCTCCCGACCGCAGTAGCCCCCATTCCTCTACCGTGCTCTGGTCCTCAGGTCGGGTGACTTGCCTTGCTGGGCCTTCTGGTCCTCCACCTGGATGATCCTCCATGCCTCTCCTCCTGGCTCCTTCCAGAGCCCCAGCATCAGGGGGGGCCGCACAGATCTTTCCACGGGATGACCTTCTCACCCCTGATGCTGGCTGCACGCTCCCAGCAGGTTGGGAAGACCCCCTACCCCCCGCCTGCATGCTCCAGGGGGTAGAGGTCTGAGGCTCCATGTATGAATGGAGCCTCCTTCAGGGAAGCTTCCTTAGCCCAGGCAGGTGATAGAAACCTGGGCTGGTGAAAGAAAGGAAACTCCCTGGATTCCGGGTGTGGTCCACACTCACAGCACACACACAGCAGCTCCCAAACACACAACCTCCCTCCTTGCTAGTCACTGCTGGTGTGGCGTTTCTCTGGTACTCTTTTAATAGAAAAATATAAAACATTACAAAATAAACGGTATTTACAAAACAAACACAACAAAACAAAACTTATGTACATTTCTGTACAATTTACTCAGCCTGGCCCTTCTTACATAAATCCCCATGCATACATAACTATAATCCCATACTCATTCATACACACACCTAAACCCCCCCAACCCCAAGAAAACATAACTATAACACTATATACAACATACTCTTAAAACCCATGTGCCAACCAATGGCCCCCTAAAAAAAAAAAAACACCACATATATAAAACAAAATAAATAATAATCATAATAAAAATAAACAAAATAATAATAATAATAATAAACTCTAAAAATAAAAGTTACCATCTCATGGTGCACTTACTTCAGTGCACCATGTAAATGAAAAGAAAAGAACAAAACATAAAAAAAACAACAAAACAAACCCCAAAAAACAGATTTTTTTTTTTTTTAAATTTATTTTTATTTATTTTTTTACATTTTTTTTTTTAATATTTTTTTTTTTTTTCTTTTTATTAACTTATCCACATTCATACCTAACCCTGTACATACTACCTTATCCATCACCACCCATCACCTCCCCCAACCAGCATCACGCCTCATGTCCTTCCATGTCCGCATAGTTCAGATGCTGGCCCCCACCACCCAACACATCACCCAACCAGCCCGATCCCACGTCTCATGTCCTCCTCACGTCCACGTAGTCCAGAATCAGGCTGGGCACACCCCCAGGCCCCCCACCCCACCTATCTACTGCCCATCTTACCTAAACATTCACACAAACCCATGCATAGACCTATACACCATATCGACACATAACTATAACCAAATACCATACTATATACATAAACCCGAAAACCTAAGTTTGGCTGCTTGTAAGCCCTTTTTCTGTCTCCAAAAAGCTCAAAACAAAAACCTACTTGTGCTTACTCAGCCCATCACCAGAGGAGAGAGAGAGGAAAGCCCCCCTAGAGCACCAGACCAGAGGCCAAAGCCAACCCCCAACCACCACCCCGGTCCCTATCGCTAAACCTATCCTGCTTGCCCTATCTCTATCCCTTATTACTTTATAAACTAATCTGTCCCTCCTGCTGTCTCTCATTCTGTCCCTATCGCTATTTCCCGGTGTCATGGCCAGGTGCAGACCCCCACCTCCAGTCTAATACCCAGGGGCACTCCCTCCCCTCCCCCTGAAGGTTGGTTCCACCTAGGGCACCCTAAAATTGAAGCCCCTCCAAAGTCGAGAGGCCTTGGATGCACCCAGTTTCTCAACCTCCAGAGACCGGACCTTCACCAGGTCACCCATGATATTCCTACACACCTCGTCCTCCAGGAGGATTTTACACTGAGTCGATACTAAGCACCGTGCGTTCCACGTGAAATACCTGATCACTAAACTAACTAAAAAAGAAGTGCAATGATCCCTTCCACCCAGGTCTCCGAATGCCCCATAGGCCCAACCAGCGTAGGAGAGGTTGGTCAGACCGGGCCAACCGATGGAGGCACCCACCCGTTTGTAAACCTCTGCATTGAAGGGACACTGAAGCAAGAAATGGTCCATGCTTTCCAGCGTGTCATCGCACTCCTCCCGAGGACAACCTCTTTCATCGGAGTTTCTAAACTTCAGATTGCCCCTTACATACAGCCTCCCATGGAAGCAGCGCCAAGCCAGATCCCAAAACTTCTGGGGAATCCTCACAGAGTTTAAAAGTTTTAATCCCACCCCGAGGTCGCTACTTGGGCAGTCCCTGAGCGCCAGGGGCTTCTGGAAGCAGGTCAACAAGACCTTTCTGTCAAGAAATTTTCTCGACATGGTCTTGATCTCCCTCGCCTCCAGACCCCACCGACGAACAACCTTCAGAACCGGGGCGGCATAAGCCGGGAGGTGCCCATGGGGTACACGCAGGTCTTTCGCTTGGCCTCCTGTCTCCCATTCCTGGAAGAAAGGCCGAAACCATCCCCTGCAGGAGGATATCCACAGAGGAGCCCTTTCTCTTTCAAAGAGGTTCGCCAAATTAATTTTAATGAAGGTGTTTACTAGAAACACCACTGGGTTAACCATACCTAACCCACCTAGTTTCCTCGGTAGGTAAGTAACCTCCCTCTTGATTAGGTTAAGCCTGTTTCCCCATAACAGTTGGAAGAACAGGCTATAGACCCGAGTCCAGAGAGGCTCTGGCAACATGCACACGCTGCCAAGGTAGAGCAACATGGGCATCAGGTAAGCCTTGGCCAGGTGAACCCTTTCCCTAAGGGACAAAGACCATCCCTTCCATTGGCCAACCTTCTGGGCAGCTATTGATAGCCTACCTTCCCAGTTTTTCTTGGGGTAATCACCCGGGCCAAATTCAATGCCTAAGATTTTAGCAGACCCTTTGGGCTCTGGGAGGGTGTCCGGGAGATCAAAACTAGGATCCCCTCCCCCCAGCCAGAGACTTTCACACTTGTCCCGGTTGATCCTGGACCCAGATGCCCGTGAGTAGCGCTCAACTTCTGACATCACCCACTCTGCCTCCCCTCTCGAGGAGACAAAGATAGTGACGTCATCCGCGTACGCAACCACCCTCTGAGTGGCTTCCGGCTCCTCCAAGTCCATCCCCACCCCCGCCAATGGCCCACGATCGAGCCGCCTAAGAAAGGGGTCGATCGCGAAAACATACAGCAAGGGGCTTAAGGGACAACCCTGGCGGACACCAGACCCAACCTCAAAGGGGGTTCCAGTCCAACCGTTCACCAGTGCAAAAGACTCAGCCCCAGCGTATAGGGTCTGGAGCCAATTAACGAACTCACCCGGTAGGCCATACCTCAGAAGGACTGACCATAGGTACTTGTGATTCACCCGGTCAAAAGCTTTGGCCTGATCCAAGGACAGCATGTACCCCTCCCATCGGCCAGAATGTCCCTGCTCCACTGCCTCTCTGACACTGAGGACAGCACTAAAGGTGCTGCGGCCTGGAACAGAGCAATGCTGGGCCGACGAAAGGAGCCGGGGTGCAAACTTCACCAGCCGATTAAACAGTACTTTTGCGAGAACCTTTCTGTCCGTATTGAGGAGCGCTATGGGACGCCAGTTCTCAATACGGGTCGAATCCTTACCCTTTGACAGAATGATCAAGGCCGACTTGCCCATTGACTTTGGCAGAGCGCCCGAGGAGAGGCACTCATTAAAAACCGCAGTCAAGAGGGGAACTAAGGTTCCCTTAAAAGCCTTATAAAACTCAGATGTTAAGCCATCTGGGCCTGGCGACTTTTTGATGGCCAACCCATCAATCGCCAGCATCACTTCCTCTTCCTTGATCGACTCTGTCAAAACACCAAGCGAGGGGTCTGCTCCTGGCTCAGGGATGGTTTCAGCCAGGAAAGCCGACATTTCGTCTCGGTTTAGATCCTGCTCACCCAAAAGCTGCGAATAAAAGGATCTGATGACCTCCAGGATCCCTGATTTGGATCTCATCAGGGAGCCTGTACTATCTACCAGTCCTGTCACCACCTTACGACTCACTGACATCTTGCAGTTCTTGTAAGGGTCGGGCGAGCGGTACCTCCCGAAATCCCGTTCAAGAACCAAAGACGTGTGCCTATCATATTGGCATCTTTTGAGCAGAGCTTTCACCACGGAGATTTCCTCACGGCTACCTCCGGTTGAGACTAGATGTTCGAGTTTCCTCCTCATGTCTTGATACAGGCGATACCTGCTCATAGACCTGAGGCACGAGATCTGACGGAAAAACTCAGCCACCCGTTCTTTGAACACCTCCCACCACTCAGACTTAGTACCACCTAGATCCAATAAAGGTACCTGGCTCTGAAGAAAATCCTCGAAGGCCTGTCTTATCTCTGCTTCTTCCAGGAGAGTAGAATTCAGCCTCCATATACCTCTTCCCATCTGGAGGGACTCTGCAACATTCAAAGAAAACATAATCATACAGTGATCGGAGAACTCCACCTCAACGACGGACACTGCCGAAGAGATGGCGTCCTCCTTTAAAAAAAACCTGTCTATTCTGGACCTACGACTACCACTATGATAGGTGAATCCCGAGTGGCCTGGGGTATACCGAATGTGGATGTCCTCCAGGCGAGCATCACTAGCTATTCTATTCAATTCGACACTATCATAGGCCAGTACCTTTCTGGAACCTCCTCTGTCTTGGGGCCTAACGACAGTGTTAAAGTCCCCTCCAAAAATGACTTGTCGGCCTGTAAAAAGGAAGGGCTTAATCCTCATGAAGAGACTTTTCCGGTCCCACTTTGTCTGGGGACCGTAGATGTTGATAAGTCTTAGTTCTTGTCCCCTCATGAGAACATCTAAGATCAAGCACCGCCCCATTTCTAACTCGATCATCCGCCGGCATGTGACCGGTGCGGTAAAAAGTACCGCCACCCCGCTATATGGCTCAGCCGCAAGAGACCAGTAGGAGGGCCCACGTCGCCACTCCCTCCTAGCTTTCACGACCTCTGCCAAAAGTGACAGTCTGGTCTCCTGCAAAAACAAAATGTCAGCTTCAACCCGGCCGAGAAAATCAAAGGCTGCAAATCTAGCCATATTCGACTTAATGCTGGCAACGTTAATCGATGCCAGCGTCAACGGAGTGGGTGCCGCCATCATAAATGATTGAGTTAGACGGTTTTCTTCTTCCCACCCCTTGCTTTCTCCTCTGAGGAGGACCCCTCACCCTCTTTACCTCTTTTTTTTGTTTTTGAGGAGTCCATAACCTCCACCACCCCCCTCCCATTCTCATCTCCTGGGTCCGGGCCGACCCCCTCCCCCGGGGACAGTGGCCCCCGCAGAAGAGGAGGCTCAACGACTCCTAGACTCCCTACCGTGCTCTCCCCCCCGGCCTGGGGGTCTGGAATATCCATGAGAACACGGTATCGGTTGGGGGAGCACACCAGGGGGGTGCAGGTTTTGCCTTCCTTGGCCGGGGCAGGGCCAGATGTTTTTAGCCCTGTTTTGATGTTACCCGGTGTCCCCTGTTTTGTTTTAGGCTGTGACCTCCCTTCCTCTTCCACACTTTCATAGTGGGAGGACTGGGAGTCCTCAGCCCTCTGCTCTCTCTCTATCCTCCTTATCTCCTCGTCCAGTACGGCCCCCCCAAGAGCATCAGTATCCTGGGGGGCATCCAGGTCCGAGCCAGAGGAGTCCCCAGTTTCCTGGGTCCTCCTCAGCTCTCGTTCCCTTCTGCGTTTTTCCGCCCTTCTCTGACGAGAAGGGGGTCCCCTCCTGGCGTTCGTCCTTTGCTCTTGGGCTCTATCGTCTCTGTCCGCCCCCTCGCCCACGGAGACCTCCCTCCTTACATTCTCCGTAGGGTTGGAACAGACATTGACGACTGAGCGCGGACACCGACTGAAAGGGTGACCTAGGTCACCACACAGGTTACACCTAATCTGCTCACACGATGCGGCCAGATGGCCTACCCCCCCACAATGAGCGCACTTCTGCACAGTGCAGCTTGCGCTCAAGTGTGAGGGGTCGCCACACCGGTGACACAGCTTCGGCTGCCCCTGGTAGAAGACAAGGATTCGATCTCTTCCCAAGAAAGCAGATGATGGTATGTGGGACACCGTCTGCCCCAGACGCTTAAGTTTGACCATAAACGTCCAGGCTCCCGACCAGATGCCAAACTCATCGCAGTTCTTCCGTGGCATCTCTGCTACCTCACCGTATCTTCCCAACCAGGTCATGATGTCCACACAGGAAAGCGACTCGTTACGGGTAAGAACGGTCACTTTCCTGAGACCATTCTGGCGAGAGATTGCTTGCGCAGCAAACCCTCGCCAGCCGGGCTCGCTTTTCACCAGCTCATAGTTCCCCCAGAAGACCTCAAGGCCCCCCGGCTGAACAAAGCTGATGTCAAACTCAGCCGTACCATGAGGATGTATCAAGGCGTAGATGTCACTCGCCTTGAAGCCCATCTCCAGCAGCAGCTCCACCACCCTCTTACGAGGAGGGCACGCATCATTGCCACGCCACTGGAGACGGACCACATTCCTCCTGGCCACGGCCGGCCCGGTTGTTGGGAGCGACCACTGATCTCCCCGTCTCTCTCGGAAGGCATCCAGACCATACCTATTTATCCAAAAGGATAGGTCCTTCTGCACTCCCCCTACTGTTATCGTCTGCTTCCCCTCCCTTAAGGCTTCTAGGAGGCGTTGTTGCAAACTGCCGTCCCCGGGCCCAGAAGATGAGGATGGGTGGGCCGACGGTCCCCCCACCACAACGCCCGCATACGACCTGCCGGGCGCTCTGGCAGAAGGAGCATCCGGCCCGCCACTGGTTGACACTCCCCCCACAATATTACAACCCACATTAATATCCACAACATTACCACCACCAACAATATTACCAACACTACTAACATTACCATCAATATTTACATTTCCACTTACATTCCTCTCCACAACTTTCATACCGGCCAGGCTGGTTACGGAGTTCTTCCTTTTGTCCATAGGCTTTTTATATGTTGTTTTTGGGGTCTCCACATCATCAGGTGCCGCTACTTCTGGGGCGCCGCCGGATATCTCAGGCGGCAATCCCTCAGCACCCTCCGCTTCACCGACCTCCATTTCTGCTGCGCCACCAATGCAATGTTCGGGAGGAGGGGTGCCGTCACCCCCCGTGCCCGCTAAACCCCTCCCACCGCCTTGCGGCGATGCAGATGGAGGGGCCGCAGGCACAGCTAGAGCCGCTCCCGGCACCAAACCACCCCCCCCTCCCGTCGGGGGATGGCCAGCAGTGCCGAAGCCTCTCCTACCGCCACCGTTCGCTGCCGCAACACTTTCTGGTGCGTCCGCCGGCCGAGTCACATGACCAGCAGACTTCCGGTTTTCCGGCGCCACATCCGGTTTCCGGTTCCCCCCGTCCCCCGGCCTCCGGCTTGCGCCAGAGACCGGCTTCTGAGGTTCCCCATCCGCCGGACACGGGGACACGCCCCCCTAGCGCCATGTGGCCATCGACGCCACCTCCTTTACAGGAGACGGCGTCTGGCGCCATCTTGGCCACATTGCTCAAAACCAGCACCATATCTTTCTGCCCACATACCCGCCACGACCCCACTGCAGAGGCCGGAGCTGGGGGATTTGCGGGGTTTGCGTCCCGAACCGAGCTCTCACCCGGTCCGGAACGCAAGGAAGACAGGTAGGAATATTTGTAAGATACTCCACCTGTCTTCCCCTTTGCATTTTTCCGCCTCAACTTCCATAATTTTTTCTTTTTTTTTTTCTCCTCCTCCGGTGGCAACTCATCTCCAAAAGTAAAGTTCTGGAGGGACACTGGGGACTCCTGCAGCCGTATTTGCGTGAGCAACCCCGGGGGGTGCCCACTGCCCGATTCAAAGTTTTGCACAACTTGGCTGCAGGAAAGTTCCCCACTTGCCCCTCCGTTACTGCCTTCCCAGGGGTCCTCCGAGCCCGTCTCCTCCCGGGTTGGCGTCCTCTCCACCTCCACGCTTTCCTCCATTTCTGTGGCCTCCACTTTTGCGGCCTCCACTTTTGCGGCCTCCACTTTTGCGGCCTCCACTTTTGCGGCCTCCACTTTTGCGGCCTCCACTTTTGCGGCCTCCACTTTTGCGGCCTCCACTTCTGCGGCCTCCACTTTTGCGGCCTCCACTGCCTCTGCACTTTTAGCAGCCAATGCCTTTACTCCCCTTTTGCAGGGGGTTTCATTACTTTGCGTGGGGGACGCCATCAGGGAAAACCTTTCATCATTCTCCAATTTCTCCCCGAAGGCTCCCCCACCGACCACAATCTCCATCTTCCTCTCCTCCACCATATTAATTTCCTCCAAAATTGTCTTTACCTGTAGATTATACCGGGACCTCTTGGCGCCTGATGTTTTCGCTGCTCGTCCCCTTGCGGCCGCCAGATCTTCCCGCAGCCGCCGCAGGGACTTACCGAGGTCCCGGTATTCTTCCAGCCGGGCAGCTAGGCGGGAGCTGAAGGTTTCCACCGACTCTCCCGACCGCAGTAGCCCCCATTCCTCTACCGTGCTCTGGTCCTCAGGTCGGGTGACTTGCCTTGCTGGGCCTTCTGGTCCTCCACCTGGATGATCCTCCATGCCTCTCCTCCTGGCTCCTTCCAGAGCCCCAGCATCAGGGGGGGCCGCACAGATCTTTCCACGGGATGACCTTCTCACCCCTGATGCTGGCTGCACGCTCCCAGCAGGTTGGGAAGACCCCCTACCCCCCGCCTGCATGCTCCAGGGGGTAGAGGTCTGAGGCTCCATGTATGAATGGAGCCTCCTTCAGGGAAGCTTCCTTAGCCCAGGCAGGTGATAGAAACCTGGGCTGGTGAAAGAAAGGAAACTCCCTGGATTCCGGGTGTGGTCCACACTCACAGCACACACACAGCAGCTCCCAAACACACAACCTCCCTCCTTGCTAGTCACTGCTGGTGTGGCGTTTCTCTGGTACTCTTTTAATAGAAAAATATAAAACATTACAAAATAAACGGTTTTTACAAAACAAACACAACAAAACAAAACTTATGTACATTTCTGTACAATTTACCCAGCCTGGCCCTTCTTACATAAATCCCCATGCATACATAACTATAATCCCATACTCATTCATACACACACCTAAACCCCCCCAACCCCAAGAAAACATAACTATAACACTATATACAACATACTCTTAAAAACCATGTGCCAACCAATGGCCCCCTAAAAAAACACCACATATATAAAACAAAATAAATAATAATCATAATAAAAATAAACAAAATAATAATAATAATAAACTCTAAAAATAAAAGTTACCATCTCATGGTGCACTTACTTCAGTGCACCATGTAAATGAAAAGAAAAGAACAAAATATAAAAAACAACAAAACAAATCCCAAAAAACAAATAATTTTTTTTAATTTTTTTTTTTTTTTCCTTTTTATTAACTTATCCACATTCATACCTAACCCTGTACATACTACCTTATCCATCACCACCCATCACCTCCCCCAACCAGCATCACGCCTCATGTCCTTCCATGTCCGCATAGTTCAGATGCTGGCCCCCACCACCCAACACATCACCCAACCAGCCCGATGCCACGTCTCATGTCCTCCTCACGTCCACGTAGTCCAGAATCAGGCTGGGCACACCCCCAGGCCCCCCACCCCACCTATCTACTGCCCATCTTACCTAAACATTCACACAAACCCATGCATAGACCTATACACCATATCGACACATAACTATAACCAAATACCATACTATATACATAAACCCGAAAACCTAAGTTTGGCTGCTTGTAAGCCCTTTTTCTGTCTCCAAAAAGCTCAAAACAAAAACCTACTTGTGCTTACTCAGCCCATCACCAGAGGAGAGAGAGAGGAAAGCCCCCCTAGAGCACCAGCCCAGAGGCCAAAGCCAACCCCCAACCAGCACCCCGGTCCCTATCGCTAAACCTATCCTGCTTGCCCTATCTCTATCCCTTATTACTTTATAAACTAAATCTGTCCCTCCTGCTGTCTCTCATTCTGTCCCTATCGCTATTTCCCGGTGTCATGGCCAGGTGCAGACCCCCACCTCCAGTCTAATACCCAGGGGCACTCCCTCCCCTCCCCCTGAAGGTTGGTTCCACCTAGGGCACCCTAAAATTGAAGCCCCTCCAAAGTCGAGAGGCCTTGGATGCACCCAGTTTCTCAACCTCCAGAGACCGGACCTTCACCAGGTCACCCATGATATTCCTACACACCTCGTCCTCCAGGAGGATTTTACACTGAGTCGATACTAAGCACCGTGCGTTCCACGTGAAATACCTGATCACTAAACTAACTAAAAAAGAAGTGCAATGATCCCTTCCACCCAGGTCTCCGAATGCCCCATAGGCCCAACCAGCGTAGGAGAGGTTGGTCAGACCGGGCCAACCGATGGAGGCACCCACCCGTTTGTAAACCTCTGCATTGAAGGGACACTGAAGCAAGAAATGGTCCATGCTTTCCAGCGTGTCATCGCACTCCTCCCGAGGACAACCTCTTTCATCGGAGTTTCTAAACTTCAGATTGCCCCTTACATACAGCCTCCCATGGAAGCAGCGCCAAGCCAGATCCCAAAACTTCTGGGGAATCCTCACAGAGTTTAAAAGTTTTAATCCCACCCCGAGGTCGCTACTTGGGCAGTCCCTGAGCGCCAGGGGCTTCTGGAAGCAGGTCAACAAGACCTTTCTGTCAAGAAATTTTCTCGACATGGTCTTGATCTCCCTCGCCTCCAGACCCCACCGACGAACAACCTTCAGAACCGGGGCGGCATAAGCCGGGAGGTGCCCATGGGGTACACGCAGGTCTTTCGCTTGGCCTCCTGTCTCCCATTCCTGGAAGAAAGGCCGAAACCATCCCCTGCAGGAGGATATCCACAGAGGAGCCCTTTCTCTTTCAAAGAGGTTCGCCAAATTAATTTTAATGAAGGTGTTTACTAGAAACACCACTGGGTTAACCATACCTAACCCACCTAGTTTCCTCGGTAGGTAAGTAACCTCCCTCTTGATTAGGTTAAGCCTGTTTCCCCATAACAGTTGGAAGAACAGGCTATAGACCCGAGTCCAGAGAGGCTCTGGCAACATGCACACGCTGCCAAGGTAGAGCAACATGGGCATCAGGTAAGCCTTGGCCAGGTGAACCCTTTCCCTAAGGGACAAAGACCATCCCTTCCATTGGCCAACCTTCTGGGCAGCTATTGATAGCCTACCTTCCCAGTTTTTCTTGGGGTAATCACCCGGGCCAAATTCAATGCCTAAGATTTTAGCAGACCCTTTGGGCTCTGGGAGGGTGTCCGGGAGATCAAAACTAGGATCCCCTCCCCCCAGCCAGAGACTTTCACACTTGTCCCGGTTGATCCTGGACCCAGATGCCCGTGAGTAGCGCTCAACTTCTGACATCACCCACTCTGCCTCCCCTCTCGAGGAGACAAAGATAGTGACGTCATCCGCGTACGCAACCACCCTCTGAGTGGCTTCCGGCTCCTCCAAGTCCATCCCCACCCCCGCCAATGGCCCACGATCGAGCCGCCTAAGAAAGGGGTCGATCGCGAAAACATACAGCAAGGGGCTTAAGGGACAACCCTGGCGGACACCAGACCCAACCTCAAAGGGGGTTCCAGTCCAACCGTTCACCAGTGCAAAAGACTCAGCCCCAGCGTACAGGGTCTGGAGCCAATTAACGAACTCACCCGGTAGGCCATACCTCAGAAGGACTGACCATAGGTACTTGTGATTCACCCGGTCAAAAGCTTTGGCCTGATCCAAGGACAGCATGTACCCCTCCCATCGGCCAGAATGTCCCTGCTCCACTGCCTCTCTGACACTGAGGACAGCACTAAAGGTGCTGCGGCCTGGAACAGAGCAATGCTGGGCCGACGAAAGGAGCCGGGGTGCAAACTTCACCAGCCGATTAAACAGTACTTTTGCGAGAACCTTTCTGTCCGTATTGAGGAGCGCTATGGGACGCCAGTTCTCAATACGGGTCGAATCCTTACCCTTTGACAGAATGATCAAGGCCGACTTGCCCATTGACTTTGGCAGAGCGCCCGAGGAGAGGCACTCATTAAAAACCGCAGTCAAGAGGGGAACTAAGGTTCCCTTAAAAGCCTTATAAAACTCAGATGTTAAGCCATCTGGGCCTGGCGACTTTTTGATGGCCAACCCATCAATCGCCAGCATCACTTCCTCTTCCTTGATCGACTCTGTCAAAACACCAAGCGAGGGGTCTGCTCCTGGCTCAGGGATGGTTTCAGCCAGGAAAGCCGACATTTCATCTCGGTTTAGATCCTGCTCACCCAAAAGCTGCGAATAAAAGGATCTGATGACCTCCAGGATCCCTGATTTGGATCTCATCAGGGAGCCTGTACTATCTACCAGTCCTGTCACCACCTTACGACTCACTGACATCTTGCAGTTCTTGTAAGGGTCGGGCGAGCGGTACCTCCCGAAATCCCGTTCAAGAACCAAAGACGTGTGCCTATCATATTGGCATCTTTTGAGCAGAGCTTTCACCACGGAGATTTCCTCACGGCTACCTCCGGTTGAGACTAGATGTTCGAGTTTCCTCCTCATGTCTTGATACAGGCGATACCTGCTCATAGACCTGAGGCACGAGATCTGACGGAAAAACTCAGCCACCCGTTCTTTGAACACCTCCCACCACTCAGACTTAGTACCACCTAGATCCAATAAAGGTACCTGGCTCTGAAGAAAATCCTCGAAGGCCTGTCTTATCTCTGCTTCTTCCAGGAGAGTAGAATTCAGCCTCCATATACCTCTTCCCATCTGGAGGGACTCTGCAACATTCAAAGAAAAAATAATCATACAGTGATCGGAGAACTCCACCTCAACGACGGACACTGCCGAAGAGATGGCGTCCTCCTTTAAAAAAAACCTGTCTATCCTGGACCTACGACTACCACTATGATAGGTGAACCCCGAGTGGCCTGGGGTATACCGAATGTGGATGTCCTCCAGGCGAGCATCACTAGCTATTCTATTCAACTCGACACTATCATAGGCCAGTACCTTTCTGGAACCTCCTCTGTCTTGGGGCCTAACGACAGTGTTAAAGTCCCCTCCAAAAATGACTTGTCGGCCTGTAAAAAGGAAGGGCTTAATCCTCATGAAGAGACTTTTCCGGTCCCACTTTGTCTGGGGACCGTAGATGTTAATGAGTCTTAGTTCTTGTCCCCTCATGAGAACATCTAAGATCAAGCACCGCCCCATTTCTAACTCGATCATCCGCCGGCATGTGACCGGTGCGGTAAAAAGTACCGCCACCCCGCTATATGGCTCAGCCGCAAGAGACCAGTAGGAGGGCCCACGTCGCCACTCCCTCCTAGCTTTCACGACCTCTGCCAAAAGTGACAGTCTGGTCTCCTGCAAAAACAAAATGTCAGCTTCAACCCGGCCGAGAAAATCAAAGGCTGCAAATCTAGCCATATTCGACTTAATGCTGGCAACGTTAATCGATGCCAGCGTCAACGGAGTGGGTGCCGCCATCATAAATGATTGAGTTAGACGGTTTTCTTCTTCCCACCCCTTGCTTTCTCCTCTGAGGAGGACCCCTCACCCTCTTTACCTCTTTTTTTTGTTTTTGAGGAGTCCATAACCTCCACCACCCCCCTCCCATTCTCATCTCCTGGGTCCGGGCCGACCCCCTCCCCCGGGGACAGTGGCCCCCGCAGAAGAGGAGGCTCAACGACTCCTAGACTCCCTACCGTGCTCTCCCCCCCGGCCTGGGGGTCTGGAATATCCATGAGAACACGGTATCGGTTGGGGGAGCACACCAGGGGGGTGCAGGTTTTGCCTTCCTTGGCCGGGGCAGGGCCAGATTTTTTTAGCCCTGTTTTGATGTTACCCGGTGTCCCCTGTTTTGTTTTAGGCTGTGACCTCCCTTCCTCTTCCACACTTTCATAGTGGGAGGACTGGGAGTCCTCAGCCCTCTGCTCTCTCTCTATCCTCCTTATCTCCTCGTCCAGTACGGCCCCCCCAAGAGCATCAGTATCCTGGGGGGCATCCAGGTCCGAGCCAGAGGAGTCCCCAGTTTCCTGGGTCCTCCTCAGCTCTCGTTCCCTTCTGCGTTTTTCCGCCCTTCTCTGACGAGAAGGGGGTCCCCTCCTGGCGTTCATCCCTTGCTCTTGGGCTCTATCGTCTCTGTCCACCCCCTCGCCCACGGAGACCTCCCTCCTTACATTCTCCGTAGGGTTGGAACAGACATTGACGACTGAGCGCGGACACCGACTGAAAGGGTGACCTAGGTCACCACACAGGTTACACCTAATCTGCTCACACGATGCGGCCAGATGGCCTACCCCCCCACAATGAGCGCACTTCTGCACAGTGCAGCTTGCGCTCAAGTGTGAGGGGTCGCCACACCGGTGACACAGCTTCGGCTGCCCCTGGTAGAAGACAAGGATTCGATCTCTTCCCAAGAAAGCAGATGATGGTATGTGGGACACCGTCTGCCCCAGACGCTTAAGTTTGACCATAAACGTCCAGGCTCCCGACCAGATGCCAAACTCATCGCAGTTCTTCCGTGGCATCTCTGCTACCTCACCGTATCTTCCCAACCAGGTCATGATGTCCACACAGGAAAGCGACTCGTTACGGGTAAGAACGGTCACTTTCCTGAGACCATTCTGGCGAGAGATTGCTTGCGCAGCAAACCCTCGCCAGCCGGGCTCGCTTTTCACCAGCTCATAGTTCCCCCAGAAGACCTCAAGGCCCCCCGGCTGAACAAAGCTGATGTCAAACTCAGCCGTACCATGAGGATGTATCAAGGCGTAGATGTCACTCGCCTTGAAGCCCATCTCCAGCAGCAGCTCCACCACCCTCTTACGAGGAGGGCACGCATCATTGCCACGCCACTGGAGACGGACCACATTCCTCCTGGCCACGGCCGGCCCGGTTGTTGGGAGCGACCACTGATCTCCCCGTCTCTCTCGGAAGGCATCCAGACCATACCTATTTATCCAAAAGGATAGGTCCTTCTGCACTCCCCCTACTGTTATCGTCTGCTTCCCCTCCCTTAAGGCTTCTAGGAGGCGCTGTTGCAAACTGCCGTCCCCGGGCCCAGAAGATGAGGATGGGTGGGCCGACGGTCCCCCCACCACAACGCCCGCATACGACCTGCCGGGCGCTCTGGCAGAAGGAGCAACCGGCCCGCCACTGGTTGACACTCCCCCCACAATATTACAACCCACATTAATATCCACAACATTACCACCACCAACAATATTACCAACACTACTAACATTACCATCAATATTTACATTTCCACTTACATTCCTCTCCACAACTTTCATACCGGCCAGGCTGGTTACGGAGTTCTTCCTTTTGTCCACTGGCTTTTTATATGTTGTTTTTGGGGTCTCCACATCATCAGGTGCCGCTACTTCTGGGGCGCCGCCGGATATCTCAGGCGGCAATCCCTCAGCACCCTCCGCTTCACCGACCTCCATTTCTGCTGCGCCACCATTGCAATGTTCGGGAGGAGGGGTGCCGTCACCCCCCGTGCCCGCTAAACCCCTCCCACCGCCTTGCGGCGATGCAGATGGAGGGGCCGCAGGCACAGCTAGAGCCGCTCCCGGCACCAAACCACTCCCCCCTCCCGTCGGGGGGTGGCCAGCAGTGCCGAAGCCTCTCCTACCGCCACCACTCGCTGCCGCAACACTTTCTGGTGCGTCTGCTGGCCGAGTCACATGACCAGCAGACTTCCGGTTTTCCGGCGCCACATCCGGTTTCCGGTTCCCCCCGTCCCCCGGCCTCCGGCTTGCGCCAGAGACCGGCTTCTGAGGTTCCCCATCCGCCGGACACGGGGACACGCCCCCTAGCGCCACGTGGCCAGCGACACCACCTCCTTTACAGGAGACGGCGTCTGGCGCCATCTTGGCCACATTGCTCAAAACCAGCACCATGTCTTTCTGCCCACATACCCGCCACGACCCCACTGCAGAGGCCGGAGCTGGGGGATTTGCGGGGTTTGCGTCCCGAACCGAGCTCTCACCCGGTCCGGAACGCAAGGAAGACAGGTAGGAATATTTGTAAGATACTCCACCTGTCTTCCCCTTTGCATTTTTCCGCCTCAACTTCCATAATTTTTTCTTTTTTTTTTTCTCCTCCTCCGGTGGCAACTCATCTCCAAAAGTAAAGTTCTGGAGGGACACTGGGGACTCCTGCAGCCGTATTTGCGTGAGCAACCCCGGGGGGTGCCCACTGCCCGATTCAAAGTTTTGCACAACTTGGCTGCAGGAAAGTTCCCCACTTGCCCCTCCGTTACTGCCTTCCCAGGGGTCCTCCGAGCCCGTCTCCTCCCGGGTTGGCGTCCTCTCCACCTCCACGCTTTCCTCCATTTCTGTGGCCCCCACTTCTGCGGCCTCCAATTTTGCGGCCTCCATTTTTGCGGCCTCCATTTTTGCGGCCTCCATTTTTGCGGCCTCCATTTTTGCGGCCTCCACTTTTGCGGCCTCCACTTTTGCGGCCTCCACTTCTGCGGCCTCCACTTTTGCGGCCTCCACTGCCTCTGCACTTTTAGCAGCCAATGCCTTTACTCCCCTTTTGCAGGGGGTTTCATTACTTTGCGTGGGGGACGCCATCAGGGAAAACCTTTCATCATTCTCCAATTTCTCCCCGAAGGCTCCCCCACCGACCACAATCTCCATCTTCCTCTCCTCCACCATATTAATTTCCTCCAAAATTGTCTTTACCTGTAGATTATACCGGGACCTCTTGGCGCCTGATGTTTTCGCAGCTCGTCCCCTTGCGACCGCCAGATCTTCCCGCAGCCGCCGCAGGGACTTACCGAGGTCCCGGTATTCTTCCAGCCGGGCAGCTAGGCGGGAGCTGAAGGTTTCCACCGACTCTCCCGACCGCAGTAGCCCCCATTCCTCTACCGTGCTCTGGTCCTCAGGTCTGGCATCTGGCCTTGCTGGGCCTTCTGGTCCTCCACCTGGATGATCCGCCATGTCTCTCCTCCTGGCTCCTTCCAGAGCCCCAGCATCAGGGGGGGCCGCACAGATCTTTCCACGGGATGACCTTCTCACCCCTGATGCTGGCTGCACGCTCCCAGCAGGTTGGGAAGACCCTCTACCCCCCGCCTGCATGCTCCAGGGGGTAGAGGTCTGAGGCTCCATGTATGAATGGAGCCTCCTTCAGGGAAGCTTCCTTAGCCCAGGCAGGTGATAGAAACCTGGGCTGGTGAAAAAAAGGAAACTCCCTGGATTCCGGGTGTGGTCCACACAGCACAGCACACACTCAGCAGCTCCCAAACACACAACCTCCCTCCTTGCTAGTCACTGCTGGTGTGGCATTTCTCTGGTACTCTTTTAATAGAAAAATATAAAACATTACAAAATAAACGGTATTTACAAAACAAAACAAAACTTATGTACATTTCTGTACAATTTACCCAGCCTGGCCCTTCTTACATAAATCCCCATGCATACATAACTATAATCCCATACTCATTCATACACACACCAAAACCCCCCCAACCCCAAGAAAACATAACTATAACACTATATACAACATACTTTTAAAAACCACGTGCCAACCAATGGCCCCCTAAAAAAAAACACCACATATATAAAACAAAATAAATAATAATCACAATAAAAATAAACAAAATAATAATAATAATAAACTCTAAAAATAAAAGTTACCATCCCATGGTGCACTTACTTCAGTGCACCATGTAAATGAAAAGAAAAGAACAAAACATAAAAAAAACAACAAAACAAACCCCAAAAAAAAAAAAATTTTTTTTTTTTTTTTTTTTTTTTTTTTTAATTTTTTAAATTTATATTTTTTTTTTTTATTTTTTTTTTTTTCTATATATTTTTTTTTTTTTTTTTTTTTTCCTTTTTATTAACTTATCCACATTCATACCTAACCCTGTACACACTAACTTATCCATCACCACCCATCACCTCCCCCAACCAGCATCACGCCTCATGTCCTTCCATGTCCGCATAGTTCAGATGCTGGCCCCCACCACCCAACACATCACCCACCCAGCCCGATCCCACGTCTCATGTCCTCCTCACGTCCACGTAGTCCAGAATCGGGCTGGGCACACCCCCAGGCCCCCCACCCCACCTATCTACTGCCCATCTTACCTAAACATTCACACAAACCCATGCATACACCTATACACCATATAATCATACCGACACATAACTATAACAAAATATCATACTGTATACATTAACCCGAAAACCTAAGTTTGGCTGCTTGTAAGCCCTTTTTCTGTCTCCAAAAAAACTCAAAACAAAAACCTACTTGTGCTTACTCAGCCCATCACCAGAGGAGAGAGAGAGGAAAGCCCCCCTAGAGCACCAGCCCAGAGGCCAAAGCCAACCCCCAACCACCACCCCGGTCCCTATCGCTAAACCTATCCTGCTTGCCCTATCTCTATCCCTTATTACTTTATAAACTAATCTGTCCCTCCTGCTGTCTCTCATTCTGTCCCTATCGCTATTTCCCGGTGTCATGGCCAGGCGCAGACCCCTACCTCCAGTCTAATACCCAGGGGCACCCCCTCCCCTCCCCCTGAAGGTTGGTTCCACCTAGGGCACCCTAAAATTAAAGCCCCTCCAAAGTCGAGAGGCCTTGGATGCACCCAGTTTCTCAACCTCCAGAGACCGGACCTTCACCAGGTCACCCATGATATTCCTACACACCTCGTCCTCCAGGAGGATTTTACACTGAGTCGATACTAAGCACCGTGCGTTCCACGTGAAATACCTGATCACTAAACTAACTAAAAAAGAAGTGCAATGATCCCTTCCACCCAGGTCTCCGAATGCCCCATAGGCCCAACCAGCGTAGGAGAGGTTGGTCAGACTGGGCCAACCGATGGAGGCACCCACCCGTTTGTAAACCTCTGCATTGAAGGGACACTGAAGCAAGAAATGGTCCATGCTTTCCAGCGTGTCATCGCACTCCTCTCGAGGACAACCTCTTTCATCGGAGTTTCTGAACTTCAGATTGCCCCTTACATACAGCCTCCCATGGAAGCAGCGCCAAGCCAGATCCCAAAACTTCTGGGGAATCCTCACAGAGTTTAAAAGTTTTAATCCCACCCCGAGGTCGCTACTTGGGCAGTCCCTGAGCGCCAGGGGCTTCTGGAAGCAGGTCAACAAGACCTTTCTGTCAAGAAATTTTCTCGACATGGTCTTGATCTCCCTCGCCTCCAGACCCCACCGACGAACAACCTTCAGAACCGGGGCGGCATAAGCCGGGAGGTGCCCATGGGGTACACGCAGGTCTTTCGCTTGGCCTCCTGTCTCCCATTCCTGGAAGAAAGGCCGAAACCATCCCCTGCAGGAGGATATCCACAGAGGAGCCCTTTCTCTTTCAAAGAGGTTCGCCAAATTAATTTTAATGAAGGTGTTTACTAGAAACACCACTGGGTTAACCATACCTAACCCACCTAGTTTCCTCGGTAGGTAAGTAACCTCCCTCTTGATTAGGTTAAGCCTGTTTCCCCATAACAGTTGGAAGAACAGGCTATAGACCCGAGTCCAGAGAGGCTCTGGCAACATGCACACTCTGCCAAGGTAGAGCAACATGGGCATCAGGTAAGCCTTGGCCAGGTGAACCCTTTCCCTAAGGGACAAAGACCATCCCTTCCATTGGCCAACCTTCTGGGCAGCTATTGATAGCCTACCTTCCCAGTTTTTCTTGGGGTAATCACCCGGGCCAAATTCAATGCCTAAGATTTTAGCAGACCCTTTGGGCTCTGGGAGGGTGTCCGGGAGATCAAAACTAGGATCCCCTCCCCCCAGCCAGAGACTTTCACACTTGTCCCGGTTGATCCTGGACCCAGATGCCCGTGAGTAGCGCTCAACTTCTGACATCACCCACTCTGCCTCCCCTCTCGAGGAGACAAAGATAGTGACGTCATCCGCGTACGCAACCACCCTCTGAGTGGCTTCCGGCTCCTCCAAGTCCATCCCCACCCCCGCCAATGGCCCACGATCGAGCCGCCTAAGAAAGGGGTCGATCGCGAAAACATACAGCAAGGGGCTTAAGGGACAACCCTGGCGGACACCAGACCCAACCTCAAAGGGGGTTCCAGTCCAACCGTTCACCAGTGCAAAAGACTCAGCCCCAGCGTATAGGGTCTGGAGCCAATTAACAAACTCACCCGGTAGGCCATACCTCAGAAGGACTGACCATAGGTACTTGTGATTCACCCGGTCAAAAGCTTTGGCCTGATCCAAGGACAGCATGTACCCCTCCCATCGGCCAGAATGTCCCTGCTCCACTGCCTCTCTGACACTGAGGACAGCACTAAAGGTGCTGCGGCCTGGAACAGAGCAATGCTGGGCCGACGAAAGGAGCCGGGGTGCAAACTTCACCAGCCGATTAAACAGTACTTTTGCGAGAACCTTTCTGTCCGTATTGAGGAGCGCTATGGGACGCCAGTTCTCAATACGGGTCGAATCCTTACCCTTTGACAGAATGATCAAGGCCGACTTGCCCATTGACTTTGGCAGAGCGCCCGAGGAGAGGCACTCATTAAAAACCGCAGTCAAGAGGGGAACTAAGGTTCCCTTAAAAGCCTTATAAAACTCAGATGTTAAGCCATCTGGGCCTGGCGACTTTTTGATGGCCAACCCATCAATCGCCAGCATCACTTCCTCTTCCTTGATCGACTCTGTCAAAACACCAAGCGAGGGGTCTGCTCCTGGCTCAGGGATGGTTTCAGCCAGGAAAGCCGACATTTCGTCTCGGTTTAGATCCTGCTCACCCAAAAGCTGCGAATAAAAGGATCTGATGACCTCCAGGATCCCTGATTTGGATCTCATCAGGGAGCCTGTACTATCTACCAGTCCTGTCACCACCTTACGACTCACTGACATCTTGCAGTTCTTGTAAGGGTCGGGCGAGCGGTACCTCCCGAAATCCCGTTCAAGAACCAAAGACGTGTGCCTATCATATTGGCATCTTTTGAGCAGAGCTTTCACCACGGAGATTTCCTCACGGCTACCTCCGGTTGAGACTAGATGTTCGAGTTTCCTCCTCATGTCTTGATACAGGCGATACCTGCTCATAGACCTGAGGCACGAGATCTGACGGAAAAACTCAGCCACCCGTTCTTTGAACACCTCCCACCACTCAGACTTAGTACCACCTAGATCCAATAAAGGTACCTGGCTCTGAAGAAAATCCTCGAAGGCCTGTCTTATCTCTGCTTCTTCCAGGAGAGTAGAATTCAGCCTCCATATACCTCTTCCCATCTGGAGGGACTCTGCAACATTCAAAGAAAAAATAATCATACAGTGATCGGAGAACTCCACCTCAACGACGGACACTGCCGAAGAGATGGCGTCCTCCTTTAAAAAAAACCTGTCTATCCTGGACCTACGACTACCACTATGATAGGTGAACCCCGAGTGGCCTGGGGTATACCGAATGTGGATGTCCTCCAGGCGAGCATCACTAGCTATTCTATTCAACTCGACACTATCATAGGCCAGTACCTTTCTGGAACCTCCTCTGTCTTGGGGCCTAACGACAGTGTTAAAGTCCCCTCCAAAAATGACTTGTCGGCCTGTAAAAAGGAAGGGCTTAATCCTCATGAAGAGACTTTTCCGGTCCCACTTTGTCTGGGGACCGTAGATGTTAATGAGTCTTAGTTCTTGTCCCCTCATGAGAACATCTAAGATCAAGCACCGCCCCATTTCTAACTCGATCATCCGCCGGCATGTGACCGGTGCGGTAAAAAGTACCGCCACCCCGCTATATGGCTCAGCCGCAAGAGACCAGTAGGAGGGCCCACGTCGCCACTCCCTCCTAGCTTTCACGACCTCTGCCAAAAGTGACAGTCTGGTCTCCTGCAAAAACAAAATGTCAGCTTCAACCCGGCCGAGAAAATCAAAGGCTGCAAATCTAGCCATATTCGACTTAATGCTGGCAACGTTAATCGATGCCAGCGTCAACGGAGTGGGTGCCGCCATCATAAATGATTGAGTTAGACGGTTTTCTTCTTCCCACCCCTTGCTTTCTCCTCTGAGGAGGACCCCTCACCCTCTTTACCTCTTTTTTTTGTTTTTGAGGAGTCCATAACCTCCACCACCCCCCTCCCATTCTCATCTCCTGGGTCCGGGCCGACCCCCTCCCCCGGGGACAGTGGCCCCCGCAGAAGAGGAGGCTCAACGACTCCTAGACTCCCTACCGTGCTCTCCCCCCCGGCCTGGGGGTCTGGAATATCCATGAGAACACGGTATCGGTTGGGGGAGCACACCAGGGGGGTGCAGGTTTTGCCTTCCTTGGCCGGGGCAGGGCCAGATTTTTTTAGCCCTGTTTTGATGTTACCCGGTGTCCCCTGTTTTGTTTTAGGCTGTGACCTCCCTTCCTCTTCCACACTTTCATAGTGGGAGGACTGGGAGTCCTCAGCCCTCTGCTCTCTCTCTATCCTCCTTATCTCCTCGTCCAGTACGGCCCCCCCAAGAGCATCAGTATCCTGGGGGGCATCCAGGTCCGAGCCAGAGGAGTCCCCAGTTTCCTGGGTCCTCCTCAGCTCTCGTTCCCTTCTGCGTTTTTCCGCCCTTCTCTGACGAGAAGGGGGTCCCCTCCTGGCGTTCGTCCTTTGCTCTTGGGCTCTATCGTCTCTGTCCGCCCCCTCGCCCATGGAGACCTCCCTCCTTACATTCTCCGTAGGGTTGGAACAGACATTGACGACTGAGCGCGGACACCGACTGAAAGGGTGACCTAGGTCACCACACAGGTTACACCTAATCTGCTCACACGATGCGGCCAGATGGCCTACCCCCCCACAATGAGCGCACTTCTGCACAGTGCAGCTTGCGCTCAAGTGTGAGGGGTCGCCACACCGGTGACACAGCTTCGGCTGCCCCTGGTAGAAGACAAGGATTCGATCTCTTCCCAAGAAAGCAGATGATGGTATGTGGGACACCGTCTGCCCCAGACGCTTAAGTTTGACCATAAACGTCCAGGCTCCCGACCAGATGCCAAACTCATCGCAGTTCTTCCGTGGCATCTCTGCTACCTCACCGTATCTTCCCAACCAGGTCATGATGTCCACACAGGAAAGCGACTCGTTACGGGTAAGAACGGTCACTTTCCTGAGACCATTCTGGCGAGAGATTGCTTGCGCAGCAAACCCTCGCCAGCCGGGCTCGCTTTTCACCAGCTCATAGTTCCCCCAGAAGACCTCAAGGCCCCCCGGCTGAACAAAGCTGATGTCAAACTCAGCCGTACCATGAGGATGTATCAAGGCGTAGATGTCACTCGCCTTGAAGCCCATCTCCAGCAGCAGCTCCACCACCCTCTTACGAGGAGGGCACGCATCATTGCCACGCCACTGGAGACGGACCACATTCCTCCTGGCCACGGCCGGCCCGGTTGTTGGGAGCGACCACTGATCTCCCCGTCTCTCTCGGAAGGCATCCAGACCATACCTATTTATCCAAAAGGATAGGTCCTTCTGCACTCCCCCTACTGTTATCGTCTGCTTCCCCTCCCTTAAGGCTTCTAGGAGGCGCTGTTGCAAACTGCCGTCCCCGGGCCCAGAAGATGAGGATGGGTGGGCCGACGGTCCCCCCACCACAACGCCCGCATACGACCTGCCGGGCGCTCTGGCAGAAGGAGCAACCGGCCCGCCACTGGTTGACACTCCCCCCACAATATTACAACCCACATTAATATCCACAACATTACCACCACCAACAATATTACCAACACTACTAACATTACCATCAATATTTACATTTCCACTTACATTCCTCTCCACAACTTTCATACCGGCCAGGCTGGTTACGGAGTTCTTCCTTTTGTCCACTGGCTTTTTATATGTTGTTTTTGGGGTCTCCACATCATCAGGTGCCGCTACTTCTGGGGCGCCGCCGGATATCTCAGGCGGCAATCCCTCAGCACCCTCCGCTTCACCGACCTCCATTTCTGCTGCGCCACCATTGCAATGTTCGGGAGGAGGGGTGCCGTCACCCCCCGTGCCCGCTAAACCCCTCCCACCGCCTTGCGGCGATGCAGATGGAGGGGCCGCAGGCACAGCTAGAGCCGCTCCCGGCACCAAACCACTCCCCCCTCCCGTCGGGGGGTGGCCAGCAGTGCCGAAGCCTCTCCTACCGCCACCACTCGCTGCCGCAACACTTTCTGGTGCGTCTGCTGGCCGAGTCACATGACCAGCAGACTTCCGGTTTTCCGGCGCCACATCCGGTTTCCGGTTCCCCCCGTCCCCCGGCCTCCGGCTTGCGCCAGAGACCGGCTTCTGAGGTTCCCCATCCGCCGGACACGGGGACACGCCCCCTAGCGCCACGTGGCCAGCGACACCACCTCCTTTACAGGAGACGGCGTCTGGCGCCATCTTGGCCACATTGCTCAAAACCAGCACCATATCTTTCTGCCCACATACCCGCCACGACCCCACTGCAGAGGCCGGAGCTGGGGGATTTGCGGGGTTTGCGTCCCGAACCGAGCTCTCACCCGGTCCGGAACGCAAGGAAGACAGGTAGGAATATTTGTAAGATACTCCACCTGTCTTCCCCTTTGCATTTTTCCGCCTCAACTTCCATAATTTTTTCTTTTTTTTTTTCTCCTCCTCCGGTGGCAACTCATCTCCAAAAGTAAAGTTCTGGAGGGACACTGGGGACTCCTGCAGCCGTATTTGCGTGAGCAACCCCGGGGGGTGCCCACTGCCCGATTCAAAGTTTTGCACAACTTGGCTGCAGGAAAGTTCCCCACTTGCCCCTCCGTTACTGCCTTCCCAGGGGTCCTCCGAGCCCGTCTCCTCCCGGGTTGGCGTCCTCTCCACCTCCACGCTTTCCTCCATTTCTGTGGCCCCCACTTCTGCGGCCTCCAATTTTGCGGCCTCCATTTTTGCGGCCTCCATTTTTGCGGCCTCCATTTTTGCGGCCTCCATTTTTGCGGCCTCCACTTTTGCGGCCTCCACTTTTGCGGCCTCCACTTCTGCGGCCTCCACTTTTGCGGCCTCCACTGCCTCTGCACTTTTAGCAGCCAATGCCTTTACTCCCCTTTTGCAGGGGGTTTCATTACTTTGCGTGGGGGACGCCATCAGGGAAAACCTTTCATCATTCTCCAATTTCTCCCCGAAGGCTCCCCCACCGACCACAATCTCCATCTTCCTCTCCTCCACCATATTAATTTCCTCCAAAATTGTCTTTACCTGTAGATTATACCTGGACCTCTTGGCGCCTGATTTTTTCGCAGCTCGTCCCCTTGCGACCGCCAGATCTTCCCGCAGCCGCCGCAGGGACTTACCGAGGTCCCGGTATTCTTCCAGCCGGGCAGCTAGGCGGGAGCTGAAGGTTTCCACCGACTCTCCCGACCGCAGTAGCCCCCATTCCTCTACCGTGCTCTGGTCCTCAGGTCTGGCATCTGGCCTTGCTGGGCCTTCTGGTCCTCCACCTGGATGATCCGCCATGTCTCTCCTCCTGGCTCCTTCCAGAGCCCCAGCATCAGGGGGGGCCGCACAGATCTTTCCACGGGATGACCTTCTCACCCCTGATGCTGGCTGCACGCTCCCAGCAGGTTGGGAAGACCCTCTACCCCCCGCCTGCATGCTCCAGGGGGTAGAGGTCTGAGGCTCCATGTATGAATGGAGCCTCCTTCAGGGAAGCTTCCTTAGCCCAGGCAGGTGATAGAAACCTGGGCTGGTGAAAAAAAGGAAACTCCCTGGATTCCGGGTGTGGTCCACACAGCACAGCACACACTCAGCAGCTCCCAAACACACAACCTCCCTCCTTGCTAGTCACTGCTGGTGTGGCATTTCTCTGGTAGAACCTTCTGTGTTACAGAAAAAAAAATTGAATAAAATTGAAATTCAGCAAGAAAAATTAAATTTGCAAATTTCACCTCCACTTTGCTTTCATTCCTGTGAAATGCCTGAAGGGTTAAAAAACTTTCTAAATGCTGTTTTGAATACTTTGAGGGGTCTAGTTTTGAAAATGGGGTGTTTTATCAGGGTTTCTAATACATAGGCCCCTCAAAGCCACTTCAGAACTGAAGAGGTACCTTAAAAAAAAGGCTTTTGAAATTTTCTTAAAAATATGAGAAATTGCTGTTTATGTTCTAAGCCTTGTAACGTCCAAGAAAAATAAAAGAATGTTCAAAAACGATGCCATCTAAAGTAGACATATGGGAAATGTGAAGGCCAAAACTAGACTGCGTCCTTAAGGGGTTAAACACAGCAGTAACTGAGTGAGCCCGCTAGGGTGTGTTTGCAGGGCTAAATACAATGTAAAATGGGGAATCTCTGACTAAGGCCTCATGCACATGACCGTATTTTTTCCCACCCGTAAATACTTGCGTAAATACGGGTCCGGTGTCACACGTATTCGACCCGTTTTGCACCAGTATTTACGAACCCGTGCCCGTAAATATGGGTCCGGTGTCACCCGTATTCCACCCGTATTTACGGGCACGTTTTTGGCGGCAAAATAGCACTGCACTAATCGGCAGCCCCTTCTCTCTATCAGTGCAGGATAGAGAGAAGGGACAGCCCTTTCTGTAATAAAAGTTAAAGAAATTCATACTTACCCGGCCGTTGTCTTGGTGACGCGTCCCTCTCTTCACATCCAGCCCGACATCCCTGGATGACGCGGCAGTCCATGTGACCGCTGCAGCCTGTGATTGACCTGTGATTGGCTGCAGCGGTCACATGGCCTGAAACGTCATCCAGGACGTCGGGCCGGATGTCGAGAGGGACGCGTCACCAAGGCAACGGGCGGGAGACCGGACTGGAGGAAGCAGGAAGTTGTCGGTAAGTATGAACGTCTTTTATTTTTATTTTTTACAGGTTTATACTGATCGGTAGTCACTGTCCAGGGTGCTGAAAGAGTTACTGCCGATCAGTTAACTCTTTCAGCTCCCTGGACAGTGACTATTTACTGACGTCGCTTAGCAACGCTGCCGTAATGACGGGTGCACACATGTAGCCACCCGTCATTACGAGAGCTCTATAGACTTCTATGGACTGTCCGTGCCGTTATTACGGCCTGAAATAGGACATGTTCTATCTTTTTCAACGGCACGGGCACCTTCCCGTGAGAAAACGGGAAGGCACCCGTCGCCAATAGAAGTCTATGAGACTGTTATTACGGGAGTTTTTACGGTCGTGTGCATGAGGCCTAATATATTGTCAGGCATGTAAATCTGTGAGGAATGTATGGGAGCTCAATATTGAGGCTAAATGAAATATTCCCCAGGCGACGTATCCCATTGTATTCTATACAGTGGGAAATGTTTTGGCTGAATTCAATAAAATCCAGGGTATCAAACGGTCACTGACTGCTCCATGGTTTAGTTCACTGTAACTCGACATCAGTAACAAAATCAATTACTGCGTATAGCATACAAACATGAGCGCCACACTATCCATTGCCAACCCCCGGTAATGGAGGGGGGGCAATCTCTTTGGCTGTTTGGAGCCCAGAAATTTTAAAAATGGCAGTGATCTCGTCTGTGATTTCCACCAAAGCTGTAGCAATAACTGTTTGGTGGGCTTGATGTGCTGCTTTGTCCAGACTATAATGTAGCATTGCCTCTCTATTACGCAGCATATTTACATTATGTACATTACCAGAAGATGTCTGTATTTCTCTTGAATGAAAAAATGGCTCAGAAACTTCTGCCCGCCCGGCCGTTGCTAGGCAACAGCTCCATCACACATGGACGGCACACGTATGCCTTCCGTGTGTCGTCAGTTTTTTGGACGGCCCCATTGACTTTCATGGCCCTCACGGTCACGGAATCTCAGACCAAAGTAGGACATGCTCTACTTTTGTCGGAACGGAGCAATGGGACCGTCAAAAAAACTGAAGTATGCATGGCCCCATTGAAATGAATGGGTTAGGGTGCTAGCCCTCAGAAAAATGGCTAGCACCCTGAAGAAAAAGACTGAAGTGGGCATGAAGCCTAAGGGGTTAATAGGGACTCTAAACTGTTTTCTGACAATCTGCGCAGTTCAGCAATGTAAGCCGCAATACTTTCACCTGGGAGCTGATTCCTTTTATTATAATGGAAACGCCTCACAGTTTCAGATGGGGTGGGAGCAAAATGATTTTTTAACACTGTAATGGTCTTCTCAAAAGAATAGTCACTGGGTTTAGCAAGGGACACCAGAGAAGGGGCAATACCAAATGTATTGGGGTCTATGACGCTCAGCAGCACGGCTCGTTTCTGAACAGTTTCAGATACTTTATCTGCTTCTAGATAAAACATGAATCTTTCAGAATATGAATTCCATAAATATGGGGTTGAGACATCAAATTCCTTTATTTGACTGATGGTAGCCATTTTATAGTTGTAGTATTGTATAAGCTGAGCAGTATAGTAACTGGAATTCAAAATTTCCTCTAGTCCTTTAACACCCCTTGACTGTTAACGCGAACAGACGTAATATTGCTTCATAGCGTTAACAGGGTACTGTGTCTGCAGACACAGACTTATAGCAGTGATAGCTTAACGCTATCACTGCTTCAAGGCCAGGACTGGAGCTAGCCTCTCATCCGGCCCAATAACCTCAAAAGCGAGCGCTGCATCTATGGTGTTTACAAGCAGATTGGAAACCTGCAATGAATTTGCGGGGTTCCGATGACTGCTCCGGCAGACCGGAGGCCTAACAATGGCCTCCTGTCTGCCTAGAACGGATGCCTGCTAGGTCCCACCCAGAGGCAGGGCCTAAAAGGCATCCAGCCGCAGTAACAAGATGGCGCAGGCTCAGAAGCTGAGCCTGCGACATCAGCCGCTGGTGTCAGCTGTATGTTACAGCTGACACAGTGCTGTAACAGCAGGGAATGGAGCTAACTCCGATCCCTGCCATTAACCCCTTAGATGCCGGGATCAAAAGTGATCGCGGCATCTTAGTGGTTTGTAGCGATTGGCATCGAAACGATGTGATCGTGACAATGCCGATCGTTGCTATGGAAACCTGAGGCCTAATAATATCCTTCTGGTCTGCCACCTATGATAGACTATTAGGCCCCGCCCACAGATGGGACCTAATAGGCTTGCTGTCAGTGAATGACTGACAGCTCTAATGCATTGCACTACCTGGGTAGTGCGATGCATTAGAATAAAGATCAGAGGTGCAGGCCCTCAAGTCCCCTAGTGAGACAAAAAAGAAAGTTGAATATAAGTCTAAAAAGAAAAGTTTCAAGTTAATAAAAACAAACACTGCCTTTTTTCCTATAATAAGCCTTCTATTATAGGGAAAAAATGAAAACGTTAAAAAAAGTACACATATTTGGTAGCACCGCGTCCGTAACGACCCAAACTATAAAACTATAATATTATTTTTCCCGCACGGTGAACACCGCAAAAAAATAAAATAAAAAACAATGCCATAAACAATGATCATAAAGTCCCATGTACCCCAAAATAGTACCAATAAAAGCTAAAAACCGTCCCGCAAAAAACAAGACATTACACAGTTTTTTTGCCTGAAAAAGAAAAAAAGTTCTGGCTCTCAGAATATGGAGACACAAAATGTGAAGAGTGTCCAAAAGCGGATAAGATCGGGCACCATTTATCAGTGCACTAAAATGGCATATCGGCGGAAAATGGCAATTTTCACTTTGCACCATCCGCTGTGCATTAATTATTCATGGAAAAAAACACCTGTGGGGGCAAAATGCTCACTATACCCCTTAAAATGCCTCAAGGGGTGTCGTTTCCAAAATGGGGGTCACTACTTGGGGGTTTGTTTTACTATTTGACCTCGGAGCCCTGACATTGTGGGCCAATGCTATGAAAATAACCAAAATAGACCTCAAATGCGCATGTTGTTCTTCAGTTCTGAGCTCTGTCATATGTCCAGGCAAATATTAAATGCCTTGAGGGGTGTAGTTTCCAAAATATATGGACAATAGGAGGAATGCCTGCAGGCAAACAAAACCTTTTTTCCTGACTACCCAATGATAACAAAGAACAAATTCAAATTTTATTAAGCTACTTGTAGCAAGAACAGACCACATATATTACGATTTAAAACTGTCACTGCCTAAAACTGAAGTGAAAGTAATTCACTGGAGAACCAGCAGAGTATAGAAATAAATGCTGGCCGACATGCAGCGAGTCAATTCCAGCCAGTAAACACCATGTGGCCTAGGGGGAAGTAAATTCAGCTAAGGCAGGAGATTAAAACAAACTGAGCCCCCCCGACATGTTTCGCTACCTAGTAGCGTCCTCAGGGGTACACGGGGCTAATGGCGACGCGGCGAGAAAACTAATCCTCTTATGGGGATGTAAGATGACGTGGGTGGAGGGAGGGTGTGAGGGCAGACCGCCAATGAAATAAGACAAGACACGGCGGCTGTCAGAGAGAGCGATCCAACCAATGGGGATCGCTGTAGCAAGAGACCAATGAGAGGCAGCGGGCTGCGCCGTCGCACTGTCAATACGGCCAAATTAGTTCAGAGGATACGCGCATGCGCAATAAGACTCAAAAGGGACTTAGAAGAATAATGAGGGAAAGGAGATGTGACAGGTCGGCGCATGCGCCGTAGCTGTCAGTTAGGACTCAGTGCAGGCGCACCGCCGAAACTCACAGATCAGTGCAGAGGCGACGCGCATGCGCAATGAGGCATCAGAGGGACTTAGAAAAATAAACAGAATTTGACAGGTCGGCGCTAGCGCCGTACCTGTCAATTAGAACTTGGTGCAGGGAGCCATAATACCCCCCATGATAAAATAGCAGTGAGTGCACGGTCAGGACTGCAGAGACAGTCCAGGTCGGCACAACTGCGCCACTAGTAGGAAGAGACCAGTAAGACAGGATATTAAAAATAAATAAAAATAAACATCAAGGATGCCCCTCGGAACCACAGACAATGGTGATAGCTACCCCCCACTAAGGTATCTCAGCATGTCTCTATAGAGATACAATTATTAATGACAGGCACACCCAATCCCCCATCAGAACAAGTAGGGTTCTGAGGAATTAATGAATATTAAATACATAAATAAGTTTTGAATATAGAACAATACACATACAATACCGGTCGCACATTATAAAACATATATGGTCATAATTAGTAATTCAATAGTCAAATTGAGCCATGATAAATCAAAATACAGCCGCTCTATTAAGGGAGGCTGTAATAGACATAAATGAGGCGAGCTATATAGTCCATGAATTTGGCCGTATTGACAGTGCGACGGCGCAGCCCGCTGCCTCTCATTGGTCTCTTGCTACAGCGATCCCCATTGGTTGGATCGCTCTCTCTGACAGCCGCCGTGTCTTGTCTTATTTCATTGGCGGTCTGCCCTCACACCCTCCCTCCACCCACGTCATCTTACATCCCCATAAGAGGATTAGTTTTCTCGCCGCGTCGCCATTAGCCCCGTGTACCCCTGAGGACGCTACTAGGTAGCGAAACATGTCGGGGGGGCTCAGTTTGTTTTAATCTCCTGCCTTAGCTGAATTTACTTCCCCCTAGGCCACATGGTGTTTACTGGCTGGAATTGACTCGCTGCATGTCGGCCAGCATTTATTTCTATACTCTGCTGGTTCTCCAGTGAATTACTTTCACTTCAGTTTTAGGCAGTGACAGTTTTAAATCGTTATATATGTGGTCTGTTCTTGCTACAAGTAGCTTAATAAAATTTGAATTTGTTCTTTGTTATCATTGGGTAGTCAGGAAAAAAGGTTTTGTTTGCCTGCAGGCATTCCTCCTATTGTCCATATATATTATACCTGCTGACTACCTAGGGTCACTATTGTTTCCTGTCTAGTTTCCAAAATAAGTTCACTTCTTGGGGGCTTCCACTGTATTGTAGTACTTTAGGGTTTTGCAAATGTGACATGGCGCCCAAAAGCCAATCTAGCAAAATCTGCATGCCAAATAGTTTGCCTGCCTTTCTGAGCCCTGCCGTTTGTCCAAAAAGCAGTTTATGATGACATGTGGGGTATTTCCGTACTCTGGAAAAATTGCTTTACAAATGTTGGGGTGCTTTTTCTTCTTTTATTCATGAGGAAATAAAAATATTCAACTTTTTAGTGGAAAAAATTTTGATATTCATTTTTACGGACTAATTCCAATAAATTCTGGAAAAGGCCAGTGGAGTCTAAATGCTTACAATACCCCTAGATAGATTCCTTAAGGGGTATAGTTTCCCAAAAGCTGTCACTTTTGGGGGTTTCCTACTATTTTGGTCCCGCAGGCACCAGAAAACCATTCCAGCTAAATTTGAGCTCCAAATGGTGCTCCTTCCCTTTTGACCCCTGTCGTGTGTCCAAACAGCAGTTTATGACCACATATGGGGTATTTCCGTAGTCGGGAGAAATTGCTTTTCAAATGTTGGGGAGATTTTTCTGCTTTATACCTTGTAAAAATTGAAAATTTCTACGTTTTATTGGAAAAAATGTAGATTTTCATTCTCAAGCCTTCATTCTACTAAATTCAGCAAAAAAACAAAACTGTGGGGTCAAAATGCTCACTATACCCCTTGATAAATTCCTTGAGGGTTGTAGTTTGCCAAATGGTGTCTTTTTGGGGGGTTTCTGTGGTACCCCACAAAGTGGAGTCTTCAGAAAGCAGGAATACACTGTATTTTGTATATGTGATGTGCTTTACTACTGTAATCTGTGTAAAGTGATTGCAGGCAGTGCTCAAAGGGTTACTTTCTTCACAGGGTTTGTTTATATTTAAACCTGCTCAGGGTAGAATTCTCTGGAAGCATTATAAGTCCTTTGGAGAAGCAACCAGCGAATCACAGAACTCCTTACTAATGAGCCTGTGAGGGAAGAGTAAGATAGTGGAGTCAGAAAGGGAAAAGCAGGCTGATCTAGTCTCTGCAGAGAGAGACATCTAATTGCTTAAAGAGCCCTGTGTACAGAGACATATAGTCCAGGGAGTAAAGAAATCTAACAGAGAGAGAGAGATGAAGAGTTACAGCTGAACTGCTAGAGAAGCAAAGACCTGTTGGCTGAACACTAATCTGAGCAAAGATGAAAGGAACCTCATGAGTCTGCCTGTACTCCATGCTGCTGCTACATCCAGCCTGCCTGTACTCCAACCTGCTGCTACATCCAGCCTGCCTGTACTCCATGCTGCTGCTACATCCAGCCTGCCTGTACTCCATGCTGCTGCTACATCCAGCCTGCCTGTACTCCATGCTGCTGCTACATCCAGCCTGCCTGTACTCCATGCTGCTGCTACATCCAGCCTGCCTGTACTCCAACCTGCTGCTACATCCAGCCTGCCTGTACTCCATGCTGCTGCTACATCCAGCCTGCCTGTACTCCATGCTGCTGCTACATCCAGCCTGCCTGTACTCCATGCTGCTGCTACATCCAGCCTGCCTGTACTCCAACCTGCTGCTACATCCAGCCTGCCTGTACTCCATGCTGCTGCTACATCCAGCCTGCCTGTACTCCATGCTGCTGCTACATCCAGCCTGCCTGTACTCCATGCTGCTGCTACATCCAGCCTGCCTGTACTCCATGCTGCTGCTACATCCAGCCTGCCTGTACTCCATGCTGCTGCTACATCCAGCCTGCCTGTACTCCATGCTGCTGCTACATCCAGCCTGCCTGTACTCCATGCTGCTGCTACATCCAGCCTGCCTGTACTCCATGCTGCTGCTACATCCAGCCTGCCTGTACTCCATGCTGCTGCTACATCCAGCCTGCCTGTACTCCATGCTGCTGCTACATCCAGCCTGCCTGTACTCCAACCTGCTGCTACATCCAGCCTGCCTGTACTCCATGCTGCTGCTACATCCAGCCTGCCTGTACTCCATGCTGCTGCTACATCCAGCCTGCCTGTACTCCATGCTGCTGCTACATCCAGCCTGACTGTACTCCATGCTGCTGCTACATCCAGCCTGCCTGTACTCCATGCTGCTGCTGCTACATCCAGCCTGCCTGTACTCCATGCTGCTGCTACATCCAGCCTGCCTGTACTCCATGCTGCTGCTACATCCAGCCTGCCTGTACTCCATGCTGCTGCTACATCCAGCCTGCCTGTACTCCATGCTGCTGCTACATCCAGCCTGCCTGTACTCCTTGCTGCTGCTACATCCAGCCTGCCTGTACTCCATGCTGCTGCTACATCCAGCCTGCCTGTACTCCATGCTGCTGCTACATCCAGCCTGCCTGTACTCCATGCTGCTGCTACATCCAGCCTGCCTGTACTCCATGCTGCTGCTACATCCAGCCTGCCTGTACTCCATGCTGCTGCTACATCCAGCCTGCCTATACTCCATGCTGCTGCTACATCCAGCCTGCCTGTACTCCATGCTGCTGCTACATCCAGCCTGCCTGTACTCCATGCTGCTGCTGCTACATCCAGCCTGCCTGTACTCCATGCTACATCCAGCCTGTCTGTACTCCATGCTGCTGCTACATCCAGCCTGCCTGTACTCCATGCTGCTGCTACATCCAGCCTGCCTGTACTCCATGCTGCTGCTACATCCAGCCTGCCTGTACTCCATGCTGCTGCTACATCCAGCCTGCCTGTACTCCATGCTGCTGCTACATCCAGCCTGCCTATACTCCATGCTGCTGCTACATCCAGCCTGCCTGTACTCCATGCTGCTGCTACATCCAGCCTGCCTGTACTCCATGCTGCTGCTACATCCAGCCTGCCTGTACTCCATGCTGCTGCTACATCCAGCCTGCCTGTACTCCATGCTGCTGCTACATCCAGCCTGCCTATACTCCATGCTGCTGCTACATCCAGCCTGCCTGTACTCCATGCTGCTGCTACATCCAGCCTGCCTGTACTCCATGCTACATCCAGCCTGTCTGTACAATACTTTCACTGCAAATTCATCTAAGTAAAGTAAGTTGGATTTTCTAAGTTACCCCCCTGTTTCTCTGGATTCATTTACTGGGGAGGGAAGATATGAGCTTCAGTGCATCCACACCTGCACCTCTCCATATCTGTGGACTTTGTTATATTCTGCTCTGAGTTATCATCACAGCCCTGCATCCACACAGGAGCTCATCCCCAGATTACATATATATAACTGGCGTCACAATAAACCTATCCAAGTTCTATTTCCCTTTGACCTCCTTACCCTGCACCAGATTGGGGAGCAGTATCTGAAGTGGCCACCATGGAGGGGTAGTTACACCCGCCAGCCCATCACCGGGACAAGTGTCGGCTGATTCTCACTCCTTACTCCCAGTTCTGGGATACTGCATTTCCACTGATTTGGTCCCTCAGGGGCTTTGCTAATGCAACATGGCACCCGAAAATCATTGCAGCAAAACTTGAGCTCAAAAAGCCAAATGGTGTTCCTTCCTTTCTAAGCCCTGCAGTGTGTCGAAACAGCAGTTTATCACCACATATGGGGTATTGCCGTAATCGGGAGAAATTGCTTTTCAAATGTTGGGGAGTTTTTTTCTCCTTTATGCCTTGTAAAAATTAAACAATTCTACGTTTTATTGGAAAAAAATTAGATTTTCCTGGCTTCAGTCCACTAAATTCAGCAAAAAAAACTGTGAGGTCAAAATGCTCACTATACCCCTTGATAAATTCCTCGAGGGTGTAGTTTGCCGAATGGTCTCTATTTTGGTACCACAAGACCTCTTCAAACCTGACATGGTGCCTAAAATATATTCGAATAAAAAGACGGCCCCAAAATACTCTAGGTGCTCCTTTGCTTCGGAGGTCTGTGTTCCAGTAAATTAGCACACTAGGGCCACATGTGGGATATTTCTAAAAACTGCAGAATGCGGGCAATAAATGTTGAGCTGTGTTTCTCTGGTAAAACCTTCTGTGTTACAGAAAAAGGATTAAAAATGAATTTCTTAAAAAAAAAATTACATTTGTAAATTTCATCCCTACTTTGCTATAATTCTTGTGAAACGCCTAAAAGGTTAATACACTTTCTAAATGCTGTTTTGAATACTTTGAGGGCTTCAGTTTTTAAAATGGGGTGATTTATGGGGGTTTGCTTTGTATGATGCCTCAAAACCACTTCACAACTGATCTCGTCCCTGTAAAAATAGGCTTTTGATATTTTCTTGAAAATGTGAGAAATTTCTGCTAAAGTTCTAAGCCTTGTAACGTCCTAGAAAAATAAAAGGATGTTCAAAAAATTATAGCAATCTAAAGTAGACATATGGGAAATGTTAATTAGCATTTATTTTGTGTGGTATTACTATCTGTCTTACAAGCAGATACATTTAACCCCTTCCCGCACCTTGGCGTAAATGCATGTCCAGGTGAGCAGTAACTTCGCGCACCTGGGCGTGCAGTTACGTCCGCGCTTTAACAGTTAACCGCCGTGCGGCGCTACACCGCAGCGGCGGTTAACTGTGCAGGGCGTCTGCCCTGCTCTCCCCGTTGCCGATCAGCAATTAACCCCTTCGATGCGGTGGTAGATTGCGATCACCACATCGAAGAGGTTTACAGCGGATCGGCTACCCCCCACATGCATTTGCGGGGGCTGGCGATCCTTATCATGGCAACCAGAGGCCAGACAATGACCTCCGGGTTGCCATGTACGGAAGCTTCGGAGGAGCAGTCTTCGGCCGGTCCTCTGATGCTTCCTGTCAGTGTGACAGTTACGTCACAATGACAGTTAGAGTACATTACACTACGTGTGTAGTGTAATGTATTCCAGCAGCGATCAGAGCTGCAAGTCTAAGTGTCCCCTAGTGGGACAAGTAAAAAAAGTAAAAAAAAGATAATAATTTTTTTTTTTTTTAAAAAGTGTAAAAATAAAAGTTCTAAGTTACATAAACAAAGAATGCTTTTTTTCCTATAATAAGTGGAATAAAACGTGATCAAAAAAATTTTTGGTACCCCAAAATGGTACCAATGAAAACCTATAGATTGTCCCGCAAAGAATAAACCCTCACGCAGCTCCGGTGGACAAAAAAATAAAATAGTTCTGGCTCCCAAAATATGGCGATGCAAAATGTGCAGAGTGTCCAAAAGAGATAAGATCGGGCGCCATTTATCAGTGCGACACCGGCCACATATCTGCGGATTATTATTTATTTACTGCATTATTATACCCTCTTATTATACCCTGATGTACCCCGCACAGATAACATACGCCCCCACATTATAAACTGAAACACCAGTAAAACCCCAAACAGAACAACTACCAAGCTACATCTGCGCCCCAAAAGCCAAATGGCGCTCCCTCCCTTCTGAGCCCTGCAGCGTGCCTAAACACCAGTTTACGTCCACAGATATGGCATCGCCATACCCGGGAGAACCCGGTTAATATTTTATGAGGTATTTGTCTTCAGTGGCACAAACTGGGCATAACATGTAGTGCACTAAAATGGCATATGAGTGGAAAATTTTAATTTTCACTCCGCACCATGCGCTGCGCATTAACCCCTTCGCGCACCACAACATAGCATGTCTTAGTGTGGGGGGTGATGTATGGAGCTTCTCACGTGAAAAATAAAGAATTTAAAATGGCAAAATCGCTGTTTTCTTGGTCACCTTGGCTCTACCTAAAAATGTAATAAAAAGTGCTCAAAAAGTTGTATGTACCAAAAAATGGTACCAATAAAAACGACCGCTCGTCCCTCAATAAATAAGCCCTCATACCGCTCTATTGACTGAAAAATAAAAAAGTTGTGGCTCTTGGAACGCGGGGAGGAAAAAAATAAAAAGGAAAATAAAAAAATGGATCAGTCCAGAAAGGGTTAATTACTTTCTAATGAAAAACCATTTATGACCACACGTGGGGTATTGCCGTACTCGGAAGAAATTGCTTTACAAATGTTGGGGTGCTTTTACCCCCTTTATCCTTTGTGAAATTGAAAAAATGCAACATTTTAGTGGAAGAAATGTTGATATTCATTTTCACGGCCTAATTCTAATAAATCCTGCAAAACACTTGTGGGGTCTAAATGCCCACTATATCCCTAGATAGATTCTTTAAGTGGTTCTAATTTCCACTTTTGGGGGTTTCCACTGTTTTGGTCCCTCGGGGGCTTTGCAAATGCGACATGGCATCCAAAAACCATTTCAGCTAAATTTGAGCTCCAAAAGCCAAATAGCGCTCCTTCCCTTCTAAGCCTTGCTGTGGGTCCAGAAAGCAGTTTATTACCACATATGGCATATTTCCGTAATCGGGAGAAATTGGTTTACAAATGTTGGGGTGTTTTTTCTCCTTTATTCCTTTTAAAAATTAAAAATGGCTACCTTTTTCAGAAAAAAAGTAGATTTTCATCTTCACAAACTAATTCAAATAAATGTAGCAAAAAATCTGTGGGTTCAAAATGCTAACTATACCCCTAGATAAATTCCCTGAGGGGTGTAGTTTCCAAAATGAGGTAACTTTTGGGGGTCTTTATTGTTTTGGCCCCACAAGACCTCTTCAAACCTGACATGGTACCTAAAATATATGCTAAAAAAAAAGGAGGCCCCAAAATGCACTAGGTGCTCCTTTGCTTCTGAGGCCTGTATTTCAGTAAATTAGCGCACTAGGGCCACATGTGGGGTATTTCTAAAAACTGAAGAATCTGGGCAATAAATAATAAGTTACATTTCTTGGGTAAAACCTTCTGTGGTATAGAAAAAAAATTATTACAAATGAATTTTGTAAAAAAAAAATGAAATTTGTAACTTTCACCTCTACTTTGCTTTAATTCCTGTGAAACGCCTAAAGGCCTGAATGCTGTTTTGAATACTTTGAGGGGTGCAGTTTTCAAAATGGGGTGATTTATGGGGACTTTCTAATATATAAGGCCCTCAAAGCCACTTCAGTACTGAACTGGTGCTTGTAAAAATCGCCTTTTGAAATTTTCTTGAAAATATGAGAAATTCCTGCTAAAGTTCTAAGACTTGTAACGTCCTAGAAAAATAAAATGATGTTCAAAAAACGATGCCAAACTAAAGTAGACATATGGGAAATGTTAACTAGTAACTATTTTGTGTGGTATTACTATCTGTTTTACAAGCAGATACATTTAAATTTCGAAAAATGCTAATTTTTGCAAATTTTCTCCAAATCTTGGTGTTTTTTACAAATAAATATTGAATTTATCAACCAAATTTTTTCACTAACATAAAGTACAATATGTCATGAGAAAACAATCTCAGAATCGCTTGGATAGGTAAAAGCATTCCGGAGTTATTACCACATAAAGTGACACATGTCAGATTTGAAAAATCGGCATCGTCCTGAAGACCAAAACAGGCTCAGTCCTGAAGGGGTTAAATTTAGAAAAATGCTACATTTCGCAGTTTTTCACAAAATGTTGGTGTTTTTCACAATAAAATACTGAATGCATCATCAAAATGTTACCACTAACTTCAAGTATAATGTGTCACGAGAAAACAAACTCAGAATCGCTTGGATAGGTATAAGCATTCCAGAGTTATTACCACATAAAGTGATACATGTCAAGTTTAAAAAATGGGTCTGCGTCCTGAATGTGCCAACTAGTCCATGTCCTTAAGGGGTTAGTCAAATGTACTATGTATAATCTTAATACTCACAGCATCCCATCCTTGTCGCCAATTGTTATGTTTAGTAATGAATTATGATTTAAACTGACAACGATGCGACAACAACAATATATGTTCTATTTACTGGTTAACAAAATGGAGAATGAGAATAAATACCAAAAAGTTTACATATATGAGAACGAACATACAAATAACTGATATTCCTTTTTTTTAAAGCCTCCCAGTTACAGTGTCATCTAGTGACACTAGAATAGACATAACAGTCAATACATTACAATTAGTTTAGGGGGTCAGGTCTGGGGTCTGTATTTAGGGGTCTGGTCCAAGGTCTGTATTTAGGGGGTCTGGTCTGCGGTCTGTGTTAGTTTAAGAGGTCTGTGGTCTGTATTTAGGGGGTTTAGCATCTGTTTTAGTTTAGGGAGTCAGGTCTGAGGTTATTATTAGTATAGGGAGTCATGTCTGGGGTCATTATTAGTATCGGGAGTCAGGTCTGGGGTCATTATTAGTTTTGGGAGTCAGGTCTGGGGTCTGTATTTAGGGGGTTTAGCATCTGTTTTAGTTTAGGGAGTCAGGTCTGAGGTTATTATTAGTATAGGGAGTCAGGTCTGGGGTCATTATTAGTATAGGGAGTCAGGTCTGGGATCATTATTAGTTTAGGGAGTCAGGTCTGGGGTCTGTATTTAGGGGGTTTAGCATCTGTTTTAGTTTAGGGAGTCAGGTCTGAGGTTATTATTAGTATAGGGAGTGAGGTCTAGTGTCATTATTAGTTTAGGGAGTCAGGTCTGCGGTCTGTATTTAGGGATCTGGCATCTGTATTAGTTTAGGGAGTCAGGTCTGGGTCATTATTAGTTTAGGAGGTCAGGTCTGTGGTCTGTATTTAGGAGTCTGGTCCGAGGTCTGTATTTAGGGGGTCTGGTCTGGGGTCTGTATTAGTTTAAGAGGTCTGGGGTCTGTATTTAGGGGGTTTAGCATCTGTTTTAGTTTAGGGAGTCAGGTCTGAGGTCATTATTAGTATAGGGAGTCAGGTCTGGGGTCATTATTCGTTTAGGGGGTGAGGTCTGGGGTCTGTATTTAGGGGTCTGGCATCTCTATTAGTTTAGGGAGTCTGGTCTGGGTCATTATTAGTTTAGGAGGTCAGATCTGAGGTCTGTATTTAGGGGTCTGGTCCGAGGTCTGTATTTAGGGGGTCTGGTCTGGGGTCTGTATTAGTTTAAGAGGTCTGGGGTCTGTATTTAGGGGGTTTAGCATCTGTTTTAGTTTAGGGAGTCAGGTCTGAGGTCATTATTAGTATAGGGAGTCAGGTCTGGGGTCATTATTAGTTTAGGGGGTGAGGTCTGGGGTCTGTATTTAGGGGTCTGGCATCTCTATTAGTTTAGGGAGTCTGGTCTGGGTCATTATTAGTTTAGGAGGTCAGATCTGAGGTCTGTATTTAGGGGTCTGGTCCGAGGTCTGTATTTAGGGGGTCTTGTCAAGGGTCAATTTATTTAGGGTGCTTGTTCTGGGGTTTGTATTAGTTTAGGGGGTCTAGTCTGGTGACTGCAATAGTTTAGAAGGTCTGGGGTCTGTATGTATTCTAGGGCCTATTCTGGGGTCCGAATTTATTAGTCTGACTAAAAGGGGTTGTCGGGGCACGGATTGTTTTTTCATACTAATGACCTATCCACTGGATAGGTCATCAGTATATTATCGGTGGGGGTCTGACACCCAGACTCCGCACCAATCAGCTGCTCCTGCCGCCTCCGGATGTCTGTGCCGAAAGCAGATGGCTCCGTGCACAGTATAGCAGGTGTGCTGCAATACTGCACCTCTGCTCCTATTCAAGTGAATATTAGCAGAGTTTAAGTTCTGCAGAACGGCTGCTATGTAGTATATGGAGCCATCTGCTTTCGGCACTACAGGCACTGAACACTGAACATCCGGTGCCCGGAGGCAGCCACAACTGCTCATCAGTGCGGGGTCCGGGTGTTGGACCCGCACTGATCAGATACTGATAAACTATACTGTGGATAGGTCATCGTAAGAAAAACCAACGCTTTAATGTATGTGCCTGGGCCTTGGTGTCTGAATTTTTGTGTTTCCATAGAGGCTGGAAACGGCTACTGAAGCAAGGGGCAAAAATGTATCATCAGGAATCTCTGCTGTCATCAGGGGAAGTCGTCATAGCCTTTTTTAGATAACAGTCAGGTTGTTTCACATGGTGAGGATGTCCCTCAGATTCCTGATACCTTATCGTGTCCTCATGTCACTGCCCCTCCCCCCTCGCCTGCTTCGCAGAACAAATGGCCACATTTTATCTACAACACTTACACGCTGAATCGTTTTTATGGTGATATTAATTTTTTCACAAAAATTTAATGTCAAGAATGAGTATTTTTATCCCATATAATCACGTTCACCTGTTTTGGATAAATTTCAAGAATTAATTGAGAAGGACCTTGTGTCTCTTCATCAAAACCTTATTGATACCAATAATAACCTTACCAAGGCTGAAAGAGCTGCATTAAAACAACTAAAAGAATTAGACGATGTGGTCATTCGCCAGGCAGACAAGGGGGGAGCTGTGGTCATACTACACAGAGCTGTATATCTACAGGAAAATATTGCCCTTCTGTCAGACCGCACCACTTATTGTACATTAGCCAATCACCCCACGGCAATCTTTTCCAAAAAGTTGGATTTATTAGTCACGGAAGCCGTAAGACTGGGTATCGTCCCAAAGGGAAGCCAAATTTATTCAAGTTAACCACCCGGTACTGGCTATTTTTCATTCCTTCCCCAAAATCCATAAGTCCGGCTTCCCTCCACCCTTTCGTCCCAATGTTGCTGGAATTGGCTCATTGAACGAGAATTTATGCCTTTGGGTTGATAGTCTCCTTCAGCCATTTATACCAGCTACTCCTGGGTACATTCAGGACACAAAATATGTCCTACTTGTGCTCAGCAAAATAGTTTGGCAACCACATTTTTCTTGGGTCACAGCTGATGTCACCTCACTGTATACTGTAATCCCACATCTTGCCAACTGTGCTTTGCTTTGGTTTTTAGACACGTACAGCAGCTATACTGTTGATTTGAAGGAATTTATTGTTTCTGCTGTTATGTATCTATTGGGCCATCATTTCTTTATGTTTAATCGTACTTATTACCTGCAAACACAGGCATCCATGGGAGCAAAATTCTCCCCTTCTTTAGCCATCATATACATGGCTTGGTGTGAAAAACAGTACATCTTTGATGGGGACGGACCTTGTGCTCTGTCATGTGTCTGGTATGGCCGCTACTTAGATGACCTCCTCTTTATTTGGGGGTTCGATGCGGCGGCCATACCCGACTTCATTAAATATTTCAATTCAAACCCCCTAAATCTCAAATTGACATACACTTGCCATCCCAGACAGATTTCCTTCTTGGATCTGTTGCTTACCAGTGAAGTACATCTTACATCAGTTGACACGGTGACATTCCGAAAGAGCACGGCAGGTAATACCACCCTGCATGCTACTTCATGTCACCTGTCCCATATCATCAAAAGTATCCCAGTGGGTGAGTTTATTAGAGCGAAACGCAATTGCTCCTCCCACGCTACTTCTGACCTAGAAAGTGACATCCTCACGAGTAGACTCCATGATCGTAAGTATCCTCGCTCAATGCTAAACTGTGCCCGCAATATCTCCTTAGAACGCGATAGGGATACTTTGCTGGGAGTTTCTCACTATGGGAAGATACAGAGTAAAAAAATAAAAATCAGCACCCCTGTGTTTTTCTCCACTCCCTTCAGTGTAGAATACCGCAGCATATGTAATATTATCAAAAAATATATTCCCATCTTGCATCAGGACCCTTTATACTCCAGGGCCTTAAAACATGGCCTTAAATTTGTGCCTTAAAAAGCCTGTACGATTGGCTCTTTGCTATCCCCATGTCTGTTCTTCACCAGAAAACAGACCCCCACTTGGCTTAACTATAAAGATTATTTAAAATGCAATCATACTAAATGCATCTGCTGCAATAAAATCAAAACATCCACTGAATTCACATCCACGTCCAACAACAAAACATTCAAAATAAAACAAAGCATTAACTGTAACACGACATATGTGGTTTATTTAATCACGTGTACTAAATGTAAACTACAGTATATTGAGAGCACGTCCTGCAGTCTCAAAACGCGCATCCGCCGCCATCTATCAGACGCATTGATTAAGAACCGCAACATCTCAGTGGTGTCTTTTCATTGCGCATCATGTCATAATGGAGATGTATCGTCCCTTATTGTACAAGACATAGAAAGGGTTAATTGCTCTTCCAGGGGTGGAGACCATTTGAAACAACTCAGGAATAGAGAGGCTTTCTGGATGTTTCTACTTGCCACCTGTGCACCTAATGGGTTAAACCGCCGACTAGATCTCATCCTTTTCTATTAACCGGTTAAGGACTGGGCTGTTTTACAGCTAAATGACAGGAGCAAATTTTCACAATTTTGCTATGCGCTTCTTTAGATGACTATAACTCTGCAGGTGAATAAAGTTCATCTTTGAATTTTACACTCTTTTTAAAGGACAGATAGGGTTTTGTTTTAGTGGCATTTGTCAGTATATATCATTTTTATATTTTTCTGTAAAGTGGGCAAAATTGGAAAAAAATGCAAGAATTTATCAAATGCGTCAGTTTAGGCTAGCATTTTTCACACATGGTATAGACCACGGACAAAATTCATCTCCTTTCACGTTCTTCCACTTCTCCCGTGCATGGGGATACCACATATGTGTGCTTTATTCGCTGTGTGGGCATGTGCCAGGGCTTGGCATAAAAGGAGGCTTTTTGGCCTTTTTGGTCCAGGAATTCTGCATTTGATTTTATAGCCGCATACTGTTTTCTGGGGGGCGTAATGCTGCTGAAACATTAGAAACACCCCATAAATTACTTCATTCACACAAGTAGACCCCACAAGGTTCTCTTCAAGGGGTTTATTATATTTTTAGAAAGTCCAGTTTTCTTCTGAAAGTTTATTGAATAAGATGGAACAAAATACAATTAGCAATTTTTTAGCAAATGCGTCAGTTTATACCAGCATTTTTCACACACAGTATGGACCACGGACAAAATTCATCTCCTTTCACATTCTTCCACTTCTCCCGTGCATGGGGATACCAAATATGTGTGCCTTATTTATCACATAATGCAGGAGGGCTTACGATAGAAGAAGTTATTTCACAAATCGCCTTTTTTCAATGCTGGTTTTACAAAACTCAACAGAGTTTCTATAACACTTCCAAAATATCTGCACTTGAAGCAGAAATCCCAAAATAGTCTTCTAGGGGTATAATGGGAATTTATTTTGTTGGGTTTTCTAAAATAAGAAATTGCAGGTTTATGCAAATGGAGCTCTCCAGCAGATGAACTTTAGAAAATATGCAAACATGACATCCACCCCCACCCATTCCCTCCCTCACCCTTGGAGTAAAATCATTCGAAAAATCAAAATGTAATGTAGGGCAAATATGTTTCAACTAATTAACTAAAATCTAATAATGCAGAACAGTATGGTATCTTTTAAAACATGGGTCAATGCACAGGCCTGGTTATGAGGGACAGAAATATTGGGAATCTTTGCGGTGCCCGTCTTTTCTGCAGACGCGGCTCTTTTTCTGGGGGTTGCTTCTAGTTGGTGTTGGGGGAATGCGAGTGATGAAATGTCTTTCAGTCAGTCGCGTCACATCCTCAGACTGGGGGCATTCTCTGGTGTCCTGAACGTCGAATATGAGGCCTTCAATAATTTTCTCCTGGAAATCCAGGTATGTGTCTCTGCCTCTGTTTTTTTTTTATAGAGCACAAATGAATTGTGGATTGCCACCTGTAACAGATAAATGGCCACTTTTTTGTACCAAGTTTTTGTTTTGCGTTTTACTAAATAGGGCTGTAAAACCTGGTTGCTTAAATCCACCCACCCCCCCATGTACTTGTTATATTCGGACACGCTCACTGGTTTGTGCATGTCCGATGTTGCCCCTCTTTCCCTCACTGCCACTGTTCCTGCGGTATGAATCGTGCTTAGTACATACACATCTTTGCGATCCCTGTACTTGACCGCCAGCAATTCTTCAGATGCATAAGCACAGGAGTCCCACATGCCCCAGTCCTTGCAGCATGGAAATGCCTAAACAGGGGCACACTGGAATAAAAATTATCGCAGTACAGGTGGTAACCCTTGTGAAGCAGAGGCTGCATTATCTCCCACACGATCTTACTGCTGGTGGAAAGATCAGGGGGGCGTCCAGGGACATTTATTGTGCGGACCCGCCCTTCATAAATTCTGAAGGCGGTGGTATATCCTGACCCGCTTTCACACAATTTGTAAAGCTTAATGCCATATCTTGCCCTTTTGGAAGGTAGATATTGGCGAAAGCTAAGTCTTCCATGGACGTTGAGGAGGGATTCGTCCGCGCTTACATTCTGCTCAGGGGTGTAGAGTTGCAGAAATAAATTATTGAGGGAATTTATTAGCGGTCTTATTTTGAACAACCGATCACGGTTTGCATCGGTACTTGGGGGGCCTAGAAAATATACAAACATGACATCCACCCCCCACCCATTCCCTCCCTCGCCCTTGGAGTAAAATCATTGGAAAAATAAAAATGTAATGTAGGGCAAATATGTTTTCAACTAATTAACTAAAATCGAATAATTCAGAACAGTGTGGTATTTTTTAAAACATGGGTCAATGCACAGGCCTGGTTGGAAGGGACAGGAGGGACAGAAATATTGGGAATCTTTGCGGTGCCCGTCTTTTCTGCAGACGCAGCACTTTTTCTGCGGGTTGCTTCTAGTTGGTGTTGGGGGAATGCGAGTGATGAAATGTCTTTCAGTCAGTCGTTTGACATCCTCAGACTGGGGGCATTCTCTGGTGTGCTGAACGTCGAATATGAGGCCTTCAATAATTTTCTCCTTCAAATCCAGGTATGTGTCTCTGTCTCTGCCTCTGTTTTTTTTATAGAGCACAAAGGAATTGTGGATTGCCACCTGTAAAAGATAAATGGCCACTTTTTTGTACCAGGTTTTTGTTTTGCGTTTTACTAAATAGGGCTGTAAAACCTGGTCGCTAAAAATCCACCCCCCATGTACTTGTTATATTCGGACACGCTCACTGGTTTGTGCTTGTCCGATGTTGCCCCTCTTTCCCTCACTGCCATTGTTCCTGCGGTATGAATCGTGCTTAGTACATACACATGTTTGCGATCCCTGTACTTGACCGCCAGCAATTCCTCAGATGCATAAGCACAGGAGTCCCCCTTTACCATGCGCTTCCCCTCTAATTGCTGTGGAAAACCAATTTGGTTTTTGCGCATGGTACCACATGCCCCAGTCCTTGCAGCATGGAAATGCCTAAACAGGGGAAAACTGGATCAAAAATTATCGCAGTACGGGTGTACCCCTTGTGAAGCAGAGGCTGCATTATCTCCCACACGATCTTAATGCTGGTGGAAAGATCAGGGGGGCATTCAGGAACATTTATGGTGCGGTCCCGCCCTTCATAAATCCTGAAGGCGGTGGTATATCCTGACCCGCTTTCACACAATTTGTAAAGCTTAACGCCATATCTTGCCCTTTTGGAAGGTAGATATTGGCGAAAGCTAAATCTTCCATGGACATTGAGGAGGGATTCGTCCACGCTTACTTTCTGCTCAGGGGTGTAGAGTTGCAGAAATTAATTATTGAGGGAATTTATCAGTGGTCTTATTTTGAACAACCGATCACGGTTTGCATCGGTACTTGGGGGGGCATGTGCGTTGTCATTGAAGTGGAGGAACCTCATTATTGTCTCATAACGAGACCTGGGCATTACTGCAGAATACACTAGGGTGACTTGGGCGGGTCTTGTTGACCAGTAAGACCTATTGGAGGGCTTTTTGACAATTTCCATATTTAGGGTGGGCCCCAATTTTTTTTTTAATTCCTGCAAATTGGTGGGCGTCCAATCTCTAGCATGGGTGGATGAGGATTTCTGCCTTATATACTGAGCAGCATATAAATTAGTTTCGTGGACAATCATATTTAGGATGTTGTCAGTAATAAATAAATGGAAGTAATCCATTTGGACAAAATTTGTATTGTCCACAGTTATGCCAGGAGTGGCAGTAAATCCGTGGATTCTAGGCCCAAAAGATGGAGCAAAAGAAGAGCCTGAACTGGAGGGACCAGGCTGTCCCGTGCTACAGTGCTATTAGACCCTGCGCTTCCATGTTCTGCAGTTTCTACTGCGTCAGGGATAACTTCCCCTGAAGATGAACCTGAAGTTACTGTAATGATAGGGTAGGGAGACAGACAGGTGAGCCCTAATCTACCCGCCACTCAGTCCCTGCCTACTTGCAACGACCCTTCCTAAGCGACGGGGTACAACTGGGCGACGGTCCCTACGCTCAGTAAGTGCAAGACAGACAAACAGACAAGGGTACACAGAAGCTAGGGAAACGGGGCAGCTGCCCACAGAGACACCATGAGCAACAAGAGTAGTGAACGAGCCGAGTCAAACCAGGAGAGAACGAGGTACAAAACGCTGAGCAGGAGAGTGGTCAGAAAGCCAAGGTCAATAACAAGCAGAGGATGAGTAGTACAAGCAGCAGCAGCAAGCCAGGAAACAAGCATAGAAGGATCACAGGCAAAGGAGGAACAGGAAAGGCAGGTATAAATAGACAGTGGACGGGAGCTAGCTCCGTCTGGCCAGGCTGTGATAGGCTCTCCCACTCCTAAGCCTGCCATCCTGAGTGGTGGAAGATGGAGTCAGTCTCACAGACATAGGAGCAGGTGCAGACTGATTGCCCACAGGCGTCGACACAGAAGCTGTGTCTGGCAAATCCTTTACAGTACCCCCCTTTTATGAGGGGCCACTGGACCCTTTCTAGGTGGACCTGGTTTATTGGGGAAACGAAGGTGGAACCTGAGTACTGAGCAATACCCCAGCGTGAACATCCCGGGCGGGTACTCAAGTCCTCTCCTCAGGCCCGTATCCTCTCCAATGGACCAGGTACTGGAGGGAGCCTTGGACCATCCTGCTGTCCACAATCTTGGCCACCTCGAATTCTACCCCCTTAGGGGTGAGAACAGGGACCGGAGGTTTCCTCGAGGGAGCCAAGGACGGGGAGCAGCGTTTAAGGAGGGAGGCATGAAAGACGTCGTGCACTCGAAAAGACGGGGGTAACTCCAGTCGGAAGGAGACAGGGTTAAGGACTTCAATGACCTTGTACTGCCCTATAAACCGGGGAGCAAACTTCTTGGACGGGACTTTAAGGCGCAAATTTTTAGAAGATAGCCACACCAGATCCCCGACCACAAACAAGGGGTTAGCAGAACGTCTTCTATCTGCCTGAGTCTTTTGTATGCTCTGGGACGCCTCTAGGTTCTTCTGAACCTGGGCCCAGACTGTGCACAGTTCCTGATGAACGACATCTACCTCGGGATTGTTGGAACTACCAGGTGAAATGGAGGAGAACCGTGGATTAAACCCAAAATTACAGAAAAAGGGGGAGACCCCTGACGAGTTACTGACCCAGTTGTTAAGGGAAAATTCGGCGAGGGGAATGAATGAGACCCAATCATGTTGACAGTCAGAGATAAAACACCTTAAATATTGTTCTAGAGACTGATTAGTCCTCTCCGTTTGACCATTAGTTTCAGGATTGAAAGCCGAGGAGAAGGACAGATCAATCTCCAACTTTTTACAGAAGGCTCTCCAAAACAATGAAACAAATTGTACCCCTCTGTCAGAAACAATATTGACAGGAACCCCATGGAGACGCAGGATGCGTTTGACAAACAAGGTAGCTAACGTCTTAGCATTGGGTAGTTTCTTGAGGGGCACAAAGTGGCACATTTTACAACCCACACCACCGACTTGCCTTGAGATGGAGGCAAATCGGTGATAAAATCAATGGAGATATGGGTCCAAGGTCTCTGGGGAATGGGCAAAGAACATAGTAAGCCCGCTGGTCGGGACCTGGGAGTCTTGGACCTAGCACAAACCTCACAAGCGGCGACGTAGGCATTAATGTCTTTAAGCAACCCAGGCCACCAGTAGTTTCTGGCATTGAGGTGCTTGGTACCCAGGATGCCTGGATGGCCAGATAGTGCAGAGTCATGATTTTCCCTAAGTACCCTTAGCCGGAGTTGCAGGGGAACAAACAGCTTGTTCTCAGGAAGGTTCCCGGGAGCTGAACCTTGATCAGCCGCAATTTCGGAGACTAAATCAGAATCAATAGAGGAAATGATTATACCTGGAGGCAAAATACAAGCAGGATCTTCCTCCGAAGGAGGGCTGGCCATGAAGCTACGCGACAGTGCGTCAGCCTTAATATTTTTAGACCCAGGCCTATAGGTGACCAAAAAGTTGAATCTGGTAAAAAATAACGCCCATCGAGCTTGTCTCGGGTTTAGCCTCCGGGCAGATTCTAAGAAAACCAGATTCTTGTGGTCGGTAAGGACCGTTACCTGGTGCCTAGCCCCCTCCAGGAAGTGGCGCCACTCTTCAAATGCCCATTTAATGGCTAAGAGTTCGCGGTTGCCAATATCATAGTTACTCTCAGTGGGCGAAAACTTCCTGGAGAAGTAGGCACAGGGACGGAGATGGGTGAGGGACCTGGTACCCTGGGACAAGACAGCACCCACTCCCACCTCGGAGGCGTCAACCTCCACGATGAATGGCTCCATTTGGTTGGGCTGAACCAGCACTGGGGCCGAGATAAAACACTTCTTAAGGACCTCAAAAGCCTGGACAGCCTCAGGAGGCCAGTGGAGGAGATCAGCACCTATGCGAGTGAGATCCGTAAGAGGCTTAGCGATGACCGAGAAGTTAGCAATAAATCTCCTGTAATAATTAGCTAATCCCAGGAAGCACTGTAACGCCTTCAGGGAGGCAGGTTGGACCCATTCCGCTACAGCCTGGACCTTGGCGGGGTCCATGCGGAATTCATGGGGAGTGAGGATTTGACCCAAAAATGGTATCTCTTGCACCCCAAACACACATTTTTCGGTCTTAGCAAACAGTTTGTTTTCCCGAAGGACCTGGAGCACCTTCCTGACATGCTCAATGTGGGAGGACAAGTCCTTGGAAAACACAAGTATGTCATCAAGGTACACTACAAGAAATGCCCCCAGGTAGTCTCTTAAAATCTCATTTATGAAATTCTGGAAGACCGCGGGAGCATTACACAACCCAAAAGGCATGACGAGGTATTCGAAATGACCTTCGGGCGTGTTAAACGCAGTCTTCCACTCATCCCCTCTTTGATGCGGATAAGGTTATAAGCCCCCCGTAGATCAAACTTAGAGAACCATTGGGCCCCCTGAACCTTATTGAAGAGATCAGGAATCAAAGGAAGGGGGTACTGGTTCCTTACAGTGACCTTATTCAAGTTCTGGTAGTCGATGCACGGCCTAAGACCACCATCCTTCTTCCCTAAGAAAGAAGAAGCCAGCACCTACCGGAGAAGTAGAGGGGCGAATGTAACCCTTGGCCAGGCATTCCTGGATATACTCTCTCATGGCTTCACGTTCGGGACAAGAGAGATTGAATATCCTACCCTTAGGGAGCTTAGCTCCTGGTACCAAATCCATAGCGCAATCGTATTCTCTATGAGGAGGTAACACTTCGGAGGCTTCTATAGAGAAAACATCAGCGAAGTCCTGAACAAACTCAGGTAGAGTTTTCACCTCCTCAGGGAGAGAAATAGAATTAACAAAAAAACATGACGTCATGCATTCATTACCCCATTTGGTAAGATCCCCAGTATCCCAGTTAAACGTGGGATTATGCAACTGCAACCAGGGAAGGCCTAAAACCAAATCGGACGATAATCCCTGCATCACCAGTACAGAGCACTGCTCCAAATGCATGGAGCCAACAAGGAGTCCAAAAACAGGGGTATGCTGTGTAAAATAACCATTAGCAAGAGGAGTGGAGTGGATACCCACTACCGGGACAGGTTTAGGCAAATCAATCAATGGCATAGCTAGAGACATAGCAAATTCCACAGACATAATATTAGCAGAAGACCCTGAATCCACGAAGGCAGTGCCGGTAGCAGACCTACCACCAAAAGAGACCTGAAAGGGAAGCAAGATTTTATTAGGTTTCATCTTTACGGGAAATACCTGTGCGCCCAAGTGACCTCCCCGATGATCACTTAGGCGCGGAAGTTTTCCGGCTGCTTATTCTTACGCCTAGGACAGTTGTTCACTTGATGCTTGTCATCCCCACAGTAGAAGCAGAGACCATACTTCCTGCGGAACTCTTTACGTTGTTGGGGGGACACGGAGGCAAGTTCAAGGGCGTCGTTCCCTGAGACGTCGGTCAAGTCGTACCGCTAAAGACATAACCTGATCTAGGGAGTCAGCAGAGGAATAGCTTACTAGCAGGTCTTTCAGGGCGTTCGACAGACCCAATCTAAACAGGCACCGGAGGAAAGTTCAAGGGCGTCAGGAGCCAAGGAGAAGGCCCATTCTTGGGGCCCGTCCTGGAGCCGGGACATAATTATACCCACCCGCTGGCTCTCAGAACCTGAGGAGTGGGGCATTAAGCGAAAATAGAGCCTACAACTCTCCCGAAAGGAGAAAAAAGTCTTCCGGTCCAATGAGAACCGGTCAGGCAACTTGAGGTGGGGTTCAAGAGGTGAGATGGGGGGCACTACCAGGGAATCATCACGCAGGTTGTCCCTCTGAGCCAGGGCCTGGATCTGTAGGGAGAGGCCCTGCATCTGCTGAGCCAGGGTCTCAAGGGGGTCCATAGATGTGTAGGGACCAGGGTAGACTAGGTATATGGGCCTGTGATTATGTAATGACAGGGTAGGGAGACAGACAGGTGAGCCCTAATCTACCCGCCACTCAGTCCCTGCCTACTTGCAACGACCCGTCCTAAGCGACGGGGTACAACTGGGCACGGTCCCTACGCTCAGTAAGCGCAAAACAGACAAGGGTACACAGAAGCTAGGGAAACGGGGCAGCTGCCCACGGAGACACCGTGAGCAACAAGAGTAGTGAACGAGCTGAGTCAAACCAGGAGAGAACAACGTACAAAACGCTGAGCAGGAGAGTGGTCAGAATGCCAAGGTCAATAACAAGCAGAGGATGAGTAGTACAAGCAGCAGCAGCAAGCCAGAAAACAAGCATAGAAGAATCACAGGCAAAGAAGGAACAGGAAAGGCAGGTATAAATAGACAGTGGGTGGGAGCTAGCTCCGTCTGGCCAGGCTGTGATAGGCTCTCCCACTCCTAAGCCTGCCATCCTGAGTGGTGGAAGATGGAGTCAGTCTCACAGACATAGGAGCAGGTGCAGACTTATTGCCCACGGGCGTCGACACAGAAGCTGTGTCTGGCAAATCCTTTACAGTTACGCTATCATCATTACTGCCTAAAACAGGTTCCATCTCTGACGCCATCTCTGATGCGGTCTCAGACTCTGACCACAGCATGGCGTATGCCTCCTCAGCATTAAATAACTTCCTCGCCATAATGTCACCAACACGAACTAAACAAACAATTTATTTATTTTTTAAAAATTTCTTTTTTTTATAAACACACAAACGAACCGGATATATATATATATATATATGTATATATATATATATATATATATATATATATATATATCTACACTACCGCTAACAAAAAAATAAACCGCCATTGATGTATATTATGTATATATATGTGGTTTTATATATATATATACATATATATATATATATATATATGTATGTGTATATATATAATTATATATTGCCTACCTGCCTATTCTAATATAATAAAAGATAGAAAGGTAGATAGATAGAACAAAAGATAGATGGATAGATTGTATAGATAGATAGAAATCTATACAGAGAATGTTTTACGATGTAACACTTTTTTTTCACAATATTCTTCTGGCAGCAATTCTCTGTGAGGAGAAGAAAAGAGGCAGGAGATTTGCTGCCAGAAATGTCAAAATAAAAACAAATGTGATCGCTGTGATTTCACAGCGATCACATGTTCAGGGACCAAAAGATTGGCCCCTGACACTCTGCCCAGTGCCCTGGGCTGTTAGCAACAGCCAGGGCACAGGGATGTGTACACACGATCGCGCGTGCACACTCTCTGAAGTGCCGCCGTAATTAGTCTATACGGCGGACATCAGAGACACTGACTGCTGGCCGTAAAAACACAGCCAGCGGTCGGGAACCTGTTAAGATTCTTCTCTCTCACACAGTCCCTCACATCTATTGTTAGTTCCCTATGAAATCTATTCTGTAACATTGATATGTGTCTTTTTCTCTAATCAACTGCTTTTAACACACACCTGTTTTTAGAACATGTGATTATTTCTCTGTTCTTGATCGGCTGCATATTTATATATGTGTGTATATATATATATATATATATATATATATATATATATATATATACATATATATATACATATATATATATTTATGTATATATATATATACATATATATATACATATATATATATGTATATATATATATATATATATATATATATATATATATATATATATATATATATACAAAAAGTAAATCCAGCAGAACTCCGATGTTCAAAATGAAAAAAAGTGATTTATTATGCCAACATGGCAGGTACAATGCAACATTTACGTCCCACCTTGGGACCTTTTTCAAGCATCTTTTCATGCTTGAAAAAGGTCCCAAGGTGGGACAGAAACATTGCATTGTACCTGCCATGTTGGCATAATAAATCACTTTTCTTCACTTTGAACATCGGAGTTCTGCTGGATTTACTTTTGGGATATCTATATGGTCTTTGATCAGGACTATCAGCTGGGACCCGTCTATTACTCGATAACTTCTGTTTGGAACCTCAGTGCTGCTGTTCCTCTCGGCTGGTGTGTATATATATATATATATACATATATAGGAAGGGCCTATGATGGCGTATAGGAGAGGCAAAACCATCAAAAATAGTATAGTCAAGGCCGATATTGAGTCACGTCGGAAAAATCAGATGTTCTTAGCACCTCCGAAACATGGATGTTTTCCATGTCTTAGTTGTAACATCTGTGACAATATGATTAAGGGGGGTGTGTTCAATCACCCACAAACTGGTCGGCCAATTACCATAAAGGGTTTCTTTACGTGTCAGTCTTCATATGTCATTTATTTGCTGAGCTGCCCATGTGGGCTCCACTATGTGGGTGAGACCACTACAGAGGTACGTCTCAGATTGAGAAATCATAAATCAAACATCAAGACCAAAAGGCAGGATTTACCAGTGTCGAGACACTTTGTTGAGAAGGGACATAGCCTGTCACAGTTGAGATTCAGAGTCATTGACTCTGTGCCTCAGCTGAGACGTGGCGGTGATAGGGATCGGATGCTTAAAAGAAAAGAGCTCGAGTGGATTTTTAAATTGGAGACCATGTCTCCTAAGGGACTGAATATAGAATATCCTTGTGGTCCACATATTTGAGATAGGGATGGATAATTTCTTCTCGTCTCTCCAGGACTTGTAGAGATATGATAGGTTGGCGTTCTCTAAGGTGTAATTGGTGTCTTTGATGTATGTTTGATTTGAGGTCTTATTTTGACCTTTTTCAAATATGCATATTTTATATTTGATATTTTGTATCTGTTTTTATATTCCATTTATATTGTATATTGTTATATATAATGAATTTCTTTTTTTCACATCTTTTCTTTCTTTTTTGTATGCTTTAGATACACCATTATATGTCAAGCAATATTTGAGAGACATTGGAAAGCGGCAGAAGTCTTCCTGTTTTTTCAAAAAAAATGTTTATGTCATGTTTGGAATGGACATTTATTGAGCGTATATGTGTTAGTCCATTTAGAAATAGCATGGATCTAAAATAATTGTTTAGGTGGACGTTATAGTTCTTATACTGTGGTTGTCTGTATTTCCTCTTTTGGTATCTATATTCATTTCTGTTCTAATGTGGGCTTATCATTAAATATTTGACGCATACTGTCTTATTTTGACAGATGCGTTTTGTTCCTTTCCCTCCCTTATCTAGATAGATTGGGAATATTTTATCCCTGTTGGAGGATTTTTCTATAATATAAAATCTGTATTTTGCCCCATTAGTGATTATAGTCAAAATTACATTAAGTAAATAGGACATGTATATCCAGGTCTTTTCCGCTAGGGGGCGGCAAACCACACTGCCTATATTGGTTCGTATCTATGGTGATTATGGTCCAAAGCCCAGGCAATGTTCTGGGGGATGGACAATATAAACCAGGATACGAACTTCATCCAAGTATAGATCTAGTGCTTTCACTAGCATTCCCCGCTCTATATGTTATTCAAAATCCCGGCTGGCGCGTGCGCAGAAGAGGTGGAACGCATGTTCCGTCATGGCGCATGCGCAGTGGGGTCTTTGATGTTGGATGCGTTCCACCGGACTCAATATCCGGTGCGGACGCCATCTTGGGACATGCGCAGTAGACACACACGAGTGTGTCAGGCGCATTTCTCTATCTTGTGCATGACTGAACGGCTTACAGTAAGTACACTACCACTTAAACATAATGAGCTTCTGCCTGCTTCCAATTATCCCTTATTGCTCCCACTTACAGTGTTTTTTATTATTGTCACCACACCATGCATATATATTGAATGGTTCTAATAGGTTTTACAATGGAAGGATTATGTGCACTTTGTGAATGTTTTTCTATAACATTAATATACACTTTTGTACATGTTTTGATGGAATTATGCATTTTATTGCTTTATTACTGATGTATGTATGCTCCTCCTATAAATACTTGGCACTTTGTTTAGTTTTTTATGGCTTGAGAATTGTTCCTGTTGAACCGAAACGTTGCTTTACTGAGGTGAATAAATCCACTTTTTGCTTTCATCTACTTTGAAGTCCTGGTGCCGTTGCTGTGTTCTACGCTTTTCTCTATATATATATATATATATATATATATATATATATATATATATATATTGCTTCCTGTGTGATTTGTTTGCTATGCTATGACTAAGGGCCACTTGGGCCTGAAACCGGTCAGCTTCTGTTCTATGTGTTGTCCCTGATTTTATGGAACCTCAATAAAAGCCGCATTTTGTTCAAGATATTGATTCTGGAAGCTTCTTGCCTTTTCTGCTACAATTTGAGGCAGTCCTGCACCTTCCGCACATCTACTTGGTTGGTGAGCTGGATAAAAATTAACTGTTTCTGCTATGTAGTATATGGAGCCATCTGCTTTCGGCACTACGGGCACTGAACACTGAACAACATCCGGTGCCCGGAGGCAACAACAACTGCTGATCAGTGCGGGGTCCGGGTGTCGTACCCGCACTAATCACATACTGATAAACTATACTGTGGATAGGTCATCCGTATGAAAAACAACCCCTTTAATGTATGAGCCTGGGCCTTGGTGTCAGAATATTTGTGTTTCTATAGAGGCTGGAAATGGCTGCTGAAGCAAGGGGAAAAAATGTATCATCAGGAATCTCTGCAGTCATCAGGGGAAGTTGTCATTGCGGTCTGTTTCAGATGGAGAAGAAAAGAAAAGTGAACGACCCCCATCAGAGAAGACATCACGTGTAAATCACTGGATTTAGAGAGGATCTGTCCCCTCTCCTACGCACTCAGTTTCTGACACGCTGCAATAACGGCCAGGAACAGCAATTTTGCTCCCCGAGGTATACGTTTAATGTATTCCTGTGACGGATGCCATACAGTTGCAACCGTCATCCAGGCCTAATTCACATCTACGTACGAGGCTCCGTCGCAGATTGTCCCGAAAATGCCGGAAACTATAGCGCAGTATGCTGCGCTATTGTTTCCAGTAAAACCACGGACACTAAGACGGAACCCATTAAAGTCAGTACAGATGGTCGGGTACTGGATTGCACCTGACTCTTCCTGGTACCCCTGGTGGTGGTGGGTACTACGTTAATAATGGGGGTTAGTGCTTGCCTTTTCACCAGTTAACATTAAGCCCCGCCTTAGTAATGGATGCGGCAATCAGCCAGGGGCCATTACTAAGGCGGTAGTAATAAAGACTAAAAAAATACAAGAACATAGAAAAAATATTTTATTAAAAAAATTTAAAAAAAGCAGAGACTAAAAAAAACGCCATCATTGAAGCAGTCCTCAAATCCAAAATAACCGAACCTGTAAAAAAAAAAACACAAACACACAAAAAAATTTGTAACACATAAAAGAGCAAAGCAATTATTATACTTACCTTTCCTGGGTCCAGCGCTGGAGCCGCAATGTCAGCGAGCTGGGCCCTATATCTAAGCCTATCATACGTGATAAAGTCTGCTGAGTCACTGTGTTTAATCCCATACATAGCTATAGGGGTCGTATATAGATATGCTGTCTCCCATATATACATATATATATATATATATATATACATATATGTATTTGTACATACATTTTTTTTTGTGGGGGGGGGACATGTATTGGGGCTATTGCTCCTGGCATTTTAAGTCCTTAGTGACGCCCCTGGCTGCAAGTGTTGCATCTTTGGGTCATTTAGGAGACCCAGCGATGCAGCTGAAATCTGCAGGCTGTCAACCATGAGAAGAAGTGGGGGGGGGGGTAGGAGGGACTTTTGCACTGGGTCCCATGAGCCTTTAGCTACGCCCCTGCCATCCGTTTACCCATAGCCTTATATGTTGCTGTCACTTTGACATTACTGATCCTGTCCATGCGTTAAAGAGCTTGAAAGGATTGGAAGACCTCAGAGTTCCATGCACGACTTTACAGGGAAATCGGACAATTTTGACTTGCACTTTTGGATCGAATAAAATCTGGCGGCTGGTATGATAGAATCGGATGTGAAACTAATTTCAGAAATCTTGGCCATTTCTACTGTTAAATTCAGAATCATACCATCTACACAAATATTGCAGTTGTGCCAAAATAAAATATAACTTAAAGGCTATGTATACCTTTGAACACCTTTTTCTTCATTTTATCTTGTATAAATAGAAACATATTCATACAAATCTGTAAGTTCAGCGGGACTGACGGCTTCGGTGACTAGGGGGCGGTCACGTAGACCTGACAAATTCGAGTTTAAGCTCAGTATACAGCTTCTATGTATCCAGGATAACAAGAAACTGTATCTTGAAATGTACTTTTTTTTATTTATTTTTTTAATAAAAAAACAAATCAAAAGTTGCATTAAACAGCATAATATATTGTTTTATAAAAAGAAAAAAAGAAAAAGTGATCAAAGGTTTACATATCCTTTAAACTACTAGTAGGCCAGGCCTCCCAGTTCCTCTGAGCACTGCAATACCTTTTGACTTATTTATTCGACAACTTATTCTTACTCTCTTACCAGCCCATAAGAATTTATTAAAATATCAACGATAAAATTATGAAAGTTCCCTAGGTTTCATTACTTTCAATAGACTTTATGTACTTCTGCGACCAACATTTTTTTATTGCTCCAATGCATCTAAAATTAAGCATTGCCACTACTATGTAAATAGTTTGGGTCTGCATAGGAGCTGTGTACAGAAATAGAGTAGGATTATTTTTTTTGTTTAAATACATTTGAGCAATAGAAAAAAAAATGATTGCAAAAGTGCACACAGTCTTTAAAACATTTGCACCTAAAACGGAAAAAATAACCTCGCCTTTAAAAATAGGTCTTTGCCGTTTCAGAAAAATACCAGCAGATGGCACAAGAGGATTTACAAAGAGCTCATGTTTGATGCGTCACGATTAGTAACAGTTCCATCAACATTTCGGAGTGATTATTATGTAACCAGTCTATTTCCATACAAAGAAGCAGAAGCGCTTCATGTACTGTACCCTATTGTACATGCCATGTCATATTAATGCAAACCTATTTGCTATATGTTTATGTATATATGACAATCACTATCTCTCTATATTAATGTGGCTCTCATTGATGATCCCTATTCATTCAATGGCATTACTATGAAAAAGCACAGCCTACTGGTTTCTTTGGGTACAGCAATGAATGGGGATCTACATTACCTCCCTCTGTTTGGGTATCAAAATATTATCAAGGAATTGTTATTTAAATAATTCCTTAGTGTAATGTTTAACGTGACTCCAAGTTGAAACTTTACTTCAATTTATCATACAGATGTGTCTCTCCTTACCTTTGCTTACATTTTGTTGAAAACTCGAATTTGTCATAAAACCATTTCACGATAATATAGCGACAAGCTGCAACACACATCACAACCACTGGGTGGCCACAAATAGGAACATACAGAATAGACATCTCGTGACAGAGTATTGCAAAATGTTTTTTGTTTTTTTGTTTTTTTTTAAAGCTGGTCATCTTGCGCCACACATTTCAGGATACGTTGAGAGAAGACGAAAGGTAAGAAAGGACACAACTGTATATAGTCACTTACACCATGCAATTACAAACACAGAGATCTAAATAATAAAGATAAATAATATGAGTTACTATTGCTGTTATAAATATAAAAGCAAGTAAATGGGGCTGAGCAGCAATACTGACACATTATAGAGAATGAGCAATTCCTGATCCTGACCCCTAATGGAGAGATGACAATAAATGTGCAGCCTCTGGAAACTGCACCTGCTCATTCTCTGGCTTTTTAAAATCCACCATAATAGTTGGTGTAGGAGTCAACAGGGCAGTTTTCTACTCAGAAGTCAAAGGGGCTTGAAAATGTTGTTAGCTTAAGTGGTTTTTGACAACCCTTTTTGGTTAGAAGGGTCCCTCAGTCCAGCGATCAGCAAGTGTTCAATTCCTTTGCAGCGCCACCACAGGGGGACCAAAGCATTACAAATTTTATATTGAAATCTATTGGCTTTCCGTGTAATGCATAGACATATAGGGTCTTCTAGAGTGAGAGATACTCTTTGCAGCTGCTCTCAGCTCCAATTTATTGATGGAGCTCCCATTTCATCCATTAAGTCAGAATGCTATAATAGAATATTAAAAATAGAAAAAGTTTTTCATGAGAAAAAAATACTTTAATACTCAAAATTTAATTATTGAAAGTTATGAATAAGTAACAGGATCAGGAGTATAGGTATAGAGGGTGCTAAGGTAGCAGTCACACCCTGGCCAAAACCCCTCTACCACAGGAGGACACCAGTATTATAAATGGCACATGATGGTGGTCCTGTTATAAATTTAAGGAGCTGCAGGAGCTGCAATTTACACCTCTTCACAGGAGGATTTAAATTACAATTACATAGGATTACATAGGATTACAATAAACCTATATAAAATAAAAAGGTGGGATCATGTTAAATGTCTTCTATGTGTTACATACAATTTGGCATTTTATGTTCCACACAAGTATCTCAGTGATTCAAGAGCAGAAAATATCAAGTATCAGACTCATTTGTAATTAAACCAAGATGGCTGAAATTGTAGGCACAATATCATGTTGCTTGAACATGCTCATTTACATAGCACAAGAAATCCCATCTGGGCAAGAACTGAACGTGACTTGGACTTTTAACCAAGTACAGTATTTCTTCTGCCTAGGCAACAACATGTTGGGTTCCTCCGAGCAGTTACATGCTGCAACCTTTTATTCAAAGATTTTCTGATGGGTTTACATTTATGTCTCCAGACCATCAGAAGTAGCTAATTGACTTACATTTGCATATATCTATTTCATAATGCAATAAAAGATTATGTCTGGAGGTTTATTTGATATACTGGAACAAACAACATACTGTATACAGTATGTACTGGAATGATCATATAAAGAGGAAACGTTAAAAAGGGGTTGTCCATATATGGGTTATCAGTATATGATCGGTGGGGGTTCGACACCCGGACCCCGCACCGATCAACTGCTCTGGCTGCCTCTGGGCACCGAATGTTGCCGGAAGCAGATGGCTCAGATCACGGAATAGCGGCTGAGCTGCAGTACTGCAGCTCTGCCCCTTTTCAAGTGTATAGGAGCAGAGCTGCAGTTCTGCAGCACGGCCGCTATGCAGTAGTCGGAGCCATCTGCTTCCGGCTCAGACTACTATATACACTTCATAACATCTGGTGCTCGGAGGCAGCAGGAGCAGCTGATCGGTGTGGGGTCCGGGTGTCAGATACACACGAATCATATACAATCATATAGGTCATCAGTTGTCCGTGCCTGGCGAACCCTTTAACACTCATCTCAGACTCTCACATTCATATGTTCTATTAGGACATTCTGAGTTCACAGGGGGAGAACAACATTTGAGGCACCCCTCTATTAGTGGAAAGTTGCTAAAAAGAGCATCCCTTGCTCTGGAGAACCGAGGATGTCAATATTTACACGGACATTGATTTTATTGGGCAATGCGTAATGCTTGATTTGAACTGTGGGGGTGCTGTAGGGAAATTGAACACTTGCTGCCAGGTTCCTAGACTATAGCTGAAATCTGGGTATTCCAGCAGTGCGACACTCTGTGGGCAGCTGATTATCAAGGGTTCCTTCTTAAACATAGGGGTTGCACAAAGTTGACAATCCCTTCAAGACTTTGAGAAGAACCAGATCATAGATAAGTTGACGGCTTTCCCTTGATCTTATTTTTAGTTCCAGGTTCATGGAGTTGTACCTGATGTTAACCCCTTAACAACATGCCATGCACATGTACGTGGTAGCCGTTAAGGGGAAGTATGGAGTATGGAAGATTTTTGAGCAACTCGCGTATTTTGCTGCGTTTTTTACGGCCGTTTTTGGAGCTGTTTTCAATAGAGTCTATGAGAAAACGGCTCCAAAAACGTCCCAAGAAGAGTCCTGCACTTCTTTTGATGAGCCGTCATTTTAACATGCCATGCACATGTAACAACATGCCTTGCACATGTACGTGGTAGCCGTTAAGGGGAAGTATGGAGCTCACGGGCTGAGCGCGCTCCATGCTTAGCAGGTGTCTACTCTGTAATACAGCTGACACCTCACTGCAACAGGCGGAATCAAAGATCTCTTTGATTCCGAACCTTTAACCCCTTAGATGCCGCGTCCAATCGCAACCGCGCCATCTAAGTTGTTAGAAAGAGGGGGCGCGATTGCAGGGAGCTAATGGATGTAATGGCCCGCATGTCTGCAGTCTTTGTGCTCCTATTAAGCCCTAGTGTTAGTATTGCAGTATATAGTGCAAGCATTCAAACTAAGTAATGTTAGAAAAATAAAACACCTTACTTGTGATTCACTCAACAGCTGCAGGACTTATTAACCCCTTAATGACCAGGCCATTTTGTGCTTTAATGACCAAGGATTATTTTTTGTTTTTTCACGGTCGCACTCCAAGAGTCGTAACTTTTTTTTTATTCTGTCGTCATAGCCGTATAAGGGCTTGTTTTTTGCGGGACGAGTTGTATTTTGTAACTGTACAATTTTTAGATACTTTTAATATATGGATTAACTTTTATTAACTTTATTTTAGGAGAGAATTGAAAATAAGCAGCTATTCCAGCATTGATTTTCACGTTATAAATTTACGCAGTTTACAATGCAGCGTAAATAACATCTTAACTTTATTCTATGGGTCGGCACGATTACGGGGATATCAAATATGTAAAGGTTTTATATGTTTTCCTACGTTTGCACAATAAAAACCCTTTTAGAAAAAAATTACTTGTTTTTGCATCGCTGCATTCCAAGAGCCGTAACTTTTTTATTTTTCCGTCAATGTGGCCGTATGTGGGCTTGATTTTTGCGGGCAAAGGTGTAGTTTTCATTAGTACTATTTTGGGGTACATAGGACTTATAGATTAACTTTTATTTAATTTATTATGGGGGGTATGGGAGAAAAGAGAGAATTTTGCCTTTGTTATTGCCGTTTTTTTGGACGCCGTTCATCCATCGGTTTAATGAATGTGTTAAGTTTATTGTTCAAGTCGTTATGATCGCGGGGATACCATATATGTGTATGTGTTATTTGTTTTGGCACTTTTACTAAATAAAACCACTTTTTGGGCAAAAAAAATTGTTTTATTTGATTTTGACTGTAAATTATTATTTTTTTTTCTCACAAACTTTATTTAACTGCTTTACATTTTTTTTTTAGTCCCACCGGGGGACTTCACTATGCGATCTGCTGATCGCATATATAATTCTTTGGTATACTTAGTATACCAAAGCATTATTGCCTGTCAGTGTACAACTCTGTATGGCATGGCCTAACAGGCATTTGCTGAAGACAGACTTGGGGGCCTTTGTTAGGCCCCCAGCTGCCATGGAAACCCGACGGCGCCCCGCGATTTCTTTGCGGGGGCGCCGATGGGGTGACAGAGGGAGCTCCCTCCCTCTGTCAAAACATTAGATGTCGCTGTCGCTATTGACAGCGGCATTTAATGGGTTAAACTGCCAGAATCGGAGCGCGCTTCGATTCCAGCAGTTGCAGCAGAAGCCAGGCTGTGTATAACAGAAGTGCTCCTGACGCTGATCGCGTGTGTACACTGGCAGTACCCACGTGATCAGAGGACGGATATATCCGTCCTCCTGCGCAAACTAGCAGCTGCAGAGGACAGATATATCCGTCCTTCGGCGTTAAGAGGTTAATCCCCCTAGACTCTTTGACCTCTCGCCTTGCTTGGCATCAATACTTGGACAGTCCCTTTTTCCTCAGCAGTGATACGCTGAAGCTGGGCTGGCACTTCAACTACTTTCCACAAATCACTGAAATCACCAGATATCCTTATCCAGTTCTACTCAACGAAAAATTACTGGTACTCTAGTGGATAAATAATTGCTATTTTAACACTTTACTTCTATTCAGTACATATTCAAATACTTTTCTACTACTAAGGGTGTGTTCACATCAGTGTCACCCTTCCATTGATGGATTCCGCTAGACCTTTCCATCAGAGGAACCCATTAACGGAAAAGCAGTCCGAAATCATAGCTTCCGTTTGCATTACCATTGATTTCAATGGTAATGCTTCCGTTTGTTTCCGTTACGCGAGATTTCAGTTTTTTTTTAATGGAAACAATACTGTAGTCAACTGCACTATATTTCCGCTAAAAATGGGCACATTACGGAACGTAAACAAACGGAAACCATATGGAACGGAAGTATTACCACTGAAAACAATGGTAATACAAACGGAAAGTATGGTTTGCCTTTTTGTTGATGGATTTCTCAGACGGAAAGGCCTAGCGGAACCCATCAACGGAAGGATGACGCTGATGTGAACGAGCCCAAGGCATCCAATTCCACCTAGAAGAATTGTGTGAAACAGGACTAACTTTACTGATCTTATGTTGGATATTCAGTGGTAGCCCTAATGGAGAAGGCCAAGAGCATGACACTGTACAGTAAGGCTAACTACAGTAATGGTCGCCCCAAACTGACACATTAATAAAGGCAGCCAGCACCACTATTGTTTTTCTATTAGTAAATAACTACATCCATCCAGATGTGCTAGAGTATCATAAATAACTACATCCATCTCAATGCGCTTCGCCTGTTTTGTAACCCACAAGGATCTCAGGAGTCGAGATAAGGGAATCGATTCTACAGTACATTAATCAAATTTGTTACGAATTACCCAAAAGTTTTGGATTTTCAGCTGGGTAGGTGGCTTGGCGAGTTTCCCCATAATGCTTCGTAGACAGCTCTCCCTCTAGCACAGCCAGTCATGAGGGGTATAGGATGTCACTAATGACTCAGTGGATGACAGTCATATGAGTCCTAGACACATTAAATAGCCCAACCAGGAAATGCTGCTGCTTTGTGGCTGGGAATACAAAAAGGAGCGAGAGGACGTCAGACCAGAGAGTGAGAATTAGTAAAACATAGAATACAGATAGATAGTGTATTAGTGTCAGTGAGTGTATTTCATAGTGAGGAGAAAAGACTAGATAGTTAGATATACAATAATTTGATAGAGAGATACATTTTAGAGAGAGATAGGAGTAATTCAGTGTCAGTGTGTTAGTTAGGCACGCACAGGCAGACATTGCTGTGAGTGAGCGCTGCTGCAGCCATACAATTTATACATTAATTTCTGAATGACTAATCTGCCTCACATCACAAATTTTCTTCAATAATATTAATCCTGGTGGAATACGGCGGTGTTATACTTATGTCTGTGTCCAAGTTATTGTTTTAAAAAAAGTGAAATAACATTTGATTTAAATTTATATCCTGCCGCTGATAGCATGCCGCTGCCTGCTGATAGAGATGTCATGGATATGACGTCACTCATTGTTTTGCATATATCCAATAGTGCCACTTTTCTATTTTTTACTCTAATCTATATCCATCTATATGCCAATACAACAGCCTGGGTAATATTAGTACATATATAGATGTGCCCTAACAATTTACTCCCTGTAACGCTATCAAAGGTAGGTTCCTTTCCTGTCTTTTTCTCTCACACTAATCAAACCATTCAAATGGTTAAACGGCGGAGATCAGAGATTTCTATGATCTCTGCCGTTAGATAAGGGCAGCGTCTATGTGTTAAAGTAGTCGTAAGACCAGCCCCTGCCTGCTGCTCGTGATGAGAATACTCATCATATGTCGCTAAGTAGTTAAGGCAATATGTTAACGTTTAAATTGTTGAATTCTGTGGTGTCTGTGTATTAGTACTATTTTTGTCCGGCATAAAGATATGCAAAATCTTGTTTTCAGTGTTACTTCCAGTATAAGTACCTGTTATTCTGTGTAGTGTGTAAGTCGATGAAGAAAAGTAAAGACATGCTTCAAACTGCTGTCCTTATTCATGTCCAATGGTAATAAGCCTGTCACTGATATTACAAATTCAGATCTGATATAAGTAGAGAATGACTGCTAGCTAGGATCCCCCGCAGAATGTATCTCTATATGTCAGTACATTATGCCTGCGCATAAAAATATGCACAGACATCTGTTAGGACATCCTTGAAGTATACCTATTAGGCAATGCCACAGAACAGTCCTGGGTTCCTTGCTCAGACATCGCTGAGGTTCACAGTGAGTGAACAGAGGGGGATTGTATCATACCTCCCAACCGTCCCGGATCCGGCGGGAAAGTCACGGTTTTTCACCGCTGTCCCGCCTGGTTTGAGCAATGTCCCACCCTGCCCCGGACCCTCCCTGTTGCCAGCCACACCCCCCTGCAACGACGCTTCCTGCGCAGCAGTCTGCCTGGAGCAAGGGAGCAGAGTGCAGCAGACACACCGAAGCGGAACACTGGAGAGGAGAAGAACGAAGCCACAGGACAGTGGTGACTGTACTGGAGTACAAAGTTTAAACAATTTAGTGCCTGGGAACAATAGCATTTCTAAAATCATAAAATAAATTACATTATTTTATGGTTTTAGAAAATCTTGTGTCTCCAGGCACATTCTTTTTGCGGCTCCCACACCCCCTCGTGCCCCCCCCTCGCTGCGCCCCCTTGCCCCCCCTCTCGCGCCCCCCTCGCTGGACTGCTGTAACTTCTCCCTCTCCTGGCAGGAGAGGGAGAATAGTAATAATAGTGGTAATAAAAAAATAAATAACATTTCTCCATTAAACATCTATCTATCTATCTATCTATCTATCTATCTATCTATCTATCTATCTATCTATCTATCTATCTATCTATCTATCTATCTATCTATCTATCTATCTATCTATCTATCTATCTATCTATCTATCTATCTATCTATCTATCTATCTATCTATCTAGGAAATACAAAGAAGAACCACACCACAAATCTTGAAATAATCACCTCTATCAGGGGTTTTGTGTGTGCAAGCCTTCAGACCACAACCAATAGACCAAATTTAGGAATACAAAACATAGGCAGCACTCCACAGCATAGTAGTCAAAAAAGTGAAAAACGTTTATTCACCCATATGTAAGATTGCTACGTTTCAGTCCCAATCTGGACCGTTCTCAAGCTGCTTGGGAAATAAGTTCCAAGACCATGATGTATTTTTGTTGTGATTGCTCACGGCACTTGGAAATACTTTTACAAAGAAAAATATTAAATTTGTTGCTTGGATATGATAATTTTGCAAATTTAACTGCAACACGCCATTAAGGCCATGAAGTCGTAATCTAGGAAGGGTGGACTATTATCAGCGGTAGCAGTCACAGCCAGACCCCGGTGCTGGAGAGAATCAAAGGAGCCCTTTGCCTCATAAAAATACATCAGTATTTTAATGGTCAGTAGGGAACCTCTTACTTTATATTGGGGTCTCGGAGCACCTCATGCTAATATCAACTGATTGTAGGCTTACAGCATGATCTTTCCCCTTCCAATAAGCTCGGGACAGTGGAGACACAACATTTATATAGAGAATAATCATAACTGCACTACCTCTCAAAAATTGACTTTGCCCCCTTCAAAAGAAATAGAATGTGGATACCAGAGGCATAACTAGATTTTATAGGGCCCCATAGCAAAATGAGATGGTCCTCACCACCTAGTGACAGGAAACTGAAACAGCAGCATAAGTAGTAAATAATTAAAGATATGGATAATAGTAATATATACACAATCGAGTCACATTATTATGACCACCTCCTACTTTTGACATTGTGAGTGCGTAGCCTATGAAGGAAGTGATGTGTCGTGGACTGGCTTTGTGGGTATATAAGGTGTACAACAGGTTGTCTGAGATATACAAAAAAATGGGACATAGAATATAATTAAAACCACAGAAAAAGGCCATACTCACAGATTAGGTGGTGGGTAAAATACCCGTTCCAAACAGGACGCAACCAGGTCAGAGAATGCTGTTGATGGGAAGTGCCCAGGTGTGTTTAAATAATGATAGCCACTCCCACTAACCTTGAGGGGAGTGGTGTGTTGGGCATGGAAGTAAATGTGTAGTAATAATAAATAATAAAGTACTGTGTATAGTGCACATGTGAGGTATAGGGGACATGACTAAGTGTAGTGTGTAGAGATCAGGGCTGTGAGTGAAACAAAAACGTGAGTGTAGTGTGTAAACATGGAGGCATAGTGTTTGGATAGTGAGGCACAGCATATATCGCCGAATAGCAGCCTATTTATAACGCCCATATTGTAAGAGAGCGGGCTGCCCTGCATGCAGTGCCAAACATCCGCACACCAGGCTATCCCAGCATCATAAGACCTGGGCGCGTCCTGAAAAAAAGTATATACAATGTAAGTAACCATGAGAAAACATGGGGTATTAGTTGTTGTTTTGGCCAAAAAAAACGCAAGCTCGCAATCCACGTCACGGATCCCCACACTTGCGAGTCCCTACCTGGGCACTTCCCATCAACAGCATTCTCTGACCTGGTTGCGTCCTGTTTGGAACGGGTATTTTACCCACCACCTAATCTGTGAGTATGGCCTTTTTCTGTGGTTTTAATTATATTCTATGTCCCATTTTTTTGTATATCTTAGATTTTGGAACGAAAAGTTCCAGGTAGGGACTCGCAAGTGTGGGGATCCGTGACGTGGATTGCGAGCTTGCGTTTTTTTGGGCCAAAACAACAACTAATACCCCATGTTTTCTCATGGTTACTTACATTGTATATACTTTTTTTCAGGACGCGCCCAGGTCTTATGATGCTGGGATAGCCTGGTGTGCGGATGTTTGGCACTGCATGCAGGGCAGCCCGCTCTCTTACAATATGGGCGTTATAAATAGGCTGCTATTCGGCGATATATGCTGTGCCTCACTATCCAAACACTATGCCTCCATGTTTACACACTACACTCACGTTTTTGTTTCACTCACAGCCCTGATTTCTACACACTACACTTAGTCATGTCCCCTATACCTCACATGTGCACTATACACAGTACTTTATTATTTATTATTACTACACATTTACTTCCATGCCCAACACACCACTCCCCTCAAGGTTAGTGGGAGTGGCTATCATTATTTAAACACACCTGGGCACTTCCCATCAACAGCATTCTCTGACCTGGTTGCGTCCTGTTTGGAACGGGTATTTTACCCACCACCTAATCTGTGAGTATGGCCTTTTTCTGTGGTTTTAATTATATTCTATGTCCCATTTTTTTGTATATCTTAGATTTTGGAACGAAAAGTTCCAGGTAGGGACTCGCAAGTGTGGGGATCCGTGACGTGGATTGCGAGCTTGCGTTTTTTTTTGGCCAAAACAACAACTAATACCCCATGTTTTCTCATGGTTACTTACATTGTATATACTTTTTTTCAGGACGCGCCCAGGTCTTATGATGCTGGGATAGCCTGGTGTGCGGATGTTTGGCACTGCATGCAGGGCAGCCCGCTCTCTTACAATATGGGCGTTATAAATAGGCTGCTATTCGGCGATATATGCTGTGCCTCACTATCCAAACACTATGCCTCCATGTTTACACACTACACTCACGTTTTTGTTTCACTCACAGCCCTGATCTCTACACACCACATTTAGTCATGTCCCCTATACCTCACATGTGCACTATACACAGTACTTTATTATTTATTATTACTACACATTTACTTCCATGCCCAACACACCACTCCCCTCAAGGTTAGTGGGAGTGGCTATCATTATTTAAACACACCTGGGCACTTCCCATCAACAGCATTCTCTGACCTGGTTGCGTCCTGTTTGGAACGGGTATTTTACCCACCACCTAATCTGTGAGTATGGCCTTTTTCTGTGGTTTCAACAGGTTGTCTGAACACATATCACTTGTTGTTCCCATGAGAGTAGCAACAACTCATTGTTGCCATCAGAGTTGCAAAAAGGGATGATTATTGGCTTTCGGGTGAAGGGTGGCAGGGTTTGAAAATGTGTCATGAGTGGACAAATGGCACCATTGGGAATAACCAACGTGAAAACTGCGGAGCACCATGGGCCATTGATGTGAGAGATAAATGTCGGCTACGAAGGTGCGCGATGGCCGAACCACACACTACAGTTTAAAATCAACTGTGAAAATCAACCAGGGGGCTAAAACAACAGTTCAGCGAACCTTACTGCGTATGGGGCTTCGAAGCAGACGGATAGTCACTGCTCCTATGCTAACAAAGCTGCATCGGAAAAAAAGGCTTTAATTTGCACGGCAGTATAGGAATTGGAAAGGGTTGCCTTCTCCGATGAGTCACCTTTTCTGCTTCATCGAATGTATGGACGTTGGCGTGTCAGATGAGAAACATCAGAGAACAAACACCCTGGAGCCATTCCTGGAAGAACACAAGTTGGTGGCGGCAGCGTTTTGGTCTGGGGAATTTTTTCATGGCATTCTCTGGGCCCACTCATCCATGTGGAAGGCACTCTGAACCGATTTGAGTATGAATCCATCTTGCAGATCACGTCCTCCCATACATGCTGTTTGTCTTCCCTGGGGCAGATGGAATCTTCCAGCGAGACAATGCGACATGACACATGGCTAGAAATGTCCGACAGTGGTTGGAAGAGCACGACCAAGACTTCCAAGTACTTCCCTGGCCCCCTAATTTGCCAGACTTGAACCCAGTTGAGCATCTGTGGGACCATCTCAATCATCTTGTTCGCTCTATGGATCCTCCCCCACGCACCCTCCAGCAAATGTGGGATGCACTGCAGTCAGCATGGCTCTAGATACCTGAGACAACCTACTTGACAACTTATGGGACTTGACTGTGTATATATATATATATGGAACAATGTTTTTGCACCTGAGTGGGCTTCCCAACTTCTGGGCCCCATATCAGCTGCTATGGCTGCGCCCATGATGGATTTGTATCTGTTTCCTAATCTCTAGCCTCTCTGCTCTTTTTGCTTTAGCTTCCAGGGAAGATACTGTACTGCAAGAATTAGGCAAAATTATTTCTAAGAAAGCTAATAGGTTTCTACTATGATGTGTTGTGCAATAACAAAGATTGCTGCAAACATTGCAATATTGTTTCTAGATAATCGGTTAATCTTCCATGCTTCTATTCAGTTCAGGGAGCAGTAAGTGTCCCTAAAGAGAGATTAAGACAATGTATTCTAGCAAACCGGTATCCAAGTCTTACTAAGAGACACTCTGGGACCATTATTTGCCTCCTGTCTTTCTATACTACGGGCTTTTGACCCTATATCGCTAATAGCGTGTGTTCCAATGATCCAAACCCCGTGTAATTGTTGCCTTGCCTGTTATATTTTAAGCTTATTAATGTGACATATGTATTATAATGCCATGGACCCGACAGCTAAGTAATAAACCCTGTAGCATTTATGTTAATATAAAATTCATATAAATTATTATTAAAAGCCTGTGTCTTATAAAGAAATATGCATTAACATTTATACTGTACTTTATGTATAAGGTTCATAAACTCTGTATTGCGGCAGTACATGTCTATATTACTTTTTGTTCTGCCATATGCTTCTAGTAATAAAAGAAATCTCCATAATATAATATGCAATGGAACATGCCACTGTCTCTTTTCTTGCAGATTCTTACAGAATCCATGAAAAACAAAATCTCTGTGTGCCTACATGTAAAATCTTAGGTACCGGGTTATACAGTATGTTCCAATAGAATTGCATGGGTGCCGTATCACAGATGCGTAACGCAGTTGCGTGCATGAGTCCTTACTACATGAGCCCTTATTGTGACTTTTTTTAGGTGACTTTCTGACTTTTTGGGGCTTAGCGGTTAGGATTTTTTTGGGTTCAAATCCGAACACGGCTAGCTTATGCATGGAGTTTATATGTTTTCATGGTGTTTGGATGAGCTTACCAAGACAACCTTTTTTTAAAAACAAGCTGACTGGTGATCAGCTGATCGCTACTGGTCTGACTCCTGGAATCCCTGGAAATTGTGTGTGTGTTCCTGTGCAGCACACGGATGGGGCATAAAATATCCTGCAACTTTGAGATCAATACTGTATGTTGGGAGATACTCTGTTATAAAGACAGGGGCTTGAGGCGTAGCTAAAGGGGCCCTGGTGCAAATATTCAGCATGGCCTACCTCCCCTCTGACTACCCCCAACATGGTACTAGTGCCCTCTTTTGTGCCCTACAAATTAATAGTGCACCTACACAGTAAGGGCACGTTCAGACGTGGCAGAATTTTCCGCTGCAAATGTTGGTGCAGATTTGGGGCAATTACGCAACGAATCTGCACCAACATTTGCATATTTGACAGGTAATTCAGACGTTGCAGAAAACACAGCGGACTTGCCAAAGGCTGAAATACGCAGTGAAATTCCGCTTATTCTCCGCAACAGACAGTGCATGCTGCGGACTGAAAATTCTGCACCGCAGCCTATGGTACGCAGGGGAGTTTTTTCCGCAACGTCTGCACGAAGATAACTAAAAAGGTGTGGAAACCAATGGACAAACTGTCTGCAAAGGATTTCCACTGTGGACTGTCCACAGCAGAGTTCCACAGCAATTCCGCCACATCTGAATGTGCCCTAATAGTACCCCCATTGTGCCCCCACAAAATGATAGCTTCTCCTATGTGCTTCTCCACAGTAAAAATGGCCCCTCTGTGCCTCACAGTAATAGCATCCCCTTTTGTGCCTCACAAATTAAGGCCTCATCCACACAAACTTATTTTTGTCCTCCCGTAAATACGCTTCCTTGGTCACACGTATTCGACCCGTATTGCACCAGTATTTACGGACCCGTGCCGGTAAATACGAGTCCAGTGTCACCAGTATTCCACCCGTATTTACAGGCACATTTTCGCTGCTAAATTACACTGCACTAATCAGCAGCCCTTCTCTCTATCAGTGCCGGATAGAGAGAAGGGACAGCCCTTTCCGTAATAGAAGTAAAAGAAATTCATATTTACCCCTTGAGGAAGCACACCGCGAAACGCGCGTTGGGGTACTTTTGCACGTTTGTCAGACTTTCTACCAACTTCAAATGGGTAAGACTCTCCAGAAGTAGAGGGGAAGGGTGGATTTATCAGTCTTTGGACTGACTGTTACTTGTTATTAGCACTCGATCCTATCTCTGTTTATCTCTATGTACTACTTGCATTACGTCAGTGCATGGTAATTAGTGCTCATTATATGCTTACCACCCATACCTCACATTCATCTCCTGGATTGTCTGATAGTTTCCCTATATGCTATAGGTAGTCTGCCATTCTTTCTCACACTGGAACTGTATAGAGTCCTCCTGTCCTTTTCTGTACCTTTTTAAACACTTCTTGTGTATATAATTATGTGTATAATAAAGCTGTTTATTTTTATTACAGGGCTTCCATGCTCCTTTTTCTCCTCTATTGTATAAATGTATGCACAGGTGTTGCCTATTTTTCTACTTAGGGAGTATGCTTTACTTCAATAGCATCTAGCCCCTTATTGAATTTGCTATAGGAGTTATTTTGTATATATAATATTTACCCGGCCGTTGTCTTGGTGACGCGTCCCTCTCTTGACATCCAGCCCGACCTCCCTGGATGACGCGGCAGTCCATGTGGCCGCTGCAGCCAGTGATTGGCCTGTGATTGGCTGCAGCGGTCACATGGGCTGTAACGTCATCCCAGGAGGAAGAAGAAGGGAGTTCTGGGTAAGTATGCACATCTTTTTTTTTTTTACAGGTTGATCTATATTGTGATTGGTAGCCAATGTCCAGGGTGCTGAAAGAGTTACTGCCGATCGTTTAATTCTTTCAGCACCCTGGACAGTAACTATCCACAGACGTCGCCTAGCAACGCTCCCGTAATTACGGGTGCACACACGTAGTCACCTGTAATTACGGGAGCCCCATAGACTTCTATGGGCCTGTCCATGCCGTAATTACGGCCTAAAATAGGACATGTTCTATATTTTTCAACGACCCGGGCACCTTCCCGTAAGCATACGGGGAGGTACCCGTGGCCAATAGAAGTCTATGGGCCGTAATTACAGCCCGTGATTATGGGCGTTTTTACGTTCGTGTGCATGGGGCCTAATAGTGAGGGTTCCCAGTTGTGTGTGGCTTGGCACAGTGACATCATTGCGCATGTCTGTGCCGAGCCACACACAGTACAGACCAGAGGATTTCCTCCACTCGTCATGGGAAAGGGGCTAGGTGAGTATTTATTTTATTATTTTTATAAGGCACTATGGGGGTATTTTACTGTGTGGGGGCCACTATGGGGGAATTATACTCTGTGTTGGGTGCCATGGGGGCATTATACTGTGTGGGGGGCACTGTATTTTGGGGAGGCACTATGGGAGCATTATACTGTGTGGAGGCACTACAGGGGTATTATACTGTGTGGGCTGAACTGTGTGTATAGTACCATTTAAAAGTTTGGACATACCTTTTCACCTATCACCTTTTATTTATTTTTTCTACATTGTAGAATCATATTGAAGACATGAGAACTATGAACACATATGGAATTAAGTGGTAAACAAAACAGAATGTTTTATATTTTAGATTCTTCAAAGTATCCCCTTTTGCTTTGATGACAGCTTTGCACACTCTTGGCATTCTCTCAATCAGCTTCAACAGATAAATTCCACTTAGGTATTAGGGTATGTTCACACGGCCTATTTTCAGACGGAATTCGGGCGTTTTACGCCTCGAATTACGCCTGAAAAACCCGCCTAATACGCCTACAAACATCTGCCCATCGCCTGCAATGGGTTTTACAATGTTCTGTTCCCACGAGCCTTTATTTTACGCGTCGCTGTCAAAAGAGGGTGCATAAAATGACGGCTCGTCAAAAGAAGTGCAGGTCACTTCTTGGGACGTTTTTGGAGCCGTTTTTCATAGACTCTATTGAAAACAGCTCCAAAAACGGCCGTAAAAAACGCAGCGAAAAACGCTAGTGGCTCAAAAAACGTCTGAAAATCAGGAGCTGTTTTCCCTTGAAAACAGCTCCGTATTTTCAGACGTTTTTTGTTAAGCGTGTGAACATACCCTTGGGGTATGTTCACACGGCCTATTTTCGGACATTTTTCGGGTCGTAAACGGCTGAAAGACGGCCGAAAAATCGGAAGCAGAACTCCTCCAAACATCTGCCCATTGACTGCAATGGGAAAAACGGCGTTCTGTTTCGACGGGCCGTTTTGAAAAACGGCGGTGAAAAAGAAGTGCAGATCACTTCTTGGGACGTTTTTGGAACTGTTTATCATACTCTATTGAAAACCGCTCCAAAAACGGCCGTAAAAAACGCTGCGAAAACGCTGCGAAAAATGTGAGTTGCTCGAAAAACGTCTGAAAATCAGGAGCTGTTTTCCCTTGAAAACAGCTCTGTATTTTCAAACGTTTTTGAGTTTGCGTGTGAACATACCCTTGGGCTGGGTTCACACGACCTATTTTCAGGCGTAAACGAGGCGTATTATGCCTCGATTTACGCCTGAAAATATGGCTCCAATACGTCGGCAAACATCTGCCCATTCATTTGAATGGTTTTGCCGACAACCTGTAATTTACGCGTCGTCGTTTGACAGCTGTCAAACGACGACGCGTAAAATGACTGCCTCGTCAAAGAAGTGCAGGACACTTCTTTGGACCTTATTGGATCCGTTTTCTCATAGACTCCAATGAAAACAGCTCCAAAAACGGACGTAAAAAATGGCGCGAAAAAGGCAGCGAAAAACGCGAGTTGCTCAAAAAAACGTCTGAAAATCAGGGGCTGTTTTCCCTTGAAAACAGCTCCGTATTTTCAGACGTAATTGCAGTTATCGTGTGCACATACCCTTAGGCTGGGTTCACACGACCTATTTTCAGGCGTAAACTAGGCATATTATGCCTCGTTTTACGTCTGAAAATAGGGCTCCAATACGTCGGCAAACATCTGCCCATTCATTTGAATGGGTTTGCCGACGTACTGTGCAGAAGACCTGTCATTTACGCGTCGTCGTTTGACAGCTGTCAAACGACGACGTGTAAATTGACTGCCTCGGCAAAGAAGTGCAGGACACTTCTTTGCAACGTAATTTGAGCCGTTCTTCATTGAAGTCAATGAAGAGCAGCTCAAGATTTACGAGCGTCACAGACGCCTCGCATAATGCGAGGAGGAGCTTTTACGTCTGAAACGACACAGCTGTTTTCTCCTGAAAACAGTCTGTCTTTTCAGATGTAAAAGGCACTTCTCGTGTGCACATACCCTTACAGTAACATCCAAGACACTGTACGACTTTAATGGTCAGTCCACAAAAAGCTTAAATACTGCAGATTTTCTGCAACAGCATTACAGTATACAGTAGCAGCAAAGTGGATGAGATTTGAACAAATCTCATCCACACGCTGCGTAAATGCTGAGCAGAAAAAACTCTCAGAAATTGACGTGCGATGCGTTTTTTTAATCCGCAGTATGTCAACTGTATTTTGTATTCGCTGCTTATTTGCTTTGAGGGTTTTCCACATTGAATTCAATAGGGAGGTAAAACTCGTTTTTTGTGGCAGAAAAGCACCAAAAAACGCAACTCAGAAAAAAACAACAAATCGTATACTTGCCCAGAATTCTGTGTTTCTTCGTCCAGGCCGGCCTCCTGGGTTGACGTTTCATCCCATGTGACCGCTGCAGCCAATCACAGGCTGCAGTGGTCACATGGGGTGAAATGTCATCCCAGGAGGCTCGGCTGCAGGACGGCAGAGGGACATGTCGCCATGGCTACGTAAGTATGATTTATTTCTTTTTTTTTAGGTGCAGTTTTCCGCAGCCAACCTTTCCGGTCAACAAACTGCACCATAATTTGGAGAGGTTTTTCGTCCGGAGTTTCGCTTCGGCGGACAGGGCGGATATGCTGTGTGCCCTGTGTGAACATACACTGAGTTGTAACTATTACGCTTGATGTACCTCATAAAGAGAAAGTAACCATGTGCTCGTGTGCCACTGTAATAACAGTTGTGGTCAGTAAAATACTTGTTCATAATACATTTGTTCTGCGATTGTGTTTTCTTATAGGCGAATCACTCCAGCAACCCCACTTTACAGACGTCAGCACAGTCTAAGAGCGGATTTACATGAGCGTGTGCGTTTTGCGCACGCAAAAAATGTGCTGTTTTGCATGCGCAAAACGCACTTAACAGCTCCGTGTGTCATCACATTGGATGCGCGGCTGCGTGATTTTCGCACAGCCGCCATCATTATGACACTCTGTTTGGATGTTTGTAAACAGAAAAGCACGTGGTGCTTTTCTGTTTGCAAACATACTTTTGACTGCTGTTGTGCGAATCACGCGCGTCCCACGGAAGTGCTTCCGTGTGGTGCGCGTGATTTTCACTTACCCATTGACTTCAATGGGTGCGTGATGCACGAAAAACGCAGAAATATAGGACCTGTCGTGAGGTTTACGCAGCGGAATCACGCTGCGCAAAAATCACTGACAGTCTGCACTGCCCCATAGACTAACATAGGTCCGTGCGACACGCGTGGAAAACACGCCGTTGCACGGACGTATTACACGTTCGTGTAAATCCGCCCTAAGGGAATAGAACAGGCGGGTATAGTTTGTTTTGTCACTTATCTGCCCATGCCCTCCAATCCAATTCTGATGCAGTGGGCCAGAAGAGGAACACAGGCTAGGTATATACAATAAAATTAAAAAAACACCAACAAAAACATGTTTTCGTTAATCCTGCAGGGGCCCATAATGGCTGGACAGTCAGACAATCACTTTAATAGAGGCCATATTGGTTAAAACAGCTTAAAAATGGGTTTAGGTTTTGAACTACCGTATCAGGGAGTGGAGAGCTGCTAGAAAAAGCATCTCTGTCACTGAAGGATTTAGCATGAGCATGGATTACATGGACAGCATATTTATTTCAATGGGCACCAGAGACCTTTTTATCAAAAAGGGTTTATTAAAAGCAGAGAACCCCTTTAACTAATAAACAGCATATAACATATTCGATTCTAAGATATTTTTGTTTACTTTATGGGAAAGTGTATTAAATAAAGAATATGACAAAAAATAGTAGGGGAAAAATATAATAATAGTCTGACTGCAGCAGTACAGAAATTATCTTTCCTTCCTATAGAGAACAATACATTCCTTCAGTTAGCGTTGCAGCAGCATAGAAGAAGGTTTTGTGTAGGTGGTTGTGATACATTTTTTACGCATGTTCAATGCAAAAATGACAAATGGAATAAAACAAACTCGAATAAGAATAAATTCTCTCTGCAGTCGGGATCAGGCTTTATGTCACCCCTCTCCACAATTCTACTGCAACTTTCTGACATTTGATGGAGATAAAACTCAGCAATTGATTTAAAGGGGAAATCCAGTCAAAATAATGTTCTGTCATAGATAGAAGTGAAAAGAATTGGTGATGTCTGTGATCATTTCTTTCCATAACCAACTGGCTCTATAGAGGACTTAAACTCCTTTGGCACTGCACAGAGACTTCTATTACTCAGAATTTGGAACAAAATTGTAAGCAAATGGACATTAAAGTCTATGGTATATTTCTTAGACTTTTGTTTAAGGTTCTCAGTAATAGAATAGAGAACATTGACTGTATTGTAAGCAGGGGCATATTAGGAACATATAGTGGCCCTGGAATAAAATATACAGTGGCCTTGATATTGTAGGTAGGGCAAAATTGGCAGAAGGCTGGGCTAACACAAGTAGGCAGGCAAAAAAATTCATTAGCCATAGTCATATTGGTGGTAGGTTGAGCCAATGAAAAAATACAAAGTTGGAGCATTTACAGTAGGGGGGGGGGGGTGGGCTAACGAACAATTAAGTGAGGCATTGCACTGATAGACTGTAAAGGATCTGCCAGACACAGCTTCTGTGTCGACGCCCCTGGTTAATCAGTCTGCATCTGCTCCTAAGTCTGATAGAGTGACTCGATCTGCTAACACTCAGGCTGGTAGGCTGAGGAGTGGGAGAACCTATCACAGCCTGGCCAGACGGTTCTAGCTCCCGCCCTCGGTCTATTTATACCTTCATTTGCTTCTTGTCTTTGCCTGTGATTCTCTCTTGTTTCCTGGCTCTGCTGTTCCAGCTATTACTATTGTCCTCAGCTGCATATTGACCCTGGCTTTACTGACTACGCTCCTGCTCTGCGTTTGGTACCTCGTACACTCCTGGTTTGACTCGGCTCGTTCACTACTCTTGTTGCTCACGGTGTTGCCATGGGTAACTGCCCCTTTTCCCTTAGCTTCTGTGTTCCCTTGTCTGTTTTTCTGTCGGGCACATATTGAGCGTAGGGACCGTCGCCCAGTTGTACGCTGTCGCCTAGGACGGGTCGTGCAAGTAGGCAGGGACTGAGTGGCGGGTAGATTAGAGCTCACATGTCTGTCTCCCTACCCCGTCATTACATAGACAGGGCGAATACTACAAAACAGTGGGTGGAGAAAACAGCCAAATCACTGACCTCAGCTGTTCCGTGCCCTACATACTGTCATAATGCCTGAGGCCAGTGACTGTCTGCAGCGGTCATGTGGCGGTCCTTGACATCATCAGTCCTGGCAAATAAACTATAAACAAATATTACCACAACATAGAGACGGACTAAAAAAATCCTATACAAAGATTAATATTAACACTAGAGATTAGCACATTTCACAAAATTAATTTTGGGCCATCAGATTTGATCAGAATAAATTAGCTGCTAATTGAGCATCAGCAGTCATCGGCACGCTATCAGCACCAGTATTTAAATTTTTATTAAAATCTATTTATTTGAAAACAAATTGAGCAATTTTTATAGGACGAATCCCAAAAGTTTGGGATTTGCTAAAATCCAAAACTTTTGGGAAATTTGTAAACAAATTCGTAACTGATTTGTGTAGAATCGATTCACTGATCTATAATTACCACTAAATTGAGACTAAATAATACCACCATGCAGTAGTGTATACAGTCTGCAGAGTATTATCACACTGCAGACTATAAAAGTGAATACAGGGCTGATCGAACGCAGTCCGCGTCAGAGTAGATTACAATTACATTCAGTGATTTAGAGGTGATGTCTTTACTAAGTTGTTCGCTTTCCATTTTTCTTCTCCATTGAGCCTAGACCACCATGACAACTTCTCCTGACCACAAATAGTCTCTGCAGGATTTATTGCACAGACATCTTTTAGGGTATATTTTAAACTCAACATCGACCTTGACAGAGTTATACAAACCAGAAAGACAGTTATATAGATATAAAATATACTTTTTATTAGATATATGTTAAAAAAGGTCACAAAGAAAAATATATAAAAATGGAAACAACATGAAGCTGGTAAATATACAGTGGTAATGGACTCTACACACAGGTATATAAATATATGCAGTGAAAAGACCAATATGAAACCCCTATGTTATATAAACATTAGTAATACAAGTAATTAATAAATATATAAATGCTGGCACAAGAATTCCTTTGTTTGCACACTATAGTGTAGTAACACTTTAGAAAACGTTTATGAAGACAAAGTGAATAGAAATAGTATTTGGAAGCAGGTTACAGGGGCATACATGGTTGAGAGTCTTAGTAAAAATGTACCAGCCGGCTCGATGCGCGTTTCTCAAAGTATTGAGACGCCTCCTGAGGAATACTTTGAGAAACGCGCGACGAGGTGTTTTGGATCATATATAAGAATAATATTTTAGGTTATGTTCACGCGGTTCATTTTCAGCAGTTTTTCGGGGCATAAACAGTTAGGTCCAGATTTATTTGGACTGTGACACAAGTTTTGGCATTTTCACTGTTTACCAAAGCATATTGAATATACAATTATATAATCAATATGGGCTTCAAGTGCTGACTCTCACCTTTAATTATTCACATCCTAATTTTAGGAAGGGATTAGGAATTACAGCTCTTTAATATGTAGCTTATCCTTTTTCAAGGAACCACAGGTAATTGGACAATTATCTCAAAAGCTGTTTAATGGGCTGCATAGGCTATTCCCTCATTAATCCATCATCAATTAAGCAGGTAAAAGGTCTGGAGTTGATTCCATGTGTGGCATTTGCATTTGGAAGCTGTTGCTGTGAACCCACAACATGAGGTCAAAGGAGCTCTCAATGAAAGTGAAACAGACCATCGTTCGGCTTAAACAAATGAAGAAATCCATCAGAGAGATAGAACAAATGTTAGGAGTGGCAGAATCAACAGTTTGGTAGATTCTTGAAAAAAAAGCACTGGTGAGATCATCCACGGAAGACAACAGTGGTGGATGATCGCCGAATCCTTTCCATGGTGAAGAAATACCCCTTCACAACATCTTCCCAAGTGCAGAACACTCTCCTGGAAGTAGGTGTATCAGTATCTAAGTCTACCATAAAGAGAAGACTTTATGAGAGCGAATACAGAGGGTTCACCACAAGGTACAAACCATTAATCAGCCTCAAAAATAGAAAGGCCAGATTAGACTTTGTCAAACCACATCTAAAGAAGCCAGCCCAGTTCCGGAACAGCATTCTTTGGACGGATGAAACTACAGGGATATACTTTCTGCTCAGATTTAACCAAATGTAGCAAGGTTGATTGGACATCGCTTCACAGTACAGATGGACAATGACCCAAATCATACTGCGAAAGCAACCCAGGAGTTTTCTTAAGACAAAGAAGTGGAATATTCTGCAATGGCCAAGTCAATCCCCAGATCTCAACCGATCGAGCATGCATTTCACTTGCTTAAGATAAAACTTAAGGCAGAAAGACCCACAAACAAGCCACAACTGCAGTAAAGGCCTGGCAAAGCATCACAAAGGAGGAAACCCAGAGTGTGGTGATGTCCATGGGTTCCAGACTTCAGGCAGTCATTGCCTGCAAAGGATTCTCTACAAAGGTTTAAAAAAAAAATCTATTTTATTTATGGTAATGTTAATTTGTCCAAATACTTTTGAGCCCCTGAAATGAGGAGGCTGTGTAGAAAAATGGTTGCAATTCCTAAACGTTTCACAGGATATTTTTGTTCAATTGTTGAATTAAACCTGAAAGTCTACACTTCAATTGCATCTCTGTTGTTTCATTTCAAATGCAATGTGGTAGCATGCAGAGCCCAAATCATATCAAAATAAGATGTTGAAAGGTTCTTAACTTGTTAGGTGTTTCACAGGATTTACTGCAAAGTGGAGGTGAAATTTAAAAATGTGTTTATTTTTTTTGAAAATCCATTTTAATCCATTTATTTCTGTAAAACAGAAGGTTTTACCAGAGAGACACAACTCAGTATTTATTGCATAGATTCTGCAGTTTTTAGAAATATTCCACATGTGGCCCTAGTGTGCTAATGTACTGAAACACAGGCCTCAGAAGCAAATAAATATATTGAAATTAGGCCGTGAAAATCAAAATGTAATTTTTTTTTCTCATAAAAAGTAGATTTAGCACAGATTTTTTTTAATTTCAATAATGAATAAAGGAGAATAAGCACCCCAAAATTAGTAAAGCAATTTCTCCTGACTACGGCAATGCCCCATATGTTCTCATTGACTGCTCCTTGGAAACACGGCAGAGCTCAGAAAGGAAGGAAGATCATTTGGCTTTTGGAGCTCAAATTTTGCTGTAATGGTTTTTGGGTGCCATGTCGTATTTGCAAAGTCCCTGAGGGGCCAAAACAGTGGAAACATCCGAAAAGTGACTCCATTTGGTAAACTACAACACTTAAAGAATTAATCTATGGGTATAGTGAGCATTTTCACCCACGGGTTTTCTTGCTGAATTCATTTGAATTAGGCAGTGAAAAATATAGGGTTTTCTTTATTTCCACAAGGAAAAAAGGTGAAAAAGCTACCTAAAATTTGAAAAGCAATTTCTCCGGAGTATGGCAATACCCCATATGTGGTCGTAAACTGCTGTTTGGGCACATGGCAGGGCTCAGAAAGGAAGGAGCACAATTTGACTTTTGGAGCTCAAATTTTGCTGGAATGGTTTTCAGGTGCAATGTCGCATTTGCAAAGCCCCTGAGGGACCAAAACAGTGAAAACTCCCCAAAACTGACCCCATTTGGGAAACTACACCCCTAAAGAAATCTATCTAGGGGTATAGTGAGCATTTAGACCCCACAGGTCTTTTGTAGAATTTATTGGAATTACGTTGTGGAAATGAAAATCAAATTATTTTTTTTCTAAATTGTAGAAGTTTTTTTTTTACAAGGAATAAAGGAGAAAAAGAACCCCAACATTTGTAAAGTAATCTCTCCCTAGTACAGCAGTACCCCATATGTGGTTTTAAACTGTTGTTTGGACACACAGCAGGGCTCAGAAAGGCAGGAGCGCTATTTTGCATGCAGATTTTGCAGGATTGGTTTTTAAGCACTATGTCGCATTTGCAGAAGTCCTGTGGTACGAGTACAGTAGAAACCCCTGAGAAGTGATTCAATTTTGGAAACTAGACCCCTAAGGCAATGGCGGATCATCATAGGGCGTTTTGGACGGCCGCCCGGGGCCCGAGGCTCCCAGGGGGCCCATGGCCGCCCAAAGTACAATGTAGTTTTGATGCAAATCGCAGCAAAAAAACGCAACGAAATGGCATTGTATATGTCCTGCAAAAGGAGCTTTAGACATAAGGTCACATGACCTCATCTCTGAAGTTCTTACTACTGTTTAGAGACCTGCTGGTCACATGACCGCAGGTCCATGAGCATCAGCAAGACTCCACAGAGAAGACTGAGGTGAGCTGCTATGTAAGTATAAGGGGATGGATTTGTTTGAGGGGCCTGTATTTAGGGGGTCTGGTGTGGGGACTGTATTTAGGGGGTCTGGTTTGGGGACTGTATTTAGGGGGTCTGGTTTGGGGACTGTATTTAGAGGGTCTGGTCTGTATTTAGGAAGTTTGGTGTCTGTATTAGCTTAAGGGGTCTTGGGTCTGTATTTAGGGAGTCTGAGTTCTGTATCAGTTTAAGGGGTTTAGAGTCTGTATATTTAGGGGTCTGTGTTAGTTTAAGGGGTCTGGGGTCTGTATTTAAGGGATCTGTGTTAGTTTGACATCTGGGGTCTGTATTCGTTTATGGGGTCTATTTAGGGGGCCTGTTCTAGGGTCTGTATTAGTTTAGGGGTCTTTATTTAGGGGTCTGTATTTAGGGATCTGGTCTGGGGTCTGTGTTAGATTAGGGGGTCTGAAAATCAAAATCTGTGGCACTCTGCAGGTTCCTTTGGGTGCTATGGGTAGGGTTCCCACCCCGTAAATCTTGAAGAGGTAAACTCAAGCACTCCTTAGTTTAGTATGCAAAAATTTGATTTATTTAGAATGAGGCAAAAAGTAATGTTTCGGCCATAGTTTGGCCTTTGTCAAACACTGCAAATGCAGAAAAAATATAATAAGCATAAATAATTTAGCAGTATGAGGATAGCAAAAAATATATATATATATCTCATAATGGTAATAGCAATAATATGCAACATACAAAAATAGAAAGAAGAAAGAACCAAGTTAATGAAAAAGAACATGTTGCAAAACTATCTTGGTACAAAGAATCACAGTATTGAATTGCTCGTATAGATATAACCATATATAGTGATCCCTTTGTCGTATCTCTGTACATATCTAGAATGCAGTCGTTAGGGAGATAACTAGTAGAAAGTACGAGCAAAATAGAACAGACTAAACAGCAGATATACAAACAGAAAAAACTTGTAACCTGTAGTGGATAGGAGTATGTAGCAGGGTCCGTTTGGTACTTACCTATTGCCGCTGGTCAATAGAAAAAAATATATAGATATATGTTGGTATACAACGCTTAGGCTGTGTGGTAACTTGTACCATTGGAACGCGTGTCAGGATGAATGAGAGTGTCGTACCTTAAGTAGCTGGATGAAGTGTCATGACCGGATGTGACGATTTCGTTCACAGAGACTCTATGGTAAGACAGAGACACTATGGTAGGGGCGCCAGAGGTTCGCGCATGCGCAGACGCGATTGCGTCTATTTGGACAATTTACAAGTATACACGCATGCGTATTGTCGGCTGGAAGTTGTGGTCATGAGTGGGAATGGGATTACATATAGTAAAGGTAAAGGTAAAGGTAATGTATTACAATATTTCTTTTAGGGTGTGCGATACATCCTTATTTTAAAACTATGAAATTGTATGTATAAATATAGGTAACAAAAAAATAGGTAACAAAAAAATGTTATAGTATGGAACTTAATAGTGTGAAAAAAGGATACCCATGATGGTATTTGCATACTAAACTAAGGAGTGCTTGAGTTTACCTCTTCAAGATTAGGGGGTCTGGTCTGGGGTCTGTATTACTTAAGGGAGTCAGGTCTGGGGTCATTATTATTGAAGGGGGTCAGGTCTGGGGTCTGTATTTAGGGGGTCTGTATTAGTTTGAGGTCTGGGGTCGGTATTTAGGGGGTCTGTATTTAGGGGTCTGGGGTATGTATTAGTTTATGGGGTCTGTACTTAGGGGGCCTGGTCTAGGGTCTGTATTAGTTAAGGGGGTCTGGTCTGGGGTCTGTATTTAGGGGGTCCTGTCTAAGGTCTGTATTTATTTAGGGTGCTTGTTCTGGGCTCTGTATTTGTTTAGGGGGGTCTGGTCTCGGGACTGCAATAGTTTAGAAGGTCTGGCTCTGTATTTATTCTATGATTCAGTCTGGGGTCCAAATGTATTAGTCTGAGTAAAAGGGGTTGTCTGGGCACATCGATAGGTCATCAGTATAAAAAACTGTCTTTGCCGGGACAACCCCTTTAATGAAGGGTTCTGGGGCCTTGGTGTCTAAATTTGTGTGTTTCTATAGAGGCTGGAAATAGCTGCAGAAGAGATGGGCAAAGATGTCTCATCAGGAGAAGTCGCCATACTGGTCTGTGTCAGATGGTGAAGAAAAGAAAACTACTCCCATCAGAGAAGGAATCACCTGTGAGTAACTGGATCTATAGAGGATCTCCCCCCCCCCCCCTCCTGACATGTCTGTTGTAGGAAATACTTGTATTCTACATATCTTTGTGTACCCAGAACTAATAGACAAATGCGTGTTACCATTCCCATTGTCAAGAGGAAGTGTGATACTGTCAGCGATGGTTGGAGACTGTCAGTATGTAGGGATGCATCCCTTTGACAAGAGGAATCGTAACACCCATTTGTCAATGCTCGCACAAAAATGTGGTGTTCACTATAGACACGGCAGAGCGGCGGTGGGGAAGGGGGTCCCAAGTTTGGGGAACAGCCCAGGGCCTATGGTCTACTTAATCTGCCACTGCCCTAAGGGCATTCATCTAGGGGTGTAGTGAGCATGTTGAACCCACAGGTGTTTCCTAGATTTTATTAGAAATAGGCAGTGAAAATGACAATTTTTTCCTTTTCACAAGGGGTAATAGTAGAAAAAACACCCCAAAATTAGTTACTCTGTATTGCCCTGGTATGGATATAAATTTATGCAGCATTGGCCGACAATTGCTGGGCTCTGAGGTCAAATAGTAAAACAAACCCCCAAGAAGTGACCCCATTTTGGAAACTACACCCCTTAAGGCATTTATCAAGAAGGAATTCATGCACCGCAAAAATGAAAATTGCAATTTTCCACTGATATCCTATTTTAGTGCACAATATGTTGTGCAAAGTTTGTGCCACTGAAGTCAAATACCTCATAAACTGTTAATCGGGTTCTCCCAGTATGGCGATGCCATATATGTGGACATAAACTGATGTTTGGGCACACTGTAGGGTTCAGAAGGGAGGGAGCGCAATTTGGCTTTTGGAGCGCAGATTTTGCTTGGTAGTATGGTAGTTCTGTTTGGGTTTTACTGGTGTTTAAGTTTATAATGTGTGGTCATATGTAAACTGTGCGGAGAAAATAAGAGTATAATAAGAGGGTATAATAAAGTGGTAAATAAATAATAATCCAGAGATGTGTGGCAGTGTCGCACTGATAAATGGTGTCCAATCTTCTGCTTTTAAAACACACTCTGCACATTTTGTGTCTTCATATTCTGAGAGCCAGAACTTTCTTATTTTCTCATTACCGGAGCTGTGTGAGGGCTTATTTCTTGTGGGATAATCTGTAGCTTTTATTGGTACCATTTTGGGTTACATGAGACTTTTTGATCACTTTTTATAAAAAAAATTTGTGAGGCAGGGTGACCAAAAAACAGTGATTTTGGCATTGTTTTCTATTCTTTTATTGTGTGGCTATACCAAATAAGTGTACTTTTTTAAAGGTTTTCTGTTTTTTCCTATAATAAAAGATTTATTGGAAAAAAAGGCGTTTTTTGTTTATGTAACTTGAAACTTTTTTTTTATTCAAAATTTTTATTAAAGGGTAACTAAACATTTGACAAACTTCTGACATGTCATAGTGACATGTCAGAAGTTTTAATTCGTGGGGGTCCAAGCACTAAGACCCCCACCAATCGCTTAGACGAAGCGGCAGAATTCCTGGTTCAGCTTTTTCCCGAAATCAATGTGTCGGAGTATGGGCTCAGAAAGTGCCCATACTCTGATACAACGGCTTTCAACGGCTTTCTGGAAAAAGCCGAACTGAAACGAAGCGGCGCTTCTGCCGCTTTGTTTTAGCGATTGTTGGGGGTCTTAGTGCTCGGACCCCCACCAATCAAAACTTCTGACATGACTATAACATTGCAGAAGTTTGTCAAATTTTAGTTATTCTTTAACCTTTTTAACTTTATTTTGTTTATCCCACTAGGGGACTTGAAGGCCTGAAGCCCTGATCGCTATTCTAATACACTGCACTACATACGTATTGCAGTGTAGTAGAGCTCTCAGCAGGGCCGGACTGGGTCTTAAAATCAGCCCTGGCATTTTTAAGCACACAGGCCCACCACAGGCCATACACAGCCGCCAGTGTTAGGCTGGAGTACATGGGACCACCTTTCAGCTATACAAGACATGGGGAGATTTATTAAAACAGGTATAAATGAAAAGAGGAATAGTTCCTGATAGCTCCAACTCCAACAAATCCACTGCTTTCCCACGAGAATATTGAACATGCTCATTATTCTAGAGGATTTTTTTTTTGTGGAGCGTAAAAAAATTCAAGTAGACTTATTTCCGCTGTATGTCAATGGCGTATAAAATAGCCTATTCACTTGTAATGGATGCAGAATGTTAGTGGATTTGAAAGGGGTTTAGGTGTGGAATCAGGGAATTAGTCCTAATCAAATCTTGATTGTGTGATCCTGGCCTAATACTGATGTATAAAGATTGCAAATTATACCATTATACAATGCTAAAATATCACCATACTGTAACTAAATAGTATGATTTCAATTTTATATTCAGCCATATACACACACACACACTTACATGCTGGACACAAGACGCACAGATGCAATCCACAAGCTGGACACATGCTGCATTCGTGCCACTCACACCTAGGACACATGCGCACGCACACCACTCACACCTTGGACACGTGCGCATGTACACCACTCACACCTAGGACACATACGCACGCACACCACTCACACTTGTGACTCATGCACACGCACACCACTCACACTTATGACTCACGTGCATGCACACCACGCAGACCTAAGGACACATGCGCACACACACCACTTACACCTACAACACATCCCCCACTCACACCTAGGACATATGCCGCACATGCACCACTCACACCTAGGACACATGCGCACGCACACCACTCACACCTAGGATATATCCTTTATTCTAGCTACTCACACCTAATACATATGCTGCACATTGTCTACCCACACCAAGGACAATTGTTGAACATGTACTACTCACACCTGGCACAGATGCTGCACACACCACTCACATACTAGACATATACCACTCACACACTAGACACGTACCACACATATAGCCCCCCTGTATATGGTGTCCCACATATTGCCCCCCTGTATATAGTGACCCACATATAGCCTCCCCTGTAGATAGTGTCCTACATATAGCCCCCTGTAGATAGTGCCCCACATATAGCCCCCCTATGTATTGTGTCCCACATATAGCGCCCCTGTATATGGCATCCCACATATAGCCCCCCTGTAGATAGTGTCCCACATATATCCCCCTGTATATTGTGTTCCACATATAGGCCCCCTGTATATGGTGTCCCACATATAGCCCCACTGTAGATAGAGCCCCACATATAGCCTCACCTGTAGATTGTGCCCCACATATAGCTTCTCCTGTGTATAGTGCCCCACATATAGCCCCCCCTTAGTGTCCCACATATAGCCTACCCTGTAGACTGTGCCCCACATATAGCCTCCCCTGTAGATAGTGTCCTACATATAGCTCCCCCCATAGATAATGCCACTCACACTTTTAAGTGGAGAAAACAACAACTTTACATACTCACCATGATCCCGATCCTGCGCCGTCCTGTGTCTATGCAGGCCTGCTCTCTTCTGTGCAGGTCAGCTGGGGCTGAACGACGGCGCTGATTGGCTGGACAGAATAACTTGCCCCGTCAATCAGTGCCTTTCAACAACAGAAGTGACACGATGACATCACCGCCCTGCTAGCGTCGTTGAAAGGCACTGATTGGCAGGACAGAATGACTTGCCCTGTCGATCAGCGCCTTTCAACAACGGAAGCTGAATCGGGCGTCGATTGGAAGGGCAAGTCATACTACCCTTCGAATCAGCGTCATTGTAAGGCAGGTACAATTAGTGCAGGAAGGGGCAGCAGCGGCTGGTTTCAGTGGCACCGCCGCCCACTCAGAGAGGCAGTAGGCCGACGACACTAATTGTTTGGGTGGCCATCAGGTGGCCCACTGTTCACCGGCCCATCTGGCATTTGCCAGAACTGCCAGTTGGCCAGTACGGCCCTGGCTGTCAGTCATACACTTCCATACTTGGCAGCCAGGACGCAGATACAATGGAATGTGGCAGTTGCAGGGACACTACCTGGGACAGTAATTTGCCTGGGCATTCTCCGTAAATTCGGGACAGTCCCGGCAATTTCAGGACTGTTGGCAGCTATGGCATTTAGCCACTATATTGCGCTAATCCTTTGGACGTGGATACAATTGACATCGCTGGCAAGGCAAGGAAACCATAGGCCTTATTTTGTGATGCAGGCGGCGCAATGATTTCATCGCGCAGCTTGCATCGCTCCGCTGGATGCAGCCTGGTCAGAAGAGACCAGGCCTGCATCGTCGGAGAAGAGGATGGAGCTGGAACAGGTAAATGTGGCACTGACTACAGGGGGCTGTGTGTCTCATTCTACATCGAGCTGTGTGGCGCTATATACAAGGGGGTTGGTGCTATCTACAGGGGGGTGTGTGTGGCTCTATCTACAGGGGGGTGTGTGTGGCTCTATCTACATGGGGGGCTGTGTGGCACTATCTACAGGGGGCTGTTTGGTGCTCTCTACAAGGGGGTGGCACTATCTATGGCACTATTTACAGGGGGCTGTATGGCTATATCTTTGCGGAGGCTATGTGGCACTATTTACAGGGGAGGCTGTATGGCACTAGCTCCAGGGGGTCTGTGTGGCGCTAACTACTGGGGGCTGTGTGTGTGGCACTATCTTCAGGGGCCCTTTGTGTGTGATACTATCTTCAGGGGGCTGTGTGTGTGATACTATCTACAGGAGGCTGTGTGTGGCGTTATCAACAGGGGTTGTGTGGCGCTATCTACAGGGGTGTGTGTGTGTGTGTGTGTGTGTGTGATGCAATTTAAATCCAATCCAGACTTTGATTGACATCCCCCAGGCTGTTTCTACATCACTACCAGCCTCCTCAAACTCTTGCGGATGCGCCATTGCCTTGTACTCCCCTGGCATGCGCGGCGCAACAATGAAGTCAGGCAGAGTACATTTCGCTGCACGGTGCGTGCCCAAGAAGTACAAGGCAATGGCACATCTGAGAAAGTTGGAGGAGACTGGTAGTGATGTGGGACAGCCAGGGGGATGTCAATCAAGCGTGGAAAGGTGGGTTTGGAGGCAGGACTATGTGACTCTTCAGGATAGTGGTACTTCTCCATGACCCTTTAATGAGTATTTAGCATTTAGAGTGCGCTGTTTTAATAGTTGATTTTATAGATTTTGCTGCATCTGAAATAAACATACATTTGGAAATATTGTCAGGTCATGTATTATTGCATGGTGGTGGTTCAAGGGGTTAAAACTACCAGGTAGGTTCCCATTAAATATACAATGAATTGAAAACAATTCCATCTGACCTGCGATTTTGTTATTAGAAATATATCCTACATATATACAGCACCAGAACCAACCTCAGCACATATATACAGCACTAGAACCAAGCTCTGACATATATACAGCACCAGAACAAAGCTCAGTACATAAAGACAGAACCAGAACAAAGCTCAGTACATTAAAAACAGCACCAGAACAAAGCTCAATACATAAATACAGCACCAGAACAAAGCTAAGTACATAAATACAGCAGCAGAACAGAGCTCAATACATACATACAGCACCAGAATCAAGCTCAGTACATAAATACAGCCACAGCACCAAGCTCAATACATATATACAGCCCCAGAACCAAGCTTAGTACATATATACAGCCCCAGAACCAAGCTCAGTACATATATACAGCCCCAGAACCAAGCTCAGTACATATATATACAGCCCCAGAACCAAGCTCAGTACATATATACAGCACCAGAACAAATACTGCTCAATTTAGTGCAAACCCTGCCGTATAGGTTTGTACGGCGTAAAACTACAGCTCCCAACATGGCCCGGACAATGGTAAGGATATGCTGGGAGATGCTGTTTCACAAAAAGAAAATTATACCATAACTAAACCACCCATCATCTCGCTGCAGATCATACAGTGACTACAGTGCTGATTAGAGGCAAAATAAACATTTACATTAGGTGACTCACTAGTGATATCTCAGATTCTAGTTCTTTTTCTTCTCCATCCGGTCCAGACCTCTATGATGACTGCTCCTGGCCACAACCCATTTCTGCAGTTTTCCGCTCAGATGCCTTCAGCCTCTCACTTTTAAAACATTTCTGCACCTATAAATGAAGATAAAATTCTCAACACCCCTAAATATAATAGCGCCATACACTGCACCTCTAATTATAATGGCGCCATACACTATATCTCTGATTATAATAGTACAATACACTGTGTCCCACCCACACACAGTCCGTACCCCTTGTAGATAGTGCCCCCATAGCCCCCTGTAGATAGTGACACCCATAGAGCCTCTGTAGATAGTGCCCTACATAGGAGCCCCTGTAGATGGTGCCCCACATACAGCCCCCTGTAGATATTGCCAACATATGGACTCCAGAGCTGCAAGGCAAGAGTGCTAACCACTGTGCTGCCCTACATATAGCTCCCCCTATAGATAGTGCCTCACATATAGTCCACCCCTGTAGACAGTGCCCTACATATAGCCCTCCTGTAGATAGTGCCCCACAGTTAACCCACCCCTGTATGGTGTCCCACATATAGCCCACCCCTGTAGATAGTGCCCTACAAAAAGCCCCCTCTATAGATAGTGCAGTACATATAGCCCACCCCTGTATATAGTGTCCTACATATAGCTCTCCCTGTATATAGTGTTCGACATCCCCACATATAGACCCCGCTGTAGATAGAGCCCCCTCTGTAGATAATGCCACTCACAGTTTTATTAGAAAAAAAAACAAACTTTACATACTCACATGATCCCGTTCCCACGCCATCCGGTGGCAATGCAGACCTGCTCTCTTCTGATAGCGTCGTTTAAAGGCGCTGATTGGCAGGGCAAGTCATTTTGCCCTGCCTATCAGCATCATTGTAAGATGCTGAATGTTCCATGCCTGGTCATTCAGCGCTAATGCATGTATTTGTACCTGCGTGCTATAGACTATGGTGATATAGTTTCAGTGGCGCTGCCATCCCCTCAAAGAGGCAGCAGCAGCCTATAATATTTATTTGTATCTACGTCCTGATACGCAGATACAAGTGAATGTGGCTGTCGCTGGCACCGGCGCCCCCTCCAGTGTTAGCGACACCACTGGGCATGAGAGCGCCCATGCTGCCCGGCCCATAAATGTTTTAGGCCGGGCGGCACAGGCCCCGTAGTGGCGTTGCTACCGCTGTACCAGCTGCTAGCGGCGCCACCGGGCATGGGGGGCCGCTACGGCAGGCGGCACGGGCCCCCTAAAGCCACGGGCTTACCTTAGGTATGTGCGGTCACACAGGGCACATCTCCTGTCATTACTGAAATGGGCACCACTGGGCCTTATGTTTGAGGTACCCAGGGCTTGCACCTTCAATACCAAACAGGATGTAGCTCCATTTCCTTTTTTATTCATTGGGCAGTTATTTAGTCTGGCAATGTTATATGGGCACTATATGGTTATGGTACACCATATGGAGGACATCAAGAAAAGATACTGCAGAGGGCACCATCCAACCAAAGGCCGGTCCTGCTTGCCATAGACAATTATTGCACTTTTCGTTTGCACCAGTTTCATACATCTCCCCAATGTGAATTTTACCAAAAAAATCTTGTTCCCTACAACAGAGCGTTTTGCAAAATGTCAAAACTGGCAAATGTGACCGTGGTACAAGGCTGGGTTCACACGACCTATTTTCAGACGTAAACGAGGCGTATTATGCCTCGTTTTACGTCTGAAAATAGGGCTACAATACGTCGGCAAACATCTGCCCATTCATTTGAATGGGTTTGCCGACGTACTGTGCAGACAACCTGTCACTTACGCGTCGTCGTTTGACAGCTGTCAAACGACGACGCGTAAAAATACAGCCTCGTCAAAAGAAGTGCAGGACACTTCTTTCAGACGTAATTTGAGCCGTTCTTCATTGAACTCAATGAAGAGCAGCTCAAAATTTACGGCTGTCAGAGAAGCCTCGCAAAATGCGAGGAGGAGCATTTACGACTGAAACGAGGCAGCTGTTTTCTCCTGAAAACAGTCTGTCTTTTCTGAGACGTAAATGCCTGCTATCGTGTGCACATACCCTAAGAGTTCTGTTCTGGCTGAACCTATAATTTATTAAGACAGCATAAATGAATATGGACAAGTGTTACCTTGAAGGGATCTCGAATGGCAGAAACCTTAGAGGACTGTAATGATTCACTGTCTTCTTGTGCCACAAGACCATTTGTGTTAATTACAATCCTGTAATTCAGTGACGCCTGTTACACTGAGTACATAGTAATTCACTCTGAATGAAGATAAATAAGTTTATGTAACTATGTACAGGTAACCAGAATAAGACGCCTCTCTTCTTTTCTATTGGTTTATTCACCCTTGTAATAAGCATGTAATGATGCAATCACATATCTGTGTCACCCTGTACTAATAACATGGTATCATAATTACTATATGCAAAATCCACCTAAAGATAATTAATGTATAAAGTAAATAAGCAGATTAAAGTCGAATTCTAGGATCGCTCTTCATCAATGCTCAATGCCCTCAGTATACAGTATGTTTAACAATCACCTGAGAATCTGTGTTTTCGCACTGGTGGTTTAGTTTTCTAGAGTTTATAATCATTATTTCCTTGCTCCCTTTGCACTGATTTCATGGTGAGCTTGCGCTCGGCTTGTTCTTATACACAGCGGTCAATTTAAAAAAGCAGAGACACAGTGTAAAGCATGGAGGAACTGGCTTTCAGTCTACCTTCGACTCTCCTGGCTTGGGAATTGCAACTAAGCTGCAGTAAATAATCCTAAATATATATAGCAGATGAGCAAACCACTAACCGTTCACTACTATAACAGGTAATTCATCCAACTGTCCACAGATACACAGAGATTCAGCCATGTCCTACTAGCAGTGATATTCCTCTTCTAAACAATTGTTTATTGTGCAAATATACCTACAATGACAAATGAAGCAACTTAGCTATTAGTGTTAATTAAAAATCTGTCATTTTGTGTCTCCAAATCCTTGGCAGACTTATGTGTCTCCATAGTAACAGACTATCAACATATCTTATGTAATTTTAGATCCCGGTAGGGAGTGTGACTGCAAAATCAGACTACACAGGGTTTGTTTGTAGTCTGTTACCATGGAAACACATAGATGAGCAAAGGAGCTGTGGACATAAAAACACGAGGAGATTTTTAATGAAGACTTTTTGAAAACTTGCTTTATTTTTTATTTTAGATGCATTGGAGCAATAAAAAAAAAATTGGTTGCGGGCGTAAACCTTCCCTTTAATTTCTACATGCTCATAATGCAGTTTATACAGTATATCTGAATTCACCTGAGCTGATTTTTATAATCAGATAAAAACATGCATTAGCTAATAAACCTAAGCATGAAGTCATAACACGCTTTCCTCTTGATTGCATCTCTGCTATCTGAATTAAGCGTGGTTTCTAGTACACAATTCCTATAGAAAGCCGTCCATTAGTAACTTGATTAGTGAAGTATAATTTCATCTCGGTGCTTACATTCTTCTGTTATCTGATTGGAAGGATGCTGTAAGCTGATTACTCTCCCACCTTACTCAGGCAGCGGTTGTGTACACATATGCTCCTTTTCTCTCTGCTACTACACATTATACACTTCAGGATCTGTGTAATTTATCAAAGAAAATAGAAAAAATAATAACTGCTTAATATTAGTAGACATATGTAGTGAAGCTGAGTTATGGTCAGTTCACACGTTGCGTAAATACTGCAGATTTTCCACAAAGGAATTTGTTGTAGAAAATCCGCAGCAAATACAGTAGCTTCAAAGTGGATGATGTAAAACAAATCTCGTCCACACGCTGCGGAAATACTGAGTGGAAATACTGCTCAGACATTCACTTGCAGTGTGGAAATTCATTCCGCAGCATGTCAATTGTCTTTACGTAAACGCTGCTTATATGTTGCAGGATTTCCCCATTGAATTCAATGGGGATGGAAATTCAGCATCAAATAGCAGTTGTTCCGGTTTTTGTGGCAGATTCGCAATGATCCTGCCGCAAAAAACAGAATTTAGAAAAAAAATAAAGACTGTGTTTCATCCTCCAGGGATGACGCTTCATCCCATGTGACCACCGCTGCAGCCAATCACAGGCTGTAGCGGTGGTCACATGGATGAAACGTCATCCCAGGAAGCCGGCCTGGATGACGTCAGAGGGCGTATTTTTACTTTAGACCAAGTGGGCGTTGTACAGGGGAGTGTATGACGCTGACCAATCAGAGTCATGCACTCCTCTCCATTCATTTACTCAGCGCATAGGGATCCTGCTAGATCCTTATGTGCTGTCTTATACTAACACATTAACAATACTGAAGTGTTTAGACAGTGAATAGACATTCCACGGGATGTCTATTCACAATCTCTGCACTTCGTTACTGTTTCTATGGTAGTTACAGCAGATCAAGCGTAATCTTGTTGTAACCTGTCATCTACTGCGTAATCTCGCGAGACTACGCGTCCTCTGCTGTAACTACCACAGACAGAGTAACGAAGTGCAGGGATTGAGAATAGACATCCCGTGGAATGTCTATTCACTGTCTAAACACTTCAGTATTGTTAATGTGTTAGTATAAGACAGCACATAAGGATCTAGCAGGATCCCTATGCGCTGAGTAAATGAATGGAGAGGAGTGCATGACTCTGATTGGTCAGCGTCATACACTCCCCTGTACAACGCCCACTTGGTCTAAAGTAAAAATACGCCCACTTGGGCATTAAGCAACTCATTAGCATAAATCTAAAATCGCTAATAAAGTGGTAAAAATAGATTGTTTTTTTTAAATAAAAAGCATTACTGTCACCTACATTATAGCGCCGACCTCCTTATGTAGGAGATAGGGCACTTATAATGTGGTGACAGCCTCTTTAAATGGCAGAGGTTTAGATTTGGGAAGAACGCAGTTTTCATTCAAAGGATTTGTACACATTGTTAGCTTATTGTTTTTATTATTATTATTATTATTATTATTGTATTTATTAAATGAAAGTATTTAGTGTTTTTATGCAACTTTTAAAATCACTTTTAGTAATTATTTTTTTACTTTTTAAGATACAGCTTCTATGAATCCTGTATACATAGAAGCTGTATCGTTCTGTTTCAGCCATGTCCATCAATACAACTCGGCTGACACACAGGATCCAGCTAATAACGATCATATCTAATTCGTGAACTTATGAACTTAGATGTGGATCGCTATTAGCTGGATCCTGTGTGTCAGAGACACGCAGGAGCAGCTTTCAGCCGAGCTGGACTGACGGACGCAGCTCAAACAGAACGATACAGCTTCTATGCATACAGGATACATATCTTAAAAAGTAAAAAATTATTTAATAAAAAGTGATTTTAAAAGTTGCATAGAAACACTAAATACATTTATTTAATTAAAAAAAAAATGCTTACAAAGGTGTACAAATACTTTAAAAATTAAAGCACTCTGTAAACTAGCATTGCCAGTTACACAAAAAGAATAAAAGTTATTACATTTTATTGGTTATCTCAATGACAAAATATTACAAGATCAAAAGTCATTTCAAAGTATCATTACATGTAGTGCAACTGACAGAAGTAACTACAGGCAATCTAAGAGTCGCTTGTATCACATTCAATTAGGCAGAGAATATTGACTGTCCACCTTGGTGTATAATACAGGAGTGTTGTTTCATCAGTGAGTCTGACAGACTTAGCGGTTTGGTTAAGGACTGTAACCGTAGACTTTCAATCCATTAATAAGTGATAAAGTGAGATTGTATTTATAGTTCAGAAGAAGGCTCCTAACATGTCTTTCACTGGTGAGTCCTTTGTGCTTATATGTTAAGTATCTTAATTAATATTGTGCATTTCTACAAAAGAAACGGCAGAAAGAAAAGTGTGCCGACAAAGTGACTCTTTGTGCATTAACTAGAAATTAAACAGCTACTTAATCTCAGTGGATACAGCAATCCTCTGTTACCATATATCTCTCTGACTTTACGAACAGGCTATCTGTGAATTATAGCACCTCCACTGTACCTTTATGAGCTCAGGTTTTCTGTTTCCAGAAATGTCATCCTGTCGGCCATTATGGAGATGAATTTTCGGCTACTGTGACTTTTCTCATAGGTTATAAATTAACTTTGATACCTAACAATGATTGCATAATTTTGTATGGATCAGGGGTAAGAAAAATATCTGATTGTATTAATAGGCCCAGTGATGTATTGGGCAACCTTATAACTTGGGGTTGGATTCAAATGTTTAACAGGATCCCTAGTTGGATGACAAAGTTGTGTGCGGAGTGCCCACAGTGTAGCCCGCCGTAGAAAAATATTCCTACTACTATATCCATTTAAAATAATTTCAATATTCCACTGTATATTAATGTGGAATGTAAATAAATATTATTGTATATAATAGTCATTTCATATAAATTTTCCAAACTTGTGTGCTCCCTCTCCCTCCCAGGCTAGAATTGAAACTAGTTTGCCTCATTAAAAATGCATACATACATACATACATACATACATACATACATACATACATGCATACATACATACACACACACATACCTCCCCATACTCACTACATTACACTTATCCTTTACTTATGGACCTATGTCTTCACATTTAGTACCATGAGATGTGCACAGTCTATTTAGTTAGGTTGTTAAAGGAAGGAGAGTCATGCGTAGAATGCAGCAAAAACAGGGGCGTAGCTAGGAGGGCAGGCGGGGCATGTGCCCCGGGCTCAACTTAGAGGAGGGAGCCATGGCCGCACCGTCCCTGAAGGTGGCCTGCTGCCTCTCTGAGGAGTCGGCGGCGCCACTGAAACCAGTCGCCGCCACCCCCTCCTGCACTATAATTGTACCTGCGTCTATAGGACACAGGTACAATAAGAAGCAATAACTGGCCGGGTACGTTCCATGCAAAGCCATACAGCGCCTTTCTACAAATGAAGCGGCGCGATACTTTGCGGCGCTTGCGTCGTTGAAAAGTGCTTATTGACAGGGAAAGTCATTCTTCCCTGCCAATCAGCGCCTTTCATAGACGCAAGTGGCGCAATCACGTCATCGCGCTGCTTGCGTCGTTCAACCCCAGGAGACCTGCGCAGATGAGAGCAGGTTTCCATTGCCGCCAGACGGCGCGGGAACGGGATTAAGGTGAGTTTGTATAGTTTGTTTTCTTATTCTAATAAAAGAGTGTGTGGCATTATCTACGGGGATATACTGGGGTGGGCTATATGTGGAGCACTATATACAGGGGTGGGCTATATGTGGGGCACTATACACAAGGGTGGGCTATATCTACAGGGTGGCTATATACAGGGATGGACTATCTGTGGAGCACTATATACAGGGGTGGGCTATATGTGGAGCACTATATACAGTGGTGGGCTATATCTACAGGGGGTCTACAGTGAAGGAAATAAGTATTTGATCCCTTGCTGATTTTGTAAGTTTGCCCACTGTCAAAGACATGAACAGTCTAGAATTGGCGGCGGTCGTGGGCATGGCAATGTAGGAGGTGGGCGCGAGCCATTTAAAAGACCGGCACCTCGCCGGCTCGTGTGCGACCATTATACCTGAGTCGTGCACGGGCCGGGAGGCTATACAATAGCACACAAATGCTCGATCCGGCAATATTGTGAAATAACAATCTATAACACTAAAAATCCCTGATGATGCACCATAGAGACGGATGGTGCAGAAACGCGTAGGATGAGCGCAATATTTCACATTAAATATTGAATGAATGTGGGGCAGCAATTGTGGAACAAGGTGTGCAACTTACCAACGGAAGTTGTTGGTTTTCAATTGCTGACCATATCAGTGTACTTGGCTTAAAGAGCCGGACTAGCGCGGTACAGCGCAATTACCTTTCAATTCGTGGGGTTCAGCAATTATAATATAATTGGAGAGACTGGTCTGGGGGTGAATGCTACTATTGCCTTCTAGGTCTTGTCTCTGCTGCTGACCCTATGATTGAGCCTGTTATTTTGGCTTTAAGGGCCCATTTTAACTATTACAAAATAAAAATTATTTTAACCTCTACAACATGGGCAAGACCAAAGAGCTTTCTAAGGATGTCAGGGACAAGATCATAGACCTGCACAAGGCTGGAATGGGCTACAAAACCATAAGTAAGACGCTGGGTGAGAAGGAGACAACTGTTGGTGCAATAGTAAGAAAATGGAAGACATACAAAATGACTGTCAATCGACATCGATCTGGGGCTCCATGCAAGATCTCACCTCGTGGGGTATCCTTGATCCTGAGGAAGGTGAGAGCTCAGCCGAAAACTACACGGGGGGAACTTGTTAATGATCTCAAGGCAGCTGGGACCACAGTCACCAAGAAAACCATTGGTAACACAATACGCCGTAATGGATTAAAATCCTGCAGTGCCCGCAAAGTCCCCCTGCTCAAGAAGGCACATGTACAGGCCCGTCTGAAGTTTGCAAATGAACATCTGGATGATTCTGAGAGTGATTGGGAGAAGGTGCTGTGGTCAGATGAGACTAAAATTGAGCTCTTTGGCATTAACTCAACTCGCCGTGTTTGGAGGAAGAGAAATGCTACCTATGACCCAAAGAACACCGTCCCCACTGTCAAGCATGGAGGTGGAAACATTATGTTTTGGGGGTGTTCCTCTGCTAAGGGCACAGGACTACTTCACCGCATCAATGGGAGAATGGATGGAGCCATGTACCGTCAAATCTTGAGTGACAACCTCCTTCCCTCCACCAGGACATTAAAAATGGCTCGTGGCTGGGTCTTCCAGCATGACAATGACCCGAAACATACAGCCAAGGCAACAATGGAGTGGCTCAAAGAGAAGCACATTAAGGTCATGGAGTGGCCTAGCCAGTCTCCAGACCTTAATCCCATCAAAAACTTATGGAGGGAGCTGAAGATCCGAGTTGCCAAGCGACAGCCTCGAAATCTTAATGCTTTACAGATGATCTGCAAAGAGGAGTGGGCCAAAATTCCATCTAACATGTGTGCAAACCTCATCATCAACTACAAAAAACGTCTGACTGCTGTGCTTGCCAACAAGGGTTTTGCCACCAAGTATTAAGTCTTGTTTGCCAAAGGGATCAAATACTTATTTCTCTGTGCACAATGCAAATACATATATATTATTTTGACAATGTGATTCTCTGTTTTTTTTAAATATAATCTATCTCTCACTGGTAAAATTAACCTAGCCTAAAAATTCTAGACTGTTCATGTCTTTGACAGTGGGCAGACTTACAAAATCAGCAAGGGATCAAATACTTATTTCCTTCACTGTATATACAGGGGTGGGCTATCTGTGGAGAACTATAGGGGGAGCTATATGTGGGACACTATATACAGGGGTGGGCTATATGGGGGCACTACCTAGAGCGGGCTCTATGGGGAGCACTATCTACAGGGGGGTCATTATCTACAGGGGGCTCTATGGCAGGCACTATCTGCAGGGGCATGGTGTGTGTGTGTGTGTGTGTGTGTGTGTGTGTGTGTGTGTGTGTGTGTGTGTGTTTGTGTGGGACAGTGTATGGTGCTATTATAATTAGAGGTGCAATGTATGGTGCTATTATGTTTAGGGGCGTAGTGTGTGGTATAATGAGAACTTTATCTTTGTTTATAGGTGTAAAAATGTTGTAAAAGTGAGAAGCTGAAGACATCTGAGCGGCAAACTGCAGAAATGGGCTGTGACCGGGAGAAGTCATCATAGAGCTCTGGACCGGATGGAGAAAAAGAACTAGAATCTGAGACGTCACCAGTGAGTCACTTAATGTAAATGTTTATTCTGCCTCTAATCAGTACTGTAGTCACTGTATGATCTGCAGCGAGATGATGGGTGGTATGATTATGATATTATTTTTTTTGTGAAACAGCAACTCCCAGCATATCCTTACCATTGTTCGGGCCATGCTGGGAGCTGGAAACTATTTAGTGCAAACCTATATGGCAGGGTTGCACTAAATTGAGCTGTATTTGTGCTGGTGTTGTATATATGTACCGAGCTTGGTTCTGGTACTGTATATATGTACTGAGCTTTGTTCTGGGGCTGTATTTATGTACTGAGCTTGGTTCTGGAGCTCTATTTATATACTGAGCTTTGTTCTGGGGCTGTATTTATGTACTGAGCTTTGTACTGGTGCTGTAAAGGATCTGCCAGACACAGCTTCTGTACTGATATCTCTCTGATAACTGGGTTTTCGTTCCGTTAAATTATAATTATTACTGCCTGAGTTGAACGATTAAAATAAATTTATTTAGATAATCTTAAAAATGGGCCCTAATAGCCAAAATAACAGGCTCAATCAGAAGGTCAGCAGCAGAGACCTAACCTGAGGGTAAAAGGTAATAACTACCCACAGACCAGTCTCTCCTATTATTATATATAAGAGCTTATTCCTAATGATTGATTAGTAATAGCGCCGTACCACGCTATACCTTGCGCTATGTTGCGCTCGTCCGGCTCATTGAAGCCACGTAAAGTACTATGGTCAGCAATAGGGTCAAGGCCTCCAATGTTCGGTAGCAAGCCCCCCGTGGCTTCAATGAGCCGGACGAGCGCAACATAGCGCAAGGTATAGCGTGGTACGGCGCTATTACTAATCAATCATTAGGAATAAGCTCTTATATATAATAATAGGAGAGACTGGTCTGTGGGTAGTTATTACCTTTTACCCTCAGGTTAGGTCTCTGCTGCTGACCTTCTGATTGAGCCTGTTATTTTGGCTATTAGGGCCCATTTTTAAGATTATCTAAATAAATTTATTTTAATCGTTCAACTCAGGCAGTAATAATTTTGGTCTATTTATACCTTCATTTCCTGCTTGTCTTTGCCTGTGATTGTTTCGTGTTTCCTGGCTCTGCTGCTCCTGCTTTAATTATTGGTCTTGCTTCACTTTGACCCTGCCTTTACTGACTACGCTCCTGCTCTGCGTTTGGTACCTCGTACACTCCTGGTTTGACTCGGCTCGTTCACTACGCCTGTTGCTCACGGTGTTGCAGTGGGCAACTGCCCCATTTCCCTTAGCTTCTGTGTACCCTTGTCTGTTTGTCTGTCGTGCACATATTGAGCGTAGGGACCGTCGCCCAGTTGTACGCCGTCGCCTAGGATGGGCCGTGCAAGTAGGCAGGGACTGAGTGGCGGGTAGATTAGGGCTCACCTGTCTGTTTCCCTACCTCATCATTACATAATCACAGGCTCATATACCTTTACTACCCTGGTCCCTGACACAACCATGGACCCCCTTTAGACCCTGGCTCAGCAAATGCAGGGCCTCTCCCTACAGGTCCAAGCCCTGGCTCAGAGGGGCAACCAGCGTGATGCTACCCTGGTAGTGCCCCCCACCTCGCCTCTTGAACCCCACCTCAAGTTGCCTGACCGGTTCTCAGGGGACCGGAAGACTTTTTTCTCCTTTCGGGAGAGTTGTAGGCTCTATTTCCATCTAAGGCCCCACTCCTCAGGTTCTGAGAGCCAGCGAGTGGGTATAATTATGTCCCGGCTCCAGGACGGGCCCCAAGAATGGGCCTTCTCCTTGGCTCCTGACGCCCCTGAACTTTCCTCTGCTGACCTTTTTTTTTCCGCTCTCGGGCTCATCTATGACGAGACTGACAAGACTGCCTTTGCTGAGAGTCAGCTGGTGATCTTAAGTCAGGGTAAGAGACCCGTTGAGGAGTACTGTTCTGACTTTAGGAAGTGGTGTGTAGCTTCTCGGTGGAATGACCCTGCCTTGAGGTGCCAGTTTAGATTGGGTCTGTCGAACGCCCTGAAAGACCTGTTAGTCAGCTATCCCTCTTCAGACTCTCTAGATCAGGTTATGGCTTTAGCGGTACGTCTTGACCGACGTCTCAGGGAATGACAACTTGAACGTTTTTGTGCTTTCTCCTCTGGCTCCCCCATGATGGCTCCCGAGGTTCCGTTGCTTCGTTCTTCCACGGAAAACTCGGATGAACCAATGCAACTCGGGGCCTCCGTGTCTCCCCAACAACGTAGAGAGCTCCACAGGAAGAATGGTCTCTGCTTCTACTGTGGGGATGACAAGCATGAAGTGAACAACTGTCCTAGGCGTAAGAATAAGCAGCCGGAAGAAATTTCGCGCCTAAGTGACCATCGGGGAGGTCACTTGGGCGCACAGGTATTTCCCGTAAATATGAAACCTAATAAGATCTTGCTTCCCTTTCAGGTCTCTTTTGAGGGTAGGTCTGCTAACGGCAGTGCCTTCGTGGATTCAGGGTCTTCTGCTAATATTATGTCTGTGGAATTTGCTATGTCTCTAGCTATGCCATTGATTGATTTGCCTAAACCTGTCCCGGTAGTGGGTATCGACTCCACTCCACTTGCTAATGGTTATTTTACGCAGCATACACCTGTTTTTGAACTCATTGTTGGCTCCATGCATTTGGAGCAGTGTTCTGTGTTGGTGATGCAGGGATTAACGTCCGATTTGGTTTTAGGCCTTCCCTGGTTGCAGATGCATAATCCCACGTTTAACTGGAATACTGGGGATTTTACCAAATGGGGTAATGAATGCATGACGTCATGTTTTTCTGTTCATTTTATTTCTCTCCCTGAGGAGGTGAACACTCTACCTGAGTTTATTCAGGACTTCGCTGATGTTTTTTCTAAAAAGGCCTCCGAAGTGTTACCTCCTCATAGAGAATACGATTGTGCAATCGATTTGGTACCAGGAGCTAAGCTCCCTAAGGGTAGGATATTTAATCTCTCTTGTCCCGAACGTGAAGCCATGAGAGAGTATATCCAGGAATGCCTGGCCAAGGGGTACATTCGCCCCTCTACTTCTCCGGTAGGTGCAGGCTTCTTCTTCGTAGGGAAGAAGGATGGTGGTCTTAGGCCGTGCATCGATTACCGAAACTTGAATAAGGTCACTGTAAGGAACCAGTATCCCCTTCCTTTGATTCCTGATCTCTTCAATTAGGTTCAGGGGGCCCAATGGTTCTCTAAGTTTGATCTTCGGGGGGCTTATAACCTTATCCACATCAGAGAGGGGGATAAGTGGAAAACTGCGTTTAACACGCCCGAAGGTCATTTCGAATACCTTGTCATGCCCTTTGGGTTGTGTAATGCTTCCACGGTCTTCCAGAATTTCATACATGAGATTTTAAGAGACTACCTGGGGGTATTTCTTGTAGTGTACCTTGATGACATACTTGTGTTTTCCAAGGACTGGTCCTCCCACATTGAGCATGTCAGGAAGGTGCTCCAGGCCCTTCGGGAAAACAAACTCTTTGCTAAAACCGAAAAATGTGTGTTTGGGGTGCAGGAGATACCATTTTTGGGTCAAATCCTCACTCCTCATGAATTCCGCATGGACCCTGCCAAGGTTCAGGCTGTGGCTGAATGGGTCCAACCTGCCTCCTTGAAGGCGTTACAGTGCTTCCTGGTGTTTGCTAATTATTACAGGAGATTTATTGCTAACTTCTCGGTCATCGCTAAGCCTCTTACGGATCTTACTCGCAAAGGTGCTGATCTCCTCCACTGGCCTCCGGAGGCGGTCCAAGATTTTGAGGTCCTTAAGAAGTGCTTTATCTCGGCCCCAGTGCTGATTCAGCCTAACCAAATGGAGCCATACATCGTGGAGGTTGACGCCTCCGAGGTGGGAGTGGGTGCTGTCTTGTCCCAGGGTACCAGGTCCCTCACCCATCTCCGTCGAGTGCCTACTTCTCCAGGAAGTTCTCGCCCACTGAGAGTAACTATGACATTGGCAACCGCGAACACTTAGCCATTAAATTGGCATTTGAAGAGTGGCGCCACTTCCTGGAGGGGGCTAGGCACCAGGTAACGGTCCTTACCGACCACAAGAATCTGTTTTTCCTAGAATCTGCCCGTAGGCTAAACCCGAGACAAGCTCGATGGGCATTGTTTTTTACTAGATTCAACTTTTTGGACACCTATAGGACTGGGTCTAAAAATATTAAAGCTGACGCATTGTCGCGTAGCTTCATGGCCAGCCCTCCTTCGGAGGAAGATTCTGCTTATGTTTTGCCCCCAGGTATAATCATTTCCTCTGTTGATTCTGATTTATTCTCCGAAATTGCGGCTGATCAAGGTTCAGCTCCCGGGAACCTTCCTGAGAACAAGCTGTTTGTTCCCGTGCAATTCCGGCTAAGGTTACTCAGGGAAAATCATGACTCTGCACTATCTGGCTATCCAAGCATCCTGGGTACCATGCACCTCATTGCCAGAAACTATTGGTGGCCTGGGTTGCCTAAAGACGTTAAGGCCTACGTCGCCGCTTGTGAAATTTGTGCTAGGTCCAAGACTCCCAGGTCCCGACCAGCGGGCTTACTATGTTCTTTGCCCATTCCCCAGAGACCTTGGACCCATATCTCCATGGATTTTATCACCGATCTGCCTCCATCTCAAGGCAAGTCGGTGGTGGGGGTTGTAGTAGACCGCTTCAGTAAGATGTGCCACTTTGTGCCCCTTAAGAAACTACCCAATTCTAAGACTTTAGCTGCCTTGTTTGTCAAACACATCCTGCGTCTCCATGGGGTTCCTGTCAATATTGTTTTTTTGATAGAGGGGTACAATTTGTTTCATTGTTTTGGAGAGCTTCCTGTAAAAAGTTGGAGATTGATCTGTCCTTCTCCTCTGCCTTCCATCCTGAAACTAATGGCCAAACCGAGAGGACTAATCAATCTCTAGAACAATATTTAAGGTGTTTTATCTCTGACTGTCAATATGATTGGGTCTCCTTCATTTCCCTCGCCGAATTTTCCCTTAATAACTGGGTCAGTAACTCGTCAGGTGTCTCCCCCTTTTTCTGTAATTTTGGGTTTAATCCGCGGTTCTCCTCCGTTTCACCTGGTGGTTCCAACAGTCCCGAGGTAGATGTCGTTCATCGGGAACTGTGCACAGTCTGGGCCCAGGTTCAGAAGAACCTAGAGGCGTCCCAGAGCATACAAAAGACTCAGGCAGATAGAAGACGTTCTGCTAACCCCTTGTTTGTGGTCGGGGATCTGGTGTGTCTGTCTTCAAAAAATTTGCGCCTTAAAGTCCTGTCCAAAAAATTTGCTCCCCGGTATAAAGGGCCGTACATGTTCATTGAGGTCCTTAACCCTGTCTCCTTCCGACTGGAGTTACCCCTGTCTTTTCGAATACACGACGTGTTTCATGCCTCCCTCCTGAAATGCTGCTCCCCGTCCTTGGCTACCTCGAGGAAACCTCCGGTCTCTGTTCTCACCCATGAGGAGGTAGAATTTGAGGTGGCCAAGATTGTGGACAGCAGGATGGTCCAAGGCTCCCTCCAGTACCTGGTACATTGGAGAGGATACGGGCCTGAGAAGAGGACTTGGGTACCCACCCGGGATGTTCACGCTGGGGTATTGCTCAGGAGGTTCCATCTTCGGTTCCCCAATAAGCCAGGTTCACCTAGAAAGGGTCCAGTGGCCCCTCATAAAAGGGGGGTACTGTAAATTATCTGCCAGACACAGCTTCTGTGTCGACGCCCGTGGTTAATCAGTCTGCACCTGCTCCTAAGTCTGATAGAGTGACTCGATCTGCTACCACTCAGGCTGGCAGGCTCAGGAGTGGGAGAACCTATCACAGCCTGGCCAGACGGTCCTTGCTCCCGCCCTCGGTCTATTTATACCTTAATTTCCTGCTTGTCTTTGCCTGTGATTGTTTCCTGTTTCCTGCCTCTGCTGCTCCTGCTATTATTATTGACCTTGCTTCACTTTGACCCGGGCTTTACTGACTACGCTCCTGCTCTGTGTTTGGTACCTCGTACACTCCTGGTTTGACTCGGCTCGTTCACTACGCCTGTTGCTCACGGTGTTGCCGTGGGCAACTGCCCCATTTCCTTTAGCTTCTTTGTACCCTTGTCTGTTTGTCTGTCGTGCACATATTGAGCGTAGGGACCATCGCCCAGTTGTACGCCGATGCCTAGGACGGGCCGTCCAAGTAGGCATGGACTGAGTGGCGGGTAGATTAGGGCTCACCTGTCTATTTCCCTTCCCCGTCATTACAGGTACTGTATATATGTAATGAGCTTTGTTTCTTGTTCGGTATATATGTAATGAGCTTGGTTCTGGTGTTGTGTATAGAACTATATTGCTTGTAAAATGTACAAATGGTTTTATGCTCGAGTTACATTTAAAAAAATGTGGAAAAGAAATTACACGTCATTGATTGGTAAAGGAAACAAATATGGGGAGGGGGAAGGAGATGTCGGGAGAGAGTTTGAGGGGGTGCCAAACTGAATCTTTGTCCTGGGTCCTGGAGAACCTAGATACGCCTCTGGCGAAAATACTAGCTTTCTGCAACACCCCCAAATGTGCTGAGAGTTGTTGTTTTACTAACAAGAGACTTGCCCTGCTCCCTAACTGCCCCGCTCAGGAACTGCCAAAACTTAGAGGGAACATTGCATGTCGCTGGAGACCATAAAGTGACTATAGTGCTAATCAGATACAGTCAGAGGCAGAATAATCAATAACATCCAGTGTCTCACAGGTAATGTCTTCTCTGATTGGAATCGTACTCTTTTCTTCTACATCCAACTCAGACCTCCATGATGACTTCTCCAGGCAACGATTTGTTTCTGCTGAGTTTGCCACTGGATATCTTCGGCTCTTTGGTATTGCTGCACATCTCCTGAATATAATACCACCACACACTGTGACCTAAATATATACTGCAAGTGCTACACACTGTGCCCCCTAAATATAATAGCTCCACACACTGCCCCCTAATAATAATAGCTTTACAAACTGTGCCTCGAAATAGCTCTGCACACTGTGGCCCTTAAATATAATAGCTCCACACACTGTGCACCTAATTATACACTGTAAGTGCTATACACTGGGCCCTTAAATATAATAGCTCCACACACTGCCCCCTAAAATAGCTTTACAAACAGTGCCTCTAATAGCTCTGCACACTGTGGCCCTAAAATATAACAGCTCCACACACTGTGCCCCTAAGTATAATAGCTGCACACACTGTGCCCACTGAATAAGAATATGCCCTACCATGTGCCCCCAGAATAAAAAAATGCCCACACTGTGCCTCTGAATAAAAATATGCCCCACATTGTGCCCCCTGAATAAAAGTATGCCTAACACTCTGCCCCTGAATAGAAATATGCTCCATACTGTGCCCCATAATGAAACAATGGCCACCCTGTGCCTCATTTTGCTGCAAATCCCCTACACTGTACCCCCTGAATATAATACCCCCACACAAAGTGCCCTCTAAATATAATAGGTCAACACACTGTGCTTCCTGGATATAATAGCCCCATTCACTATGCCCCCTCAATATAATATTGCTACACACTGTGCCCTTGAATAAGATAATTTCCAACAATGTGCCCCTGAATAAAAAAATGCCCTACATTGTGCCCCTGAATAAAAGTATGTCCCACACTGCACCACCTGAATAAGAAATTGCCTAACACTAGACCCCTGAATTTAAAAAAAATGCCCACCCTGTACCCCTTGTATAAAAATATTCCCCACACTCTGCCCCTGAATAAAAATATACCCCACACTGTGCTCCCTGAATAACAGTATTCCACACACTGTGACCCTGATCTATGCCTCATAATGTACCCCTAAATAAAACAATGGTCACACGGTGTCCCCTGAATATAAACATGCCCAAGAGGTGCCCCAATAAAAAAAAAAATTGCCATCACAGTAAACTTTACTCACGTTCCAGGCGTTCCCCTGCCGTCATGCAGACTGATCTTTTCTGGCTAGGCTTCTGCAGAGCGACATCTGCATCAAAGAGAAGGCAATGAGTGGTGGTGCAGAGAGCCTAGAGGGGCTCCTTTGAACCCTGTAACGCAACTACTATATTCAATTGAATCCGTGTCTTAGTGATGCGTAAATAATTGAGTCCAGGAAAGGGGGACCAGGTCAGCATCCTACCTCTCCTCGGTTCTACTGTCAACCTATAGCACACCAATTACCAAATACATGCTAATTTATGTTGTCATGTTATGGTCTCCAAAACGGTATCAAATGAGATTGTTTTTTGAGGCCCATTATAGTATCAAAATATGGGCCGACCGGAGTATCCACAGGTACTCTGCAGAAGCTTTTTTCACTACCCTAAAGATATATTCAACCTCATTTACTTTTTTGAACTGTAAATAAATGTCAACATATCAGTGAGTAGAAAATTGTTTATGTAGTTTTTTACTCTAAAATTAGGGGATTCTACATTTTTGGGGGTTACAAAAAGCGGCATAACACAATTGGGTACTTGCAAATACTCTTTAAACCTATTATTTAGCCCTGATGGATACGCAGAGTTTTCGCCCTGAAAAGAGCGGCCCCTGACTTGTACTTCCTACACATCCTATTACACCCTATAGTAAATGAACACACTCTAAAGCCCTGTTCACACAGAGAAATTTGCAGGCAGAAATAATCTGCCCTAAAATTCCATCAGGAATTTTGAGGCTGATTTTGACCCGCCTGCACTTTCTTCCTGCGTTTTTCGCAGCGTTTTTCGCCTACGGTCATTGAGGGCCGTGGACAAAAAATGCCGCAAAAAATTGTATTTCTGTCTCAGATTGATTACAATGGGAAGTCATACGCGGAACCGTAGCAAGAAGGAATATGACGCTTTTATTCCCGCGAGCAACTTAAAGACGCCACAGAAAGAGATGCCTCTCCCTCCCATTGAGATCAACGGGAGGCGGTTGCTTCCGTTTTATTGGTGCTGATTCTGACGCGGTTTCCATGTCTAAATCAGCGCTGGTAAAACTCTGTGTGAACTGGGCCATAAGGTGAAAAAGTTCCAATGTGAAAGACCATACAGGTGAACCCCAATTAATTCATATATTCACCTCTAAAAGAAATAATACATATACCATGTCCCAAAGTGGTTCATCAGGGGCCTATACCAAGCTTCTAATTATATACAAGTACGGTGCATGTACAACATTTTTTGCTAATATCACAAAAAAAAGAGTATAAGGTGTTGCCATGATATCCAAAACTCAACATAACAAAAAACATGTCATAGAGATAATCAAGTCTCGACTAGCAACAGGGGCTCTAAACTCGCAACTCCTGATCAGATGGAGTGGCACTGGTAGAGTATTATGCGCCTCCCGTGTGTGGTGGTGCTCTAGTCCCACTCAGGTGGTATATGCCGGGTGAATTGGGCCTGGTGGATACGGTCAGTTTATGCATGATGTAAACAAAGCCTAATCTGAGGTGCTGTTAATAGGTTACTTCTAAAGGCTGCTGACTTGTGATTTGCCTTTCCTGTGGCAATCCTCATGAGAACCTGGTTCAATATAGCGCTTCATGTTTTTATTGTTTCTGAAAGAGACTTTTAGAATGTTACAATTTTCCATATTAAAAGATCTACATAAGTTTTTTGATGTTCTGTTATAAACTACAACCATAAAAAGACAGGGTACTGCCAAAAGGGTTATTTAAGACCTACCCTATCATAACAGAACTGATTCAAGCATTAACTGCTAGAAATGGCAAGGTAATTCCATAAACTTTCTTTCAAAGGCACATATTTACTATGATATTGGCAGGGGCCACACAATGACATCTGGTCATGCATGAGTTGTGGTAAGTTTACGGCACTATGATAGCCATGTTATCATGGGAAACAAAAGGTTACAGGTGACCTTTTGACCGTCACACAAAATCCAACGATCTAATTAAAATTTTCCTACTGAAAAGATATACATATGTGAGCATCAACTTCACTATTTTTAATTGTCTAAGGGTAGGGCCACACAGAGCGGCCCTGACACGGTCACAATGCGGCTAACAACCGCGCCGGCACCATGTTCGGTGCGATTGTCAAACAGCCTGTTAGTGGCCGCATGTTAACGCGGGTAAACCGTCCCTTTATTTGCAAAATCGTGCGGCCATGAATTAATACACCCTTTATGATCGCACGATTTTGAAAATTACAACAACTTACCCCCTATTCATTCTCTATGGCAGCGCGGAAAAAGCCAAACACTGCACTCGGCTATCTGCGGCGCTCCCATAGAGAATGAACGGAGCAGCAGTGCGCATGAGCATGTAACCGGAATACCTCTTAACAAGGTATTTGTCAGCCACTCCTACATAGTGCCAGCGTGGTTGTTGGCCGCGTTGCGACCGTGTCAGGGTCGATTCGTGTGACCGTACCCTTAGAGTAGCATTTAATCAGAATCCTTTCAATCAAAATATCTTTAGGATCATCATTTTTCCCTAGCATCCCCAGTTCTAAGAATACCTTCAAAAATCCTTTCTTCAAAGAGGCCTATTGTACAACCGATAACCATAGTACATGGTCCATACACAACCTGACCTGGTCACACAGATCTCCACTCCACTCCACCCTGTCCTGAACTAGCATGGTACATGGTGCCAAATTTGTCCAGGGGGCCAGTGTTGGAAAGGGGAATATAAATAAAGTTGAATGGATCCGTCACCGAGTCAGTATCTGAGCCAACACAGATATAAAGAGCTGAGTGATGTTACAGCTACTTTTGTAGAAATAGGGATGGAAACAGCACCACCGTCACTTTAAATGGGGATGAAAGAATGCAACAGGCCATCTTTATGGGTCAGCTACAACCCAGTCAAGGATTCATAGGAAGAAAAATTGATGCCGTCAGCATTCCAGAAAAGCGAATATTTTTATTATCCCATTGTACAGACACCAGCAAAGTTTTGGCTCATAGGGAGCCCTTTTCAAGCTATGAAAAAGACTCAGAGCTAAAACATTGCTGGTGTCTCTACTATGGAACAATAAAAAGATTTGCTTTTCTGGAATGCTGACATCATTATATCTGTGTTGGCGCACCACATACTAGCTTGGTGATTGGTCCATGCATCTTTATTTATATTCGCCTTGCCAACACAAGGTGCTGGGTCCCTGGACCAATTTAGCACCACATGCCTATTGTGTCCCTCCTGTCATTCCACTTAGATTGTAAGGGGGAACTTCTGTCCTTTTGTCTCCTGGTTTGTTCATTTATTTTAATACTTTTCATTTTACTTGTTTGTTGTTTCCTTAATTGCAAAGTGCTGCAGATTTTTTTTGTGCCATCTAAATAAATTATAAATAACATTATTATTATTATTATTATTATTATTATTATTATTATTATTATTATTAATAAAAGGATAGGAGCTGTGGACACAATATGACATTTTTTAATTAAGACTATTTGCACAATTTCTTAATTTTTTCATTTTCGAAGCATTGGAGCAATAAAAATTTTTAATGGTTGTGAAGGTAAAGCTTTCCGTTAAATAAGTCTAACTGACCATGTGGCTATGGGCCCTCCCTGGTCATAGGCACTCAAGCACTTCCCTGATGCCTGAAAGGACACTCCGCCGTTGCCTTTGAGTACAATATAAAATGGGCATACATATGTCCTGTAAACATGTAAGCATTCCCTATACTAATTATTTCCACAGTTAGCACCAAGGTAGACCGCTGTGATACTAGCCACATGGCATCCAATAAGTATTGTATTAGCTGATTGTAGCTATTGTTGACTAGAGCTTTCCATGTTGATGCGGTATCATCCACAAATCGCACTAACATTAAAGGATTACCGTGACCATGATAACACCTCAATGTTTCCTTATTGAAAAAAAAGTTGCAAGCAACATTGTGAGCATTGCAAGAAATCCAACATGGCCCTAAAAAAATGTTGCTTTCCATGAAAATAATCCTTCGACATAAAAATATAAATATACCTGGAGAAGAGAACTAGTCCACTGGGGCAGGGAGTGATGTGAATAAATGAGTTTTCTTCACAGAGCTCTGTAATGTGTCAGGGCCATATAAATAAAATATAGCATCAATAACTCCATAGCATATACTGTAATATTTCCTTCTAAGCGATTAACATAAACTAAGAGTTAGAGAAGCCTTTCTGAAGGCGGATTATTATGTTTTATTTGCTTTTTTTGTACATAGTGCATTAAACAATATATACAGATAATACACTAAAAATAGTTGTGCAGTTGTAAGCGAATACATATGGATAATACGTATCTGCTATTTATTTCTTCATTTTTGGCACTTTGCTGCATTTTAGCTCTTCTCCATTACGGCTCAGTTATGATCAGTAAAGGCAGCTCAGCTTCATTGTCTATTGTTACTTAACCCCTTCAGGACGGAGCCACTTTTGGACCAAATGACCGAGCCTCATTTTTTAAATCTGACGTGTGTTACTTTATGTGATAATAACTCGGGAATGCTTTTACCTATCCAAGCGATTCTGAGATTGTTTTCCCATGACATATTGTACTTTATGTTAGTGAAAAAATTTGGTCGATATATTCAATATTTTTGTGTGAAAAACACCAAAATTTAGAGAAAATTTGCAAAAAATTAGCATTTTCTATACTCAAATGTATCTGCTTGTAAGACAGATAGTTATACCACACAAAATAGTTACTAGCTAACTTTTCCAATATGTCTACTTTAGATTGGCATAATTTTTTGAACATGCTTTTATTTTTCTAGGACGTTACAAGGCTTATAAGTTTAGCAGCAATTTCTCACATTTTCAAGAAAATTTCAAAAGCCCATTTTTTTAGGGAACAGTTCAGTTGTGAAGTGGCTTTGAGGGCCTTATATATTAGAAACCCCCACAAATCACCCCACTTTAAAAACTGCACCCCTCAAACTATACAAAACAGCATTCAGAAAGTTTTTTTTAACCCTTTAGGCGTTTCACAGGAATTAAAGCAAAGTAGCGGGGAAATTTACAATTTCATTTTTTTTGCAGAAATTCCATTTTAATCCATTTTTCCTGTAATACTGAAGGTTTTTACCGGAGAAGCACAACTGAATATTTATTGCCAAGATTCTGCAGTTTTTAGAAATATCCCACATGTGGCCCTAGTGCGCTACTGGACTGAAATACCGGCCTCAGAAGCAAAGGAGCACCTAGAGGATTTTAGGGCCTTCCTTTTCTTAGATTATATTTCAGGCACCATGTCAGGTTAGAAGAGGTCTTGTGGTGCCGAAACAAAGAAAACACCCCAAAAAATACCCCATTTTGGAAACTACACCTCTTGAGGAATTCATCTAGGGGTGTAGTGAGCATTTTGACCCCACAGGTGTTTCATAGATTTCATTAGAATTGGGCAGTGAAAATGAAAAATTACATTATTTTCCAATACCATGTAGCTTTACCTCAAAATGTTTAATTTTTTCAACAAATAAATGAGGAAAAGCACCACAACATTTGTAAAGCAACTTCTCCAGAGTACGGAAATACCAAACATGTAGTCATAAACTGCTGTTTGGGCAAGCGGCAGGACTCGGAAGGGAAGGCACGCCATTTAGCTTTTGGAGTGCTGATTTTGCTGGATTCATTTCTCTGCACCATGACGCATTTGTAAAGCTCCTAAGGTACCAGTACAGTGGAAACCCCCCAAAAGTGACTCCATTTTGGTAACTACACCCCTTAAGGAATTCATCTAGAGGTGTAGTGAGCATTTTGACCCCACAGGTGTTTCATAGATTTCATTAGAATTGGGCAGTGAAAATGAAAAATGACATTATTTTCCAATAATATGTAGCGTTACCTCAAAATTTTTACTTTTTTCAACAAATAAATGAGGAAAAGCACCCCAGCATTTGTAAAGCAACTCCTCCAGAGTACGGAATTACCAAACATGTGGTCATAAACTGCTGTTTGGGCAAGCGGCAGGACTCGGAAGGGAAGGCACGCCATTTAGCTTTTGGAGTGCTGATTTTGCTGGATTCATTTCTCTGCACCATGTCGCATTTGTAAAGCTCCTAAGGTACCAGTACAGTGGAAACCCCCCAAAAGTGACTCCATTTTGGTAACTACACCCCTTAAGGAATTCATCTAGAGGTGTAGTGAGCATTTTGACCCCACAGGTGTTTCATAGATTTCATTAGAATTGGGCAGTGAAAATGAAAAATGACATTATTTTCCAATAATATGTAGCGTTACCTCAAAATTTTTACTTTTTTCAACAAATAAATGAGGAAAAGCACCCCAGCATTTGTAAAGCAACTCCTCCAGAGTACGGAATTACCAAACATGTGGTCATAAACTGCTGTTTGGGCAAGCGGCAGGACTTGGAAGGGAAGGCACGCCATTTAGCTATTGGAGCGCTGATTTTGCTGGATTCATTTCTCTGCACCATGACGCATTTGTAAAGCTCCTAAGGTACCAGTACAGTGGAAACCCCCCAAAAGTGACTCCATTTTGGTAACTACACCCCTTAAGGAATTCATCTAGAGGTGTAGTGAGCATTTTGACCCCACAGGTGTTTCATAGATTTCATTAGAATTGGGCAGTGAAAATGAAAAATGACATTATTTTCCAATAATATGTAGCGTTACCTCAAATTTTTACTTTTTTCAACAAATAAATGAGGAAAAGCACCCCAGCATTTGTAAAGCAACTCCTCCAGAGTACGGAATTACCAAACATGTGGTCATAAACTGCTGTTTGGGCAAGCGGCAGGACTCGGAAGGGAAGGCACGCCATTTAGCTTTTGGAGTGCTGATTTTGCTGGATTCATTTCTCTGCACCATGTCGCATTTGTAAAGCTCCTAAGGTACCAGTACAGTGGAAACCCCCCAAAAGTGACTCCATTTTGGTAACTACACCCCTTAAGGAATTCATCTAGAGGTGTAGTGAGCATTTTGACCCCACAGGTGTTTCATAGATTTCATTAGAATTGGGCAGTGAAAATGAAAAATGACATTATTTTCCAATAATATGTAGCGTTACCTCAAAATTTTTACTTTTTTCAACAAATAAATGAGGAAAAGCATCCCAGCATTTGTAAAGCAACTCCTCCAGAGTACGGAATTACCAAACATGTGGTCATAAACTGCTGTTTGGGCAAGCGGCAGGACTCGGAAGGGAAGGCACGCCATTTAGCTATTGGAGCGCTGATTTTGCTGGATTCATTTCTCTGCACCATGTCGTATTTGTAAAGCTCCTAAGGTACCAGTACAGTGGAAACTCCCCAAAAGTGACTCCATTTTGGAAACTACACTCCTCAAGGAATTCATCTAGGGGTGTAGTGAGCATTTTGACTCCACAGGTGTTTCATAGATTTCATTAGAATTGGGCAGTGAAAATGAAAAATTACATTATTTTCCAATAACATGTAGCGTTACCTCAAAATTTTTAATTTTTTTCAACAAATAAATGAGGAAAAGCACCATAACATTTGTAAAGCAACTTCTCCAGAGTACGGAAATACCAAACATGTGGTCATAAACTTCTGTTTGGGCAAGCGGCAGGACTCGGAAGGGAAGGCACGCCATTTAGCTTTTGGAGTGCTGGATTGATTTCTCTGCACCATGTCACATTTGTAAAGGTACCAGTGCAGTGGAAACCCCCCAAAACTGACTCCATTTGGGAAACTACATCCCTCAAGGAATTTTTCAAGTGGTATAGTGAGAATTTTGACCCCACAGGTGTTTCATACACTGGGCAGTAAAAAAAAAAATGTAGATTTTTTTCAAAGAAAATGTTGCTTTAGCCCCAAATTTATCATTTTCACAAAGGGTTAAAAGAGAAAAAGCACCCACAGTTTGTTAAGCATTTTCTCCTGAATACGGCAATACCCCATTTGTGGAGATAAACTGCTGTTTGAGCACATGGCAGGGCTCAGAAGGTAAAGAGCACCATGCAACATCTGAGGCCTAGTACGATGGCATTTACTGCCCTGTGTCATGAAAACAGAGGATCTGGGGTATCAAAACATTAGAAACCCAGAAAAGTGACCCCATTTAGGAAACTAAACCCCTCAAAGAATTCATCTAGCGGTATAGTGAGGAGATTTAGATTGCAATGTAACACCTTTCAAGGTATTTATCTACGGGTAGAGTGAGAATTTTTAATTTGTGAAGTGACAACCCTCTAGGTATTCATCTAGGGGTATAGTAAGAATTTTTTAATTGTGAAGTGACAACCCTCTAGGTATTCATCTAGGGGTATAATAAGAAATACTTTAATTTTAGTAACTAAGGAGGGCAACCTGGAAAACCCGCTATGGAGGGAATGGCAGGTCCCACTACCAACCTACCCACCATTCCATAAAATCCAGCCCAAAAAATAAATCAAAGGCCTCAGCAAAAAAAGATTTGCTGAGACAACTAATCTCATCTGGATTTATTCCTCTCACCCAGATTTGCAACCTGGATGAGACAGACACTCCCTCGGGTCCTTGGTATAGTGAGAATTTTTAGTTTTGTTTTAGGGGTTTTTTGACAAATTTTAAATGATCAAATTTTAAATGGGGCTGGTCAGTAAAAAAATTAATAATTGGTTATGGCCAGTATGGGAGACA